>NC_045597.1:137531097-137844097 GCF_009762305.2 Zalophus californianus | reverse complement strand
CCGCGGGAGGCCTGCTTCTCCCTCTCCCACTCCCCCAGCTTGTGTTCCCTCTCTCGCTGTGTCTCTCTCTGTGTCAAATAAATAAAGAAAATCTTTAAAAAAAAAAAAAAAAAAAAGACAGCATGGATTTATTTGCCTTTCTTGGGGGAAAGCGTGGGTTCACAAGCCACACTCTTACAGTACCACTGATACTTTCAAGTTGACTGTAAACATTCATCTGACCAATAAGCAAAGAAAATATGAAAATGACTTCACACATACTCAGTATGAGCTTACTTGGAAGCATCAAGAGCCTAAGGTCTTAGCTGCCGGTCCCTGTGGGCGAGTGTGTTTTCTGGAATGGGACGGCGGAGCACGAAGGAGCGCCATCCCATCCTCTGCCGTAGGTCCACTCGCCCCTGACGTCCCCGCATCGCTCGAGTCTAGGCAGCGCTGCTAGTGGTCCTTTGCATTGATTTTGGCCAATTCTGTGCCTAGTTGGTGGTCCTTCGGGAATAAGAGATGGTCTCAACCTGACAGCTCAGAGTCACCATTCATCTAAAACAGACTGACAATCTTTCATATTTACTGAATAGTAGTGAAAGGAAAAAACCAAAGTTGTTCTTTTCTCTTGGTTCTGTCCAGTCAAGGAGTTAGGTCATAACACATATACCAAGTCCCACTTAAGACCAACTAGCAATTTTATTAATAAAGGTTATATTAATATTTTATCATAGTTCCAAACATTTGTTTCAACACAAGTCATCAGGACCTCTCAGCAAATACTTAAAATTTTTTTAAAGTAAAATTATTTCACTAGTCCTGCATCTCACACAAGGATCTCACATCAATTGATATTTCACATACTGGAACCAAAAATCAAGGAAAAGTTAAGCTAAAAATTAGGATTCATTCATCACCAAATTGGAAGGAAAACCCGGATTTATGAGTCATGTTGTTTCTCCGCTGAAGATATATTTTAATAATCTTTCAGTCGTAACATATTTCACAATGGCAAGATTTTCCTTTTTTGTTTATTGCACCCAATAGCACAAAACAGCACAAGCAGTACAAACGCCATGCTGCTGACCTAGTTTTTGGTGCTCTCGTGAACACTTGCAAGTGTTGGGGTTTTACTGTTGTTCACACACAGTCACAGTTATTAACATCAGCAGGTGAGGCTACAAATCCTAGGAGTGGTTTTTCTAGTTCTGAAACAACTACTTAGCTGCCTGTGTCACTATGGTAACACAAAAAGCAGAGGGGATGTTTTAAAGATTAAAATGATTCACTGAAGGAAATCAGCAAAAAGGATCTTTTAGAGGTAAAAATGTTGTAAACTTGGAATGTTCTAAAACCATAAAATCTTTTGGTTTGCACTGGGTCAATCTTAGACCAGTGAGTTTCCTTTTTGATATTGCCTATAAGTACAAGTTGAGCACAAGCCAAGTCTTGTCCGTGCCAAAAAAAAAAAAAAAGTATCAAGGCCTGGGCTGATCATTGGATGCCTCTTCCTATGAGTGGACTTTTTCCTAAGACAGTTTTTATTTTTGCCAACGAAAATTCATAATATTGAGCAATACCTTATTGTTTCTTTTTAAAAAATTGTATCCAAACTATGTGAGAAAGGAGATGATTCAGGCATACAAAGGTTAAGTTCAAGTACATCAGCTCTCCATCCCCAGAGTCTAGGAACACTGTGACATCAAAATGTGGAGGAAGGGGGAGTAAAAATGTAGAGCTTTGGAATGCATTCAAGTGGTTACCATCTTAAAACAGGCTATTATAAATATAAGTTGTTTTATGTAAGCCCCAGGGTAACCACAAAGCAAAAACCTATAGTAGATACAAAAAGATAAAGATGAAGGAGTCTAAGCAGACTACAAAGAAAGTCATCAAATCATAAAGAGAGCAAAAGAAAGGAACAGAGAGGAATACAAAACAGTCAGAAGCCAATTAACAAAATGGCACTAAGTACACACCTATCAACAATTACTTTAAATGTAAATAGACTACATGCGCCAATCAAAAGACAGAGTGGCTGAATGGGTAAAAAAACAAGAGCCATCTCTATGCTGCCTACAAGAGGCTCCCCTAAGATGTCAGGACACACAGGCTGGAAATGAAGGGATGGAAAAAGATACTCTGTGCAGATGGAAGCACAGAGAAAGCTGGAGCTGCTATATTTACATCAAACAAAATAGACTTTCAAGCAGACTGTGATAAGAGACAAAGAAGGGCATTACATAATGATAAAGGGGTTAATCCAACAAGAGGATATAACATCTGTAAATATTTTTGCACCCAGCATAGGAACACCTAAATGTATAAAGCAAATATTAACAAAGCTAAAGGGAGAAAGAGCAACACAATAGTCCTGGGGGACTTTAATACCCCACTTTCACCAGTGGATACATCATCCAGACCCAAAATCAATAAGGAAACATTAGCCTTACACGATATATAACCAGAGGGACTGAACAGATACATAAAACACCCGACCCAAAAGCAATAGCATCATACACCTTCTTCTCGAGCACAGATGGAACCTTCTCCAGGATGGACTATATGTCAGGCCACAAAACAGCTCTTAATAAACTTAAGAAGACTGAAATCATATCAAGCATTTTTTTGGACCACGATGGTATAAAACTAGAAATCAACCTTGAGAAAATTAGAAAATTCACAAATATGTAGAGATTAAATAGCATGCTACTACACAACCAGCGGGTCAATGAAGAAATAAAAAATAAAAAAAAGAAGAAAATCAAAAAATACCTCAGGACAAGTGAAAACGGAGATATGACTTACCAAAATCCGTGGGATGCAGCAAGATTCTAGGAACGGATGCTACTGAGCCGGCATGGAAGGTGTAAGCCCTAACCGTAGAGCCCCGGCCCCTCCGTCCGCGGCGGGCCCGCTTCTCTCGCTACCCTGCCTTACCCAGGGCAGCAGTTTTCAAACCTGAGCCTCTTTCACGGATCACCTGGAGAACTTGATAAAGGCCCCGCCTGCACTTTCTGAATTAGCAGGTCTGGGGTGGGACCCCAACATTTGCATTTCTAACAAGCTCCCAGGTGATGTTGTTGCTGCCACCTGGGGTCACGCTTGGGGAACCACTGGCTCAGTCTTAGCCCTGGCTGCCCATGAGGCTCACCGGGGGCCACACGGCAAGCCAGTTAAACCAAATGCTCTGCGGGCAAGGCCTGGGAAGGCGGCTCCCCAGGTGATTCTCACGTGGCCCTGCTGTGCTACAGGAACTCAGCTCCATTTTCTGTTAGCGTGTTAAAATGCACGCGGGGTTTGTTTTAACCAGGTATGGTGCGACTCGCAGACATGGACAGGATTGTCAGGAAGTAGAAAGGTTATACTCACAGATCTCCAGAAACAGGAGACAGGGCCACATAGGGATGGGCCAGTCAGGCAGACGGGGGAGGGCAGAGCAAAGCCCAGAAACTCTCCTGGGGTTCTCTTGGGAAGGAACGGGGAGATAGGGTAGGTTCCCTGAGTCGGTTTAGTATTGGATAGTTTGAAGAATTTCAGCAGGCTCTGGACTCTAGGGGTGATCCCTAGTTGTCTGGAACCTGGCCCTGGGGTGACATAAGCAGGGGGATTCTGGTTTGGTGTGTGAGTTTGATAAAGGAGATTGTCGGGGATGTGGGCTCTTCGGGTGGTTGGTTAGTATATCACAGGTGCACTTGCACGGGAGTCCTTTGCCTCTAGGAATTAGCTACCCCTGAGAGGGGCAGTCTTCCCAGGTTCAACACCCCAAATACCAGAGCATCAAGAATACAAAAAATAAGAAAATATGGTCAGTAGTTGGCTACCTCTGCTTCCCTTCAGGATCTCCCCCTCCTAGTTTATGACCTAAGCCTGTGTCCTCAATACTTCCTTTTACTAAAGTTTATTCTAGACTACACAGCTTAACCTAAATTAAAGGTCAAGTCAGAAAAAGGAGATGGGCTCTAACATGAATCATATCAAGGATTTCGATTTCTTGGCCTGCAGTTGATGAGACTAGCCTTGCACAAAATGTAAGAAATGGAAATTGTTCTGAGGACTTGGACACAACCCGCCTCAGCCTAACCCAGCCAGAAGGTCTGAGAGTTGGGACCTCTTGTGTGAACACGGCTCAGCTGTTTGTTCCAGGAGACCTTTGCCCAAGGAAGCTGAGACTGCTTGCTTCAGAAGTTCCTGCAGATCTATCTACCTGAGACAAAGGGCTGCTCACCTGGGCAAACAGATGGCTAATCGAAGAGCAGTTTACCCATTAAGACCCCCTACAAGACCCCTGCTGTGTTCGCCAGCCTTATACTACCATATCCCCCCCACCTTGAAAGACACATCGTAACCATTGAACCCAGAACCCCCAAACCCCATAAAAACTGACCTGCTCCACTAGCACCCTGGCTTCCAACAAGCTTGGTTTTGCTTTAGTTGCAGGCAGTCAGATAATTTATCAGGAAGCTCAACAGTGATTTCAAGAGCCAAGGGCTCTATTGTAGTCAAGTTTGGGAAATCCTATATACCAGTTCTACCTTCGTGACGATTGCAATCATGTGAGAATGATAATGTTTCTGAAAATTCTGGATTAAAAAATAAAACTTTAGGATATTAAGCAAACGAGCAGCTTGTGCATAGGAAGCCTTGGTTTTTCTGCAAACTTACTCCTCTAAGAACGTTTCCCCACCCCCTCAACATCGGCCTGTAAAACATTGATTTGGGCATGAATGGTTTAAGAGAAATTAAGAAGTACTAAGTATATAAAGTATAACCCAGAAGCTAATGGTGAGTGAGAGGCACCCTGGCTTCCCCCTCCTGCAAGTGTCCTCACCCGCCCATCAGAGCCTCCATACTGAACCGGCTGCCCTGGCGAGGGGAGTTTCCACGTCATGAATGGTTTCTACATGATCGATGAAGAAGGCTTATTGGAATCCACCGGTCTGTGTGGAGGGCGTCCACTGAACCCGCCTGCCTTGGATTCCCGAAGCCACTGAAGCCGGTGCACTCAGCCGGGCTTGAGCCTTGGTGCCTGCTTGCCCGAGAACAGTTCCTGCTCCTGGTGGGGCCACTAGAAGATCCCAGGAAATCCCCGGCTGCCCCCTTCACAGCCCTCTCAGAGCAGGGAGGAGACATCAGTCGGGAAGCCTAACTTCCCTGCTATTTCCTCTCTGGAAAAACCCTGCTTTTGCCCCAGATCGAGGAGAAGAAACTAAGAAACGATCAGAGAATTCCAGGATCCAGTGCATTGTCTGTGAAACAGGTGGCCAAGAAAAGAGGGCCACTGGCCTCACAAAATCAAGGTTATTCAGATTACCAGTGGACATTGTGCCAGTGTGCTCCTTGATATGTCCTCATTAAAAATTAATCACCATTAATATTAATTATAGTGATTAAGAGGAAACATCTGAAGACAGACTTTAATCCTTATAGCTCTAAGCTGGGTGAAGCAAGATAACACAGAGCTGCCAAAGGGAAGAAGTGGC
The DNA here is from genome assembly GCF_009762305.2 of Zalophus californianus. Lineage (NCBI taxonomy): Eukaryota > Metazoa > Chordata > Mammalia > Carnivora > Otariidae > Zalophus > Zalophus californianus. The sequence continues at coordinate 137,838,632 of NC_045597.1, read as the reverse complement.
TCAGTCCTTACGGGTCTGCCTTCGGCTCAGGTCATGATCCCAGGGTCCTGGGATCGAGTCCCACATCGGGCTCCCTGCTCAGCGGGAAGCCTGCTTCTCCCTCTCCCCCTCCCCCTGCTTGTGTTCCCTCTCTCGCTGTCTCTCTCTGTCAAATAAATAAATAAAATCTTTAAAAAAAAGAAAGAAAGAGGGCGCCTGGGTGGCTCAGTTGGTTAAGCGACTGCGCTCGGCTCAGGTCATGATCCTGGAGTCCCGGGATCGAGTCCCGCATCGGGCTCCCTGCTCAGCGAGGAACCTGCTTCTCCCTCTGGCCCTCCCCTCTCTCATGTGCTCTCTCTCTCTCTCTCTCTCTCTCTCATTCTCACTCTCTCAAAATAAATAAATAAATCTTTAAAAAAAAGTAAAATAAATAAAAAAAGAAAGAAAGGGAAAGACAAGCCAGACCTTACCTAACAAGGCTTGGGCTAGGGTCTGGGCTCCTGGGACACTGCCCCCCCCAACCCCCATGTGATCCCCTGTACCACAGCGCACTTCTCGGATCACGTAGCTGTCTCTCTGCAGAGGGAAGTCAGAGGTTTTCATCCCACAATGTCCGTCGCACTCCAAGTCTACTGAGCTGAATTTGGATTATGCCAAAGTTTTTTTTTTTTTTTTCCCTTGCCTACACCCCCGTGAACCACTGTTCTTTCTTCGTTTTCCAACTTTATGATGGGGGGAGACAAAGGGTTCAGTGGAAAATCATTCTGAGGGGGAGCTGGGGATTTCTCACAAGGAATAAGTGCCCAAGGGCCCTGCATTGCTGGACAGTGGGGCTTTGAGAAGCCTGGGGGACGGTCCAGCAGAGAACTGGCCCAGGCCAACTTTAGCCCAAGATGCAGGAAGCTTCCTCAGGCAGGAAGCATGTCCTCCCACGCCCACTCTGTAAAGCAGCTCAAAGGCAAGGAAAAGTGGTGAAAGGCAGAAAACCCATATGGTCCACTAACAACACGGCTAGTTGCTTTCTTTCGCGTGTGTTTTCCTTGTACCAAAAGCCTGGCCCCCAGTCAAATATAATCCAAAGGACAAACATACTAAATCGGCTCTTGGAGTGCCCACATTTTTCTACAATGCTGTGGGGGAAAAAAGACTTCAGGTCTGGAATTTACAAACAAAACCTGCTGATTATAAAAACTGTATTACAGGAGAGAAGAGAATGTGGTCAGCCAGGGGCTGGGGGCCCTGAAACATCAAAATTGCAGGCTTTCTTTTCTACCACAACTCCTGACCCCCCACCCCCACAAGGCTTTCCTTGTGTCAGCAGGGGGAGGGCGACTACAGGGGAGAGAGACCTCAGCCGGTCCCTAAGGGAGTGCACGGTGGCGTTATTGCGGGCCAGCCATTCCAAAACCACTCTCTGAAAATGGCACTGAGAAAAATACACCGAAGGAAGTTCTGGTTCTGAAAGATCAAAGGGAAGATGATGGAAACTCTGTGTTCAAGGGAATAAAGCGTTAAGGATCTAGTTGTCACCTGAGTTTTTACTGAATGCAGGACCTGCAGTTCTTGTGATTACCCAGGGGCAGATCTTCTGGTCAGCAGCACAGAACTGTTTTGAATTCCATCCACTCACCCCAGTGCTCTGAACCCTGGAGTAGGCCACAGGCTCACATTGCCCCAGAGCCCCCTGCTGCCCCAGGTTAGATGGGTCTCTGGGAAGGCCCCTACCCTCAGCCCGAAGTCCCGGGGCCACAGGATGACCACAGGGCGTGGGACCATCTGGGGCCCATGTGTTTCCCGGAGCAGCTGAGGAGCTGAGGCTTACGAATGGGTGGGTGACCTGGCAGAGATGCGTGCTCACGGTGGAATCCGGTTGCCATGGGGATAGGAGGTTTTCTGCTCAAGCCGTGTGAGAGCAAATTTTCCATTGTGTATATGTAAACATACTGTAGCATCTTTAGTTTTTAAACTCGTTTTCTTTTTCAAATTGCATCCAGGGTGGGCTCACACATCCCAAGAATTACGGAAGGTACTTTTCCAGGGGACAGCTCCTTGGAGGGTATTCGGGGTTCAGCTTTTGTTTAGGCCTGAAGGCAGAAAGGAGAGCATGGGGCTCCTTTTCAGGAAGCAGCAAGATCTGCCTGGATTCCTGGGGGTTCCTGGGGGCATCTCCAAGGTTGCATGGCCGAGAGTGGGAGGAGCTCTAGAGGTAGGCCAAGGACAGCACTTTTCCTCTCCTGTGATCTTCAATGAGGAAGCTTCACAGTATTTTCCACCTTCCCTGCTGTTTGGTAAATGACTCCACAGCCCTCGCTCTCTCCTTTAGGTCAACGTGCAGGAACAATTTTTTGAGCCAGTCTTAGCCAGTTTGGACCCCTAAAACAAAGTGCTATAGACGGGGCGGCTTACACAACATGAATTTCTCACCCTCCTGGAGGCTGGGAGTCCAGGATCGAGGTGCCAGCAGATCCGGTGGTATCTGGTCAGCACCTGCTTCCTGGTTTACAGATGACGGTCTTCTTGGATCCTCACATGGAAGAAAGAAGAAGCCAGTTCTCTTGTCTTATCTGATTAGAGCACTACTCCCATTCAGAAAGGCTCCATTCTCATGACCTCATTTTCTTCCACAGGTCTTACCTCATAATACCATTACAGTAGGGGTTAGGATTTCAACATATGAATTTGGGGACACATTCCGTCCATAATAACCCCTGTGAACTTTTTTTCCAGTGGGTGGTAAAGTACACATAAAATGCATCATTTTCACTATCTTAAATGTACAATTTCATGGTATTAAGTACATTCACAAGGTTGCGCAACCATCACCACTATTTCCACAACTTTTTCATCATGCCAAACAAAAACCCACCCGTTAAACAATGACTCCCCATTACCCCTCTTCCCCCAGTCCCAGGCAACCACTCTTCCACTTCCTGTCTCTAGGAATTTGCCAATTCGAGGTACTTCAGATAAGTGGACTCATGCAGTAGTTGTCACTTCATGACTGGCTGATCTCATTTACTAGAATGTCCTCAAGGGTCATGCATGCCGTAGCCTGTATCAACTCTTGTTCCTCTTTAAGGCTGGATAATATTGCTTTTATGTACGTATCATGTTTTATTTATCCGTTCATCTGCCAATGGACACTTGGCTTTTTCCCACCTTTGACTACTGTGAATAATGCTGCTGTGAACACGGGTGTACAGATATCTGCTTGGGTCCCTAGTTTCAGTTTTGTGGGTATATACCCAGAAGTAGGACTTGCGGGAGCATACGACAATCCTGTGTCTAACTCTTTGGAGGAGTGTCATGCTATTTTCCACAGTGAGCATTTGTGGACTTAGGATCAGTAGCTTTCCTGGGGCAGCTGAGGACTGTTTTCCAAGGGAGTTTGGCCATGAGCATCACGGTCTTTGTTAATTCTCTTACACTCACTCATCTATGTTTCTCCAAGGCTTTCTGCAGGTCTTCCTTAGTTCAATTCTCTTTTATTGTCTGTTTAGACTTTAATGTGTCTGGGGGCAGCAGACTGATGATCTATTCACTGACAGACTAGCAACAGGGTGGGGTGGGGCGAAGCCTCAACTTCCTGGTCTTCCAAACCCTCCTGAGCCACCCTGTCAATCCCACAATACTTGGTTTCCAGTATTCACCCATGGGGACCTGGGCATCTGGGCCAGCAGGCAGGCCTCTTTGGCCTCCTTGACACTCCATAATTTCTTGGAGTCCTACGTAGATACAGGCTACGGCATGCATGACCCTTGAGGACATCCTTTCCTTCATCCTGACACCCTCCCCGGCTTCCCACGCCCACTGCTACCTCCACCCCCACCCTCACAGAGCTCCTTCTCCTGTGGACTTCCCCGGCGCTGCAAGTCTATAGCCTGCTCTAGTGTTTTCCACCGTTATTTCCAATGATTTGTCCTCTCAGGAGCAGCACACATCCCACCCTGACCCTCGCCAGGATCTGGTACAAGACTAAGCTCATAGTAGAACTTGGTAAATAAGGGCCTATTGATTTATGACCCTGGTCAGAGACTTGGACAAAGACGCTGCCTCGGGTCCCTGAAATAAAGGAAGCCTACGGGTAACAGAAGAGGCCGTTTCTCGACGTGGAGCCTGGAAGATCCCTCTACTACATTTTGCTTTTTGTCTTCTTAACACTGTTATTGTGAACTATAACATGCTCAGAGAAGCACATGAAATGTAAGCAGTTTAATCAATAATTATAAAGCAAACATCCTCGTCACCACCACCTAAGAGGGAGAACGCTGAAAGACACCCCAGGAGCCCCTTGTACTCTGGAACCCAGGCCAGTTCTGACTCCTCTCCTTCCCCCCGGGGCAACCCTATCCTGAATTTTATAATCGTGTTTTTCTTGATTTTTTTTTTCATATGTTTCCCGCTTTTATATACATCCCTAAGAAACATGATTCAGTTTTTCTTGTCTTTGAACTTTGCATGAGTGGAATAATGCTGTACACATTCTTTTAGGATTTGCTTCACTTGACTGTGTGTGTGAGTTGCAGCCACGTCCTTGTACCAAGCCGGGGTTGGTTCATCTTTACAGACTAGAGCATGCCATCGTACAGCTCAGCTCGGTTCATTTAGAGCACGTGCGCTATAAGTGGCGAGGGACGGTGTGTGGTTTCCAGTTTGGGGCCTATTAGGATGAGGGTAGCTATGCTCATTCTTCTACGTCTCCAAAGGCAGAGCATGTGCGTGGGGAGCAGGACTGCTAGGTCACAGCATCTGTAGATCTTCACCTCTACCAGAGGACGAATGACCTATTTGCCCAAGTGGTCGTGTCGTTCTCACTTTCACCCCAAGTGAACAAGTGGTCCCTGCATCCCAGCTCTCCAACACTCCACAAACGCTCTGCCAGTTCATAGGCAAGGAGGGCCTGCCTGTCTTCTTCTACTAGAGCTAAGACTCTTCAACAGGCACCCTGGAACGTAGCAACCTCCAAACCAGGGGGCCCTTGGAGATGCTTCCACAGGAGCCCCTACCCCAGTTTTGGGGTGTTAGGGGTAGGAAAGACACGGCACAAGAGTAAGAATCTCAGGGGCGGGGGGGCCCCAGGGGCTTGTTGCTGTTCCCCTGGAGCTGTGAACCACAGAGCCCTAGCCAGCTACAGACCCAGTCAGCCAGTCATAAAACATACATCAAAGGCTCAGGATGCCACTGCCTGTGGGTTTAAACAGAGCCCAGGTGTCACCTGCAAGCTCCCTCTTTGCTCCCCGCTGAGCTGTGCACCTGCCCTGACCAGGGCTGCCACTGGCGGGCTCCATGGGACCAGGGGAGCCAGGGCGGAAGGTCAGGATCTCGCTTGGCCTTACCAGCTGGGAGCGCTCACTTGAGCTCCGTGACTGGGGCTTACCCCGGGAATGAAGCAGAGATGCTGCACTACTCTTTTTAAAAAGCACCTCATTGTTACTGGTTTCGTTTCTTTCTTTCTTTCTTTTTTTTTAAGATTGTATTTATTTATTTGACAGAGAGAGACACAGTGAGAGAGGAAACACAAGCAGGGGGAGTGGGAGAGGGAGAAGAAGGCTCCTTGCTGCGCAGGGAGCCCGATGCGGGGCTTGATCCCAGGACCCTGGGATCATGACCTGAGCCGAAGGCAGACGCTTAACGACTGAGCCACCCAGGCGCCCCCTGGTATGGTTCCTAAAAAGCACAGGACAAAACCCAAGTCGAGACAGAGCATCTTGTCTCCATAGCTACAAGGCCTTGAACCAAATGTTACAACAAACCATTGGTAATGGAGACGATCAATGTGGTTCTGCTTAACTGTCCCTGGAGCCAGCCTACAAAGTAAGTTGGCCTCCGTCTCCCACCTGCTTCATCTCCATGGCCAACACACAGCCCAGGAGGCGTCTGGGCCTGTTGTCCAGAGCCAGGCTCTTGTGAGAGATTTTAACAGGGCTTTGGAAAGCTGGATCCAAAGCTTTCCAGCTTCTTCCCCGTGTTACAGAGAGGTGGGATCAGGCGGCCTGCTGTTGATTCTCCCAGTGGCCAGTCCCTCACTCCCCACTCATTCTAATTTTCTGGTGCCCCTTGTCGCCCAGGAGCCTCGTGTGACCCCCCCATGTGCGGAGCACCCACCCCTGCATGCCCTCTGCACACCCCCTCACTAGCATCAGTCTCTCCGGCTCCCACCCTTAGAACTGCCCGACAGCCCAGCCCTCAGTAATCTGATGACCAGCCCTATGGAGGGGATCGAACTGTTTATACGTTACTGTTCTCAGGCAACAGGCCTGCATTTCACCTGGGCCCTTCTGAAAGCAAAACCATCCTCCAGAAACGCGGTCCCCACGAGGGGCTGCATGCCCTGAGCTGGGTTCATGGGGCTCTGCTCGGGGCGTCCTGGCTGCGGGGACCCTTGGATCATACTGTGTAGGGGGCTACCTATTCCCCCCATGCCTGAGACCATCCCATTTTCAAGGCGTTGGGGACAAGGATGAAAGAGAGAGGGCCCCTCTCTGTGGGGGCGCAGAGTAAGCTCACTCTGTCCAGCCCAGCCGCAGCACCAGCTGGTGAGCTTGCCAGATCTTTCTCTATCCCCCATACCACCTCCTCCTCTCACCTAAAACGGGAGGAGAGAGGAGGAGGAAATGCTGTCTTTTCCTCTCTGCGCTGCATTTATCCTAACTGCAGACCGGCTGCAGAGCTGGGGAGAAGATAAACAGACAAATCTGGTTCCAATCTTTCAACATCTCCCAGCGTCCCCCAGCCCGCTCCGTTTCCCTCCTACCTTGTTGGAAGGGGAACTCGGCCTGGCTTCCACCGCCCCACCCTGCATCTGAGACCGTCTCCTTGGCTGGGGAGGTTCTCCTGCTCCTCGTGGGAGCCTCAGACCCCAGCTGAAGCTGTTTCACCTGCTGGGCCTGGGAGTTTTGACAGGTGCTTAGCGTTTTCTAACCAATTCTCACCTTGGCCTTGGCCACTTAGTTAACTGCTAGTTCTACCCTGTCCCCCCCTTTCTCCAGAGGAATGGCACATTTGGTGTTGCCTCACACCTCCCCGCACTCCTCCCTGAGGAGAAATACAGAAATGGCAACAGTCTGGATATCCACCAAGTAGAATGGCAAGTCTGGACCAAAGCCAACAGGGTATAGGACAGGAGGGGAAAACCTCTGAGGCCGGGACATTGTCTCCTTTCATCTTCGTTAGAGCCCATGGACGATAAAAAAAAAAAAAGCAGTCAGTGGTTTCCCTTTTGAAAACCGGAAGAATCTGCATCGAACTCAGGCATGTGGCTGTGTATTACCCACGGGCTTGAGTGAGGAGGCAGAGCTGTGAGGGGCAGGACCATGGGCGCGAGGAAGGGGCGCTGTGGGAGGGGAGTCCCGGGCCTGCACGGGCTCAAAGGCAACTGTTCCAGGCCCCGTGGCCAGCCCCAGCCCCAGTGGTCCCTGCAGGGTCTGTGATGTCCAGCAGTCCCCAGTGCGGTTGCCCAGTCCCCGGAGGACGGGGCTTCTGGGGCCGCCTGGGGGCCTGGCTGGGCAGAACCTCATGCCTCTGCTTTCCTCGGTTCTCCCTGAAAGTCTGAGCCCTCCCATCGCCATTCAACACACCCGCTTCTGCTTAACTCAGCCAGAGTTGGCTTCTGCTGCTTACAGGTGAGAGCTCGGGCTGATTCCCCTGGCCTCTGGAGCTCTGAGTCCAGAGACTTCCATCGAACTCCTCTCCAAATGCTTTCTGCCTGCCCCAGGCCAGAGCAGACCCCTTCTGCTAGACCGACCGAGCACAGCACATGGCAAAGGGGGAGGAGAAAACCTTCAAATCAAGCACGAGTCCTGCCATCCAACACTGAGCTGGGCTGCCTCTACCCACGGGCTTTCCAAAGCCTGACACCTGACTGGCAATGCTACGTATTTAAACCGAGGCAGGGGTGGGCCAGAGCGTCCCTTTGTGCCTTGAAATGACTTGTTTGCTTTTACTCAGTAGAGTCGGAACGTATGATCCCTTAGCCCTTGGGAGAAGTTTCAAATAACGAGAAACAAAAGGTTTTTTAAATCCATCCAGAGATGTGGAGGGGGTCGTGGGCTGTACTTGAATTAAGACCTGGGTGGCTTCTTGTAAGTATCTCTGGCCTCAGAATAAAAGCGGGATGCTCCCACACCCAGGGACCTTGCGCAGACAGAAGCCAGGCTCTGACTGTCCGTCCCCGAAGGCTGCGGACTCCATCGAGCACGGGAGGCCGGGCCGTCCGTGAACATGTGCGCTCTGTGAGAGTCCAGTCCCCCTGGGGTCCCCAGGATCCCGTCTTCCCAGCAACCTCCCGAGGTGTCATCATTCCAGGGTCTGATTAGCTGTAGAACGTGCGGTTTCCTTGTTCCCAGGATTCATCTGAGTTCACTGCTGCTAATTGGGTTTGTATCTGGCACTGGTGACATCGAAGAAAGGTTTTGGAGTCAATTATGTTCTCCTGGAACACACAGGCAGGGGTTGTCTTGTCAACGCTCAGGTGGTCTCTACCTTAATGAGCTGCCCCAGACAAAGGCACCAAAGGACATTATTGTCCCTGAGTACCTGTCTTTAGGGGCTTCTGTTGAACAAGAGAGTGGGCTTTACTGCACTTTCCAGTTGCCTGTTTTCCGTGGAACACATCTGAATGTGATCAGGTGCGTTCTAGCCACTTTAAAAAAATCATACCCGAGGAAATAAAATGCGCACACGCTCTGCCTGCAGCCGAATGATGGAGGGTTTGGTTTAACTGCACCAAAGCCAGGAAACGGACACTTACGGTCCCCACCACCCCCGGAACACAGCCACGTGGTACACACCTGGAGGAAGAGAAATGGAATTCTTCCTGCAGGTTCTTTTTCTGGTCGAGAACAAATCATTCTTCCAATGCTCTAACATCCTGAGTGTGGGTGGAAGCGATGCTTACTTATGTCTTGTGGGAAAGATGGTGTGTTTATAGAAGACTCATCTGGCCGACCGCGGTGATTGCAGGAAGGGCCAGTGGTCACTCAGAGAACACAGCAAGGCCTTGCCTTTTTTTTTTTTTTCCTTTTGCTTTGAGTCTTAGTGGATCTATTTCTGCCACTTTTTTTTTTTTTTTAATACTGGGGGTTTCCAGTCCTCTTTCTGGAAGACCTGTTCACAGGGAGATGGGAAAGCTCTACTTAATGGCTCAGAAACAGGCCACCAGGGCCTGGGAGTGGCCCGGGAGGAAGTGGGCTCTCTCTGGGGCAGGGCCCTCTGGGCAGTAGGGGTCCCTGGGGGAGGCACCTTCTGAGGAGATGGCTTCAGTCGCAGGCTGTGGGGAGAGTGGGCAAGGCGGTGGTCAGTCGGTGGTGAAGGGGGGATCCAGGCAGGGCGAGCAGCACCCCGTGCGTGCAACGCCAGACTGGCCCCTGGCCTGAGGTCGGCCTCCAAGAGCCTGTGACGGGACCGTAAATGCCATACAGTGTGGCCAAACCACTCCTGCTGTCGGAACTGGAACTGCATATTTCCTGCCTTTCATCTTGCCTGTCGGGGAGGAATCTGTCAGATGAAGCAAACCGCAACCCCATCTCCGGGGCAAGGGGCAAGGCTGTGGCTCCAGGGCCACGGGGAGGGCTGGGGGTGGGCTGCGCCAAGCAGCCTGCCCGCGACAATAGAGAAGAGCCTGGGTGGCATGTCGGACCAGGCACCATCTGCCCACACCAGGCCAAGTGAGTCCTTCTGCCGGCCGGGGACGGAGCTGTTGCTCAGACAAGGTGCACGGCCTGTGTGGGGACATATGCTGCAGTTGTCAGAGCCAGATTGCCAATTCTGGGTTCTTTCTGGGTGATGCTGGGAAAGCTGCACTTCGGAATTTTGTCATTAGCTGGGGAGCATTGGGCCCTCCCTTGATCTCCTGCCAGAGTGGATTTTTGGAGAAGAGCCTGGCTTTGGAAAGGCAGAGAGCACAAAGCACAAATTCAGAGAGCACAAAGGCATGCACCATGAACACACCACACGTAATTTGGGGGTGAGGAAACAGAGTTTTAAAACTCAAACATGAGAATTTATGCCTGCAAACAAGTTGTCCTCGCCTCCTCTCCCTAGGGGTGGCCAGGAGAGCGAAAGGGCATGCATGCGCCCTGCTCTCCTCCAGGTGGAGGAGTTACTTGATTGAAATGGGAGAAAATGCAGGACATGATAACCACGGGACGGTCACAGGTCCTTGTAGAGTCAGCACAGCCTGGCTTGCTCAGTTTTCTCCTTAACCCCAGTCTGCTTGGTCCCTCCAGCTCCCCACCTTCACCCCACATCACCGCCCCCCTCCCCCCCAGGCATACAGCTTTTTCCTTCAGCCTCTCCTCCTGGAAGGCATGGGTTATCTTCCCTGATACCAAGTCCCATACAGTGATTCAGGCCATACCAGGAAGCTCCCTGGTGTGTCCCTTAGAATTAACCCAACTGGATTCCCTTGTTCTCACTTTCTTAGCTTAGTTCCTCTGAATCTTTCTTTGCCCTTCCTAAACCATCTGGGAGGTGGCAGATGATCTCTCTTCATCTCAGGGATGAATTTCCATCTGCAAGGTGTCAGGGCTCATGCATACAGTGTGAGAGACGGCTCTGGTTTAGGGCAAAAGGGACACGTATGCCCTGTGCAACTGAGCCGGGGTGGGGGGGAGGGAGGTGGCAGGGGTATTTACCTCAGAGCCAGGACCCTGCAAACATGCTCCTAAGGTGACAGTTCTAATCAATACACAAGAGCCTCCTAACCAACACGCTACTTAGCTGCCAGAGTAGAAACAGATACAGAAGTACAATCCTCCAAATGTGCCAGTCATTCTTCTCCGGGAAACACACGCCAAGATGGGTCTCTGGGAAATTTTATGTTTGAGGGGCTGTCTAGGAAGGGTCAGATCCTTCGAACTTAATCCAGAATTCACTGAATTAGACCTACAACCGGCCTGGCTGGAACCAGACTATTGCAATCAGATCTCAAATTAGGGACCCCTTGTGGTGCATTTCTTCTCACTCAAGATGTACCCTGAGCCCTCAGGGCAGGAGAAGAGAGGAAAAGGCCAGGTAGTGGGACAGCTGTTGTTTGTCTAGGACAAGGCGGCCCCCTCCCTGTCCTCCTTGGACACTTCCAGAGTGACGGCCCCATGCTCAGAAAGGCTCTCCTGTGTCTGCACAGGCAAGGAGGGGGATGGAGCTGAGGGCGTGGGGGCTGCGGTACAAGCATCTTATCGAAGCGAGAGGTCCCTGGACCCTACCTCGTGTCCTCTGAGCTCAGGTTCCCCAGCATCAGCCAGAGTTGCCTCTATCTTTCTGGAAATGAAAAACAGGCAACATAAAGTTGAATTCTACAAACAATTTTAAATGCTTCTGAAAACAACTTTACAGAAAAATAGAAAAAAGCAGTCTGTACAAAATTGGCACATTTTATGAGCCCATTAAGAAACAAAACTGGTTTTATTCTCTGACATTTTGCACAGATTAGGAAGGGGGCATAAAGGCATGGCCTCATGCTCAATTAGGAGGCCAGGTATCTGGAACCGTATGGAATTTCCACATGCCCTCTGAAGAGCACTGTCTCCGATTCTGAGGGAGGACTTCACATGTGGGCTTCTTCACCTCATAGTGACGTTTCTCAGAGCGGGGCTTCTCAAACCTGTCTGTTGGAGATACTCTAATGGCAGGGAAGGATGAATGCATCCCCAAGGGGCTGAGGAACTGTTTAAAGGCACCGTGAATAGCACCCATCATATCTGAGGTCTTGTATCTCAGACACCCACGTGAATTTTGCATTTATATTTATTTTCACAGAAAAATCTGGCTTTAAGGGCACCTGGGTGGCCCAGTCGGTTAAGCGGCTGCCTTCGGCTCAGGTCATGATCCCAGGGTCCTGGGATCGAGCCCCACATCCGGCTCCCTGCTCAGCGGAGAGCCTGCTTCTTCCTCTCCCTCTGCCTGCCACTCTGCCTACTTGTGCTCACTCTCTCTCTGTCAAATAAATAAATAAAAATCTTTATAAAAAAAATCTGGCTTTAAATTCTTCATTGGTTGGACCCAGTCTGCAGTCCTGGGAGCGGGCCACATGAAGACAGGAACTGGAAGCCTGGACCAGGGTCAAGGGCAGGAGTTCGCTCACAGGCTGGACCTGAGCAAGGCTGCATTGTCCACAGTAGGCAGGCTGGGGAGAAGCAGGAGGTCCACTGATGGGGTGCTCAAGGGTGGTCTTCATTAAAGGTAGAGACTCAGGCACTGGGAGTTGGGAGGTGCCATGGCCAGGTCAGGGAGAGTCATGGGGACAGTTCTCGGAGGATGTCTTTGTATCTCAGAGAGCTCCTGCCCAGTGCAGTCTTTGCTGAGATAGGAGGAAACTTCCTTAATGGCGCCACCCACATTCAGCTGGTCCAGGCTTTTCAGGATCTCACCTAACAGAATCAGTCCTATTCCCTGTTCCTTCTTCCAATAGTCCTTAGAGTTCCTGTCCAACCACAGAGGACATAGGAGATGGGAGCAGTAAGCTTTGTTCTGCCTCACCTGGTGGCCCGGTGGGCTCGGGTCCCATCACCCTCCCAGGACCAATGTCATCCTATTTTTTCCTCAGCATCACGAGCTGGCTTCTGGCTGGAATTTTGACAGCTAAACAAACACACTTCTTGGTTTACAAGTTGTTATTCTATCACTGTAAGTATTAGTCAGCATTTGGGTTTTAGTCATAACATAGCTAATGCATAATTTTGTTTGCTTCAAAGCAAATTAAAGAATTGGCAGCACATTAAATAAATGGTTAAACTGATTAATTTTTTTCCCTCCAAGTTTTCAAGTAAAACTGGAGTTCCAGACAGATGCACATATCTATCCAGGAATTCCAGATACCCCTGAGGCCCGCCAATGTGTCCAGAATGTGACAAATTAGGTGGTACCACTAACACATTAGGTCAGCACACAGAAAGAACACAGAGATGCTGGAAATTTAAATAGTACCAATCATGGCCATAGAACAGGCTAATGTCCTTAAAATAGTGCTTGAATAAAATTCAGTCTTGGCTAGCCGATCTTTAAAAGTCTAGCTAGGTAATGTCCACAATAGCCAAACTGCGGAAAGAGCCAAGATGTCCATCGACAGATGAATGGATAAAGAAGATGTGGTATATATACACAATGGAATATTATGCAGCCATCAAAAGGAATGAGATCTTGCCATTTGCAACGACGTGGATGGAACTGGAGGGCGTTATGCTGAGTGAAATAAGTCAATCAGAGAAAGACATGTATCATATGACCTCACTGATATGAGGAATTCTTAATCTCAGGAAACAAACTGAGGGTTGCTGGAGTGGTGGGGGGTGGGAGGGATGGGGTGGCTGGGTGATAGACATTGGGGAGGGTATGTGCTATGGTGAGCGCTGTGAATTGTGCAAGACTGTTGAATCACAGATCTGTACCTCTGAAACAAATAATACAATATATGTTAAGAAAAAAAAAGAAGAAGAAGATAGCAGGAGGGGAAGAATGAAGGGGAGTAAACCAGAGGGGGAGACGAACCATGAGAGACGATGAACTCTGAAAAACAAACTGAGGGTTCTAGAGGGGAGGGGGGTGGGGGGATGGGTTAGCCTGGTGATGGGTATTAAAGAGGGCACGTTCTGCATGGAGCACTGGGTGTTATGCACAAACAATGAATCAAGGAACACTACATCAAAAACTAATGATGTAATGTATGGTGATTAACATAACAATAAAAATAAAAAATAACTAAAAGTCTAGCTAGGTAACAATGAAGCTGACCAATGTTTTAATTTGTCGTAAGGCCTCTATAACAAAAAGAGAAGGTAAAACTCCCTAAATATTCAAGCACATCCAGACTCCCTGTCACTGAACTACAGAATACTAAATAATTCTGTCAGTTGTGCAGTAACACACAAGGCCCATCCTGCTCATCTGTAATTAGCTAAGTGGTCCCGAAACCAAATTAAGAAGTATTTAAGATGATGAAAATGAGTCTGGAAACAAGATCACCGTTGGTCACTACACTTGGAGATTCAGCTTACATATCACAGGTCTGCTTTCACTAAAGAAACCTGCTCATACATTTATATCTTTACCGGTTTTTGAACTAAACTAGAGCATGCTTGGATTAGTGTCATGTGCAGGATCCTCATGGCGTATTTCCTTGATGTATCAGAAATTCTCTTTGACTTTTGCCGGATTTTTACCCTGTAGGATTCAGAAGGTTTTACTCATTTTGGAAAAGACAAAGGGCTGACCCCAAGATTACTAGCTCTTTGATAGTGGGTCACTTTTTAGACAAAGGGATGTTTTAGTCTTTGATGGAATCATGACCTAAGGATTAGGGGACAACTGAGGGAAGAGGGGGCATTTGATTGAAAAACTCCAACACTATTTTTGAATTCCTTGTATTGTCTGTCTGCTTTATGATATTCTGAAAGGCATGACAAACTTTTCTTTGGCGATTTTTATTTTATTTTATTTAAAAGATTTATTTATTTGAGAGAGAGAGAGTGCACGAGCAGGGGGATGGGCAGAGGGGGAGAGAGAGAGAGAATCTCAAGCAGACTCCCTGCTGAGTGTGGAGCCTGACACAGGGCTCAATCTCAAGATCCCTAGATCACAACCCGCGCCAAAACCAAGAGTCGGACACTTAATCGACTGTGCCACTCAGGTGCCCCTTCTTTGACAATTTTTAAGGTGAAAGGATTTACTGCTCCTCATTTTTCACTGAGTAATAAATATAGTCACTATCCAGCAAAACACAAGGTTTCAAAGGCTACATACAGTTACTAATTTGATTACATTTCTTGCACCAGTGCATTCATTCCACTGAAAAATAAAAGACAAATTCATTGTGAAAAATGCCTGCAGGTGAAAAATAATGTTTAGGTAACCCTTTAACCAATACGATTATGGCTTTGAGGAAAATCATCAAAAAATGAAATTTAAAAATGTAAATTAGCTGTGTGTCTGCTGAGATAGACATTAAAAAATACTGTAATACTAGTGCAAGTTTTTTTTTGAAGTGAGTTCTTTATTAGTTTTATTTTTGATAATTCCTGTCACTGTATCAACAGTAGAACATTCTTGGTCCAAATTAAAACTAATTAAAAGTTATTTAGGGAATACAAGTGAATAACAATGTTTAACAGTTAGCACCTCTCAGAATAGAAACTCCAGCAGCTGACAAAATGGAAGCTGAAAAACACTCATGGTTTTGACTCTTCCAGATCACAGCAAAAACTGGTTTGCTTATATAACCGATGTAAACCCAGGATCCTACATGGGTCTAGTCTTGGCACTGGTTCAGACCTGCAGAAAAATATAATTGAAAACAATTCAAATCTTTCTGTCTCTTGAGAAAATGTCAAAGGTGGGAGTGTGTTTTAAATACCCAGCAAACTCCTTAAAGATACTGTTTGCACCTGTCTCTCGATCTCTGGTTCTGTGATCGGAGACCCAGCCTGAGGCTTCTCTCCCACTCCCTCTTTTCTCTGCCTCTGTTTTTCATCTGTCATTCAGCCTGGTCTCCTGGGCTTTAGTTTTCCATCCGATTGCTATTACCCAGGATCTGTGTGACAAACTTCAAAACACGCCCCTCGTTCCAGGCAGGGGGCAGGGGTACACGTTAGATTTTGTATCCTGCCCTTTGTTCTTGTGTCTGCTGCAGAGGAATTTTGCCACCAAAGCATTTCCTGAATGAGTCAAGTGGTTAGACCCTGGAGCTGCAGGGGCCAAGGCCCTGCTTCAGTCCCCACGAGCTTTGCTTTGTCTTACATCCCAGCTCACACTTGACCGTGACTCCGCGGTGTCAGAATGTCCCAAGACGACGACGTATGCTGCGAGAGGATTTTCAGATGTTTTTTTCTTCTTATACTTTACATATTTATAAAATCTTTCACTTAAGCTTTCTTTTTATTTTTTTAGCTTTTATTTATTTTTAAAGATCTTATTTATGCACGTGACAGAGAGACAGCGAGAGAGGGAACACAAGCAGGGGGAGCGGGAGAGAGAGAAGCAGACTCCCCACCGAGCAGGGAGCCCGATGCAGGGCTCGATCCCAGGACCCTGGGATCATGACCTGAGCCGAAGGCAGAAGCTTAACGACTGAGCCACCCAGGCGCCCCTATGCTTTTCTTTCAGGAGACCAGACACACACACACACACACACACACGTATTTTTTTTTTCTTTTAAGTCAAAGTGCAGTTGCTCTAGATGAAGCAAGGGTGGGAGACAAGAAGCTCAAGAGGCAGGTCACTTGATGTGAACTGGATAAAATCTCAGAGCTCGAAGAAGTCCGGATTTTCAAATGCCGTGCCCTGGCTCCGGAGCCATCCAGTACAGAGTTCCTTGGGAATGTAAACCCTGTAACATGGAAGCGCAGAGTTGGACTCTCTTAGGGGCGGAGAACTGACCCTGCTAAGGGGAGATCACCGCTCCAGGGTCCCCGGGAATGCACCTGAGCAGCCTGCCTCCCAGGAAGGAGCCTGCCAGGCTGGCCTGCAGGGCATTTCCGGGTGACGGGAGACGCGACAGAGCCCGGGGACGGGAGGCAGTTCTCCAGCCCAGACAGGGTCCAGCCAGAGAGCCTCGCGCGCTCCGCGGCCACTTCACCAGCCGACTGTTGCCACCTGCTGGCCACTGGAAGGAGGTGCTCGGCACCGGAAAAGGGAGGATTTGTTTGGCGATGGGGTGGCCAGGCCCCCGAGAGCTGCGCCAAAATATAGACGCAGACTCAGTGTTTTCTCC
The DNA here is from genome assembly GCF_009762305.2 of Zalophus californianus. Lineage (NCBI taxonomy): Eukaryota > Metazoa > Chordata > Mammalia > Carnivora > Otariidae > Zalophus > Zalophus californianus. The sequence goes on along the minus strand of NC_045597.1, from coordinate 137,821,951 downwards.
AAAGACGTGACCTGGGGAGGATCTATTACCATTCCACTCATTAAGCCACCCAAGAAGGTGGACTTTTACAAAAGTGATAACCTCATTCGTGCCTGATTTAGTCAATGACAAACACGTTTATTGCTATAAACCAGGTACCCTGCAAGGCACTCGGGGTGATTGATACTCACATCTCATTCTACCCCCACATGACATTATCCAGTGGATCTTCTACCCTAATCATTGAATTAGGCTTTATATTTCGTCATTCACTCACGAACCCGTATTGACTGAAGGCGTACTATAATGGCAGGCTCAGGGCCAGAAGCTGAACATACAGTGGTGAGAAAAACATGTACTGACTCCCCACTCACTGGTCTGCCGTCTAGTAGAAGGGACAGACATTAATCAGATCATCACACAAATAAATGTAACAGTATGCAATAGGTATAATATAAAAATACAACTGTGACAAAGGATTAGTCTAAATGACTTTGATCGATTCTAAAATGGAAATTTGGGCTATTTGATATGCATTAAAATTATTTAAAATGTTTCATTCGGGATGCCTGGGTGGCTCAGTCGGTTAAGCGTCTGCCTTCAGCTCAGGTCATGATCTCAGGATCGTGGGATCGAGCCCCACGTCTGGCTGCCTGCCCAGCGGGGAGTCTGCTTCTCCCTCTCCCTCTGCCTGCCGGAGGCTCCCCCTGCTTGTGCTCTCTCTCTCTCTGGCAAATAAATAAATAAAATCTTTAAAAAAAATGTAGAGCCACACTATTTGACTAGGAACATATTTATTATATACTTTGTAAGTTATAGAAAGGCATGTATAGTAAACCCCATTTTTGAAAACATTTTTATGGGTATTTTCTTTGAGCTCCCTACTACATAATCAATTTATTTGATTGTTACTGTTGGATCATTATGATTATCATACAAATATGCTGTTATTTTTCCCATCCCCCCCCCAAAAGGGCATACAATGGAAAAACTTGTGTTGGCTCTATTTCCTCACCACCTCATTTCTTTGTTATCCTTTCAGTAAGGCCACTCTAATTGCTCCCCTCTTAAACCTACTCCAGTCAGGTTTTGTATGTGTCAAGGTCCCCAGTGGCCTCCATACTGCTAACTCCAGAGGCATTTCTGTCCTCCTGTCATGGGCTCCCTGAGCAACATTTAACACAGCGGCTGCTGCCTCCTCCTTTTATGAGTTCTTCCTCTGGCTTCCAGGACACCATTCTCTGGGATCTCCTGCCTCATTGCTTCTGCTTTCTCAGGCTTTTCTGCATTCTTCCTCTTCTTCCCAGTTTTTTTTTTTTTTTTTTTTAAAGATTTTATTGATTTATTTGAGAGAGAGAGCGAATAACTAGAGGGGAGGGGCAGAGGCAGAAGCACACTCCCGGTTGAGCAGGGAGTCTGACGTGGGGCTCAATCCCAGGACTCTGAGATCATGACTTGAGCCGAAGGCAGACGCTTAACCAAATGAGCCACCCAGGTGCCTCTCTTCCCAGGTTTTTAATGTTAGTTCTCTTCTCTTCCCTCACTCCTTTGACCGTATCCAGTCATGGCTTTCAGCACCATCTGCCCCCACCTAGACCTCTCCCCTAAATTCCTGACTCATAAGTCCAACTGTCTACTCAGGTTTCTCATAGACGTTTCAAACTCAGCGTGTCCCTAACAGAACTTATGAGCCTCCTCCCCATTTAACCTGCTCCAGCCACAGCCTTCCTTAATCCGCTTGTTGGCACCTAAATCTTTCCCAATGCTCAAGCCAGAGCCCTGCAAATCATCTGCAGTCATCATCCTCTCTTTGTTTTGTATCCAGATCCAATCCTTCAGGAAATCCTCTTAGCCTTGTGTCAAAATATAGTTCCCCAATCCAGCTACTTCTCATCACCCTCCCTGCAACCACTGTGGTCCCGTCTGCCCACACCTACCACCTGGATTACTGCAGGAGCACCTCCCTTGTCTTCCCTACAGTCTCTTGCTACCACAGGAGCCAGAGTGATCCTTTATGACGTACGTCAGACCATGCCCCTCCTGGTCAAAACCCTGCAGAGGCTCCCAGTCTTGCACACAGTAAAAGTCTACAAGACACGCTGTGTCCTCTCTTTCTGGCTGCTCTCCGACATCATCTAGCCATCTCCCTGTCGCCCACTCTGCTCTAGCCTGGCCGGCCTCGTTGCGATGTCAGGAGCATACCAGGTCCACTCCCCTTAGGGACGTCTACTGCTGTTCACTCTGCCTGGAGTGTTCAACCCATGGATAGCTGCACCTCCTTCAAGTCTTCGCTCAAATGCCTCACCCCTGCTGAGGGTGTTTTAACACTTGTGCTTCCATGCTGCAATCCCCTCTCTAGCCATCCTGATTCCCCTCACCCTGCTCTACCTTCCTTTTTTCCATAACATTTTCATGATAAGATACTAAACAATTTATGTTTAAATTTATATAGATAGATAGATGGATAGTTTATTTTCTCTAACTAGAATGCATTTTTATTGAGGAACAGAAATCTTCATCTGTTTACTGATGTATCTCAAATGCCTAGAACTATGCTTGGTACATAGCAATGCCCAAGAAAAAAATTTTCACTTTTTTTTAAAAGATTTTATTTATTTATTTGAGAGAGAGAGACAGAGAGAGCACAAGCAGGGGGAGAGGCAGAGGGAGAGGGAGAAGCAGACTCCCTGCTGAGCATGGAGCCCAACATGGGGCTCGATCTCAGGCCCCTGAGATCATGACCTGGGCCGAAAACAGACGCTTAACCAACTGAGCCACCCAGGCACCCCTAAATACAGTGAATTTCACAAAGCATATGGATATCAAAGTCATTACATTGTATACTTAAAATAGCTTACAATTTTGTCAATTATACCTCAATAAAGCTGAAAAAAAGATTAATATTCTCCTGAAAGTAGCATTTCCTTAATAGTAGTTAATCCATGAAAGCCTATAAATTAAGTAAACTCTTAATTTAAGTAACATAAAAGATTTGGGATAGTGAAAAATGAGTGAATAAATGAATGCATGGAAAGGGTCGGAACAGATAAAAACTAACCCACTAACCATGAAAATTTCTAGTTAGAAGGATAATAAACACTTTTTCTTGTTGTTCATCTGTTTTTAATTTTTCTACAATAAACTTGAATTACTTAGACATTTTGAAAAAATAAGTTTACTACTGAGGATAACAACAGTTTAATTATTTTTTAGTCTACAGTTTCAAATGTTCATCTATAGAAGAGAATTGGTAAGATGGTAGAAATGTGGGAAAGGCACCCATTTACATTATTGTGAAGCCGTTATGAAGCTCCTGCCCAGACAGTGGGAGAAATTCTGTCTTGATTTGGATTCCCCCAGAAGCAGACACTGTAAGGGGTCTATCTGGGAGGTACAGCGTGAACAAAGTGGACAGGGAAGTGAAGGAAGCCAATAAAGGGAGGGCTGTCCAGCCATTTCCACCATGGGCAGTGGGGACTCCATCCATGGATGAACTCTGAGTCACAGCATAGAGCGTGCCTCAGTTTCCCCATCTGACGGGTGAGGAAACTGGGGTATTTGTCCACCTACAGCAGTTGAGGGCCGTTTCTGGAGCCATTAATGCTCTTGCATTTCCAGCTTGTCCTGTGTATTCCTGTAGCCAGAAAAAATCCCTTGGGCAGTGTTGGCAGTAGGCAGAGTTTGCAGAGTAGAGGTGAAAGACAAGGGCATATGGGGCAGGGGAGGGAGGGCCCTGAGAGGGTCTGCTATGGTTCCTTGATTAGACCCTGACTTTGCTCTGTGGGAGGAGCTCCGTTGTCTGTTGTTCTCTGTGGCTCCTCGCTCCCCTGCAGGTCTTGCTTGCCCATGCATCTCCATGGCCACATCCGAAGTGGGCAGCAGGGAAAGTGCCCTCCCTGGAGTCTGTACAACTGTTGTAGCATGTTTGGGTGCCCAAGGACTGTTTTAAGGCCTGAACAACCTAAGTTTTTCTAGTCTGGGTTCAAGAACTCTTTGGCAATACAATTCCTTCCAACACTTAGTAAGCTTCTGAAATATTTGTTTTCAGTCATTTCCATGTGCCAGTATGCACACATAGGGTTCTTCACTTAGACCTAACTCTCAAGTCTGATTTGCTTCTTTGCATCCTAACCCCCATGCCTCTCTCCTTCAACTTAATGGCAACCATCTTGAAGCTATCTGGAAAAAAACAGTCTTGAGTGTGAAGAAAGCATCCTTAAACTGCAGTGGTGAAACTATCTGCTTAAAAAGAAGTTTTAATGGGCTTTTGTTGCTCAAAGGCTTTTTTTCTATGTTATCACTTATATTTTGGGTTTCAAAGCAGAAGGCTTCAATTTCTGGACTCATTCTATTCCCTTTCATCTCTCCTCTTAAAGCAGCCGATTCTTGCCTGAGCTTGACCCTTATGCTGACACACTAAGCAAAGCAAGTAAGAACCATTGTGCACTATCTTTGGGTTTTCCAACCTCTTTTAAAGCCATGGCTCAGTAGACATTTTGCTCACCAAGTAATTGAGGACAACAGTTTTATTAAATAATTTGCTATTATATAACACGTGTTTTCATCTTGTCAGCCTCCAATACAAATCTTCTTGCTTCCCTCTGCAATGCTATTTTTTAGGGTTTATTCTTAACCTCAGAACCCCAGTGAAAGGGAGTAAATTTTGTAGTAATACTAATAACACTAGCTACTGGATAAATAAACCCAAGAATTTCAATGGCTTAACCCGATGAGAGTTTTGTTCTCACTCATGAAATAGAGCTGGGTGGTGACAAGTCAATGGGTACCCTTCTCCATGAAGTCATTCAAGGATCCGGGATATTGAAAGCAAAGTCACCTCCAACGTGTGGTTTCCAATGGTCTCATGTCCATTCCAGCTAGTCAGAAGACTAAGGAGCACGACGCTTAAAGATGGCAGAGCAGGAGGAGTCTGAGCTCATCTCACCCCATGGATACAACTAGATAACACCCACATCGGTGTAAATAAGCCAGAAAATGACTGGCAAAACAGACTCTCCACAGCTAAATGTAGAGAAGAGGCCACATCGAAGAGGATAGGAAGGGCAAAGAGGTCTTGGGAGCTAAAAGGACCCTTGTAATTGGCCACAGGAGGGAGAGATGCTGCTGGCATGGAGAGAAGAAACAGACCCTCACCCCAGGCACCCCAGGCACCCCAGGCATGGCATGTGGAAGACGAATCCCCATAACATTTGGCTTTGAAAGCCCAAGGAGCCTGGCTTCATGAGTTTTTTATAATCAGTGGGACTTAACACCTGGAACTTGAAAAAAATCAGTGGGCTTGGTTCTGGCAGAGCCAGGAAAGTGATAGGAAACTGAGTCCCCACCCTTAAAGAGGCAGCAAAACAAACAGCCCTGTGGAAACACAGCATAGAAGCAGCAGTTGGAAAATGCCTGGGGTATACAGGGGGAGATTTGTTTACTAATCTCAGAGCATGTGCTGGAAGGGCAGGGAAGTTTGGGAGACTTCGCCAAGAATAAAAGAGCTGATGGGCACCATTTCCCTCCCCACACCCCAGCCTAGATACACAGACACCTTCGGCAAGCAATAGAGTGCCAACACTTTCCACCTAGCTTGCTAATAGCACACCCTGCCCCTGTGCTCTCCTGCAGACTTGTCCCCTCCACCCCAGCCTGGGCAGTTTTCCCAGGCAGATGCAGCTCCCCTCCCACAGGGGATCAGTGTGGACCTTCTGGCACTGCACGCCCTGCCCCCGAGTTCTCCTGCAGACCCGCATTCTCCAACATGCCTTTGGTCAAAGCCTATCTGAAGCGGTGCCACAAGGCTGGCAGTGTGCAAGCAGCCCCAGCAGGGGTCAGCACCACTCCAAAGTGACTTCTACCCTGGGCAGAGGGGAAGATAACCACACACACCAGTCAGACTTCAGCCCCAGCAATAGGTTGGGAGCCGAGAGTTCGTCTGATTGCAGGCCTGGCCCACCCACAAAAGCCTCTCAGAGGACAACACAGGGAGAGTTTCTTGCATTTTGGGGCTACTGCATCTCTGGCAAACACCTGGTCTGACTTGACTCAAGCCCAAGATGGCCCCAGACTGGCCCACTAACAACATAGGGACCAAACCCCTATCCACAATAGACAGAGAGTCATCGCAGAAGACTGAAGGCAAATACAACTCAGCCACGCGGTAAGGTGCACACAACACACATGGGAGAAATCCCTGAAGTTCCAGGTTCTGGGAAACAGAGGACATTGCGCTGCAGGGCACTACAGGACCTCTTCTTCATAAGACCACTACTTTCAAGAGCAGGAGACACAACTGACTTTCCTAACACAAAAACAGACACAGAGAGTTAGACAAATTGAGGAAACAGAGGAATATGTCCGAAATGAAAGAACAGGAAAAATCACAGCGAGAGAGCTAAATGAAATGGAGACAAGTAATAGTCCTGATAATTTTTTTTTAAGATTTTATTTTTAAGTAATCTCTACACCCAATGTGGGGCTCGAACTCACAACCCTAAGATCAAGAGTTGCATGCTTTTCCAACTGATCCAGGCAGGTGCTCCAGATAGATAATTTAAATTATTGGTCATAAAGATACTCACTGGACCTGAGAAAAGACTGGAGAACCTCAGTGAGACCTTCAACAAAGACACAGAAAACATAAAAAAAGAACCAATCAGAGGTGAATAACTCAATAACTGAAATTAAAAATACATGAGAGGGAACAGCAGACTAGAAGAAGCAGAAGAACAGACCAGGGACCTGGAGGACAGAGTAATGGAAAGCAATTAAGCTGAACAGGAGAGAGAAAAATGAATAATAAAAATAAAAATAGATTAAGAGAACTTGGTGACACCATCAAGCATAATAACATTCACATTACAGGGATCCCAGAAGAACACAGAGAAAAGGGGGCAGAAAATTTATTTGAAGAAATAATAGTTGAAAACTTCTCAAATCTGGGGAAGGAAAAAGAAATCCAGAGCCAGGAGGCAGAGAGAGCGCCCAACGAAATCAACCCAAGGAGGTCCACACCAAAACAAATAGTAATTAAAATGGCAAGAAGTACTAATAAAGAGAGAATTTTAAAAGCAATAAGAGAAAAGAAAACAGTTACATAAGGGAAAACCCAATAATGTTATCAGCTGATTTTTCAGCAGAAATTTTGCAGGCCAGAAGAGAGTAGCATGATATATTCAAAATGCTAAACAAACAAACAAACCACCAAAAAACCCTGCAGCCAAGAATATTCTATCCAGCAAGGCTATCATTCAGGATAAAGGTAGAGATAAAGAGTTTCCCAGATAAACAAAAGTTAAAGGAATTCATGAGCACTATATCAGCCTTACAAGAAATGTTAAAGAGGACTCTGTGAGAAGAAAGGAAAGACCATAAGCAGGAGTAAGAAAAGTAGGAAGCACAAAAGTATATCTATAAAATTAAGTATATCTGTAAAAATCAGTCAAGGGATTCACAAAATAAAAGAATGGAAAGTATGACACCATATACCTAAAACATGGTGGGGAGAGGAATAAAAACTTAGTGCTTTTAGAATGGGTTCAAACTTAAGCAACCATCAATGTACTATAGACTGCTATAGCCATAAGATGTTACATATAAACCTAATGGTAACCACAAATCAAAAACCAGTAATAGATATGCAAAAAATAGAAAGGAAACCAAGTATATCACTAATGAAAGCCAGGAAACTATGAGAAAAGAGAACAAGAGAAGGAGCAGAGAAGACCTACAAAAACAACCATAAAACAAGTAATACAGTGGCAATAAATACATACCTATCAATCATTACTTTAAATGTAAATGGACTAACTGCCAATCAAAAGACATACAAATGGATAAAAAAGCAAAACCCATCTATATGCTGCCTACAAGAGACTCATTTCAGACCTAAAGATACATACAGATTGAAAGTGAAGAAATGGGCTAAATGGGTGATGGGTATGAAGGAGGGCACTTGTTGTGTTGAGCACTGGGTGTTATACGTAAGTGATGAATCACTAAGTTCTACTCCCAAAAGCAGTATTACAGTATATGTCAACTAACTAGAATTTAAATAAAAATTTGGAACAATAAATAAATAAGTAAATAAATAAGTAAAAAGGAAGGAGAAAAAAGTGAAGGAGTGTAAAAGCATTTATCATGCAAATGGAAGTGAAAAGGAAGCCAGGGTAGGAATACTTACATTGGACAAAATAGACTTTGAAACAAGGACTGTAACAAGAGACAAAGAAGGACACTACTTAATCATAAAAGGAACAACCCAATAAGAAGGTGTAACAATTGTAAATATTTATGCACCTAACATGGGAGCACCCAAATACATAAAGCAGCTAAAAACAAACAAAAAGGAAGTAATTGACAATAACAGAATAATAGTACAGGACTTTAACACCCCACTTACATCAATCAATTATCCAGACAGAAAATCAATTAAAAAAACAGTAGCTTTGGGGCGCCTGGGTGGCTTAGTCATTGAGCATCTGCCTTCAGCTCATGTCATGATCCCAGGTCCTGGGATCAAGTCCCACATCGGGGTCCTTGCTCGGTGGGAAGCCTACTTCTCCCTCTCCCACTCCCCTTGTTTGTGTTCCCTCTCTCACTGTGTCTCTCCCTGTCAAATAAATAAATAAAATCTTTAAAAAATAAAATAAAAATAAAAAAACAGTAGCTTCGGACCAGGTGGATTTAACACATATATTCAGAACATTCCATTATAAAACAGTGGGACACACATTCTTTTCAAGTGTACATGGCATATTCTCCAAAACAGAATCAGATCTTGGGCCACAAAACCAGTATCAATAAGTTCAAAAAGACTGAAGTCATACCATGCATCTTTTCTGACCACCACACTATGAAACTAGAAATCAACCACAAGAAAAACATCTGCAAAGGACACAAATACATGGAGGTTAAATAACATGCTACTAAACAATGAATGGGTCAACCAAGAAATAAGAGAGGAAATCAAAAAATATGTGGAGACAAATAAAAATGAAAACACAACAGTCCAAAATCTTTGGGATGCAATAAAAGCTATTCCAAGAGGGAAGTTTACAGCAATCCAAACCAACCTCAAGAAGCAAGAAAAATCTCAAATAAACAACCAAACCTTACACCTAAAGGAGCTAGAGAAAGAAGAAGAAACAAAGCCCCAAACCAGTAGAAGGAAGGAAATAAGATCAGAGCAGAAATAAATGAAATAGAAACTAAAAAAGAAAGAGAGAGAGAGAGAAGATTGATGAAACCAGGAGCTGGTTCCTTTTTTTTTTTTTTTTTTAAGATTTTATTTATTTGACAGAGAGAGACACAGCGAGAGAGGGAACACAAGGAGGGGGAGTGGGAGAGGGAGAAGCAGGCTTCCTGCCGAGGGGGGAGCCCAATGGGGGGCTGGATCCCAGGTCCCTGGGATCATGACCTGAGCTGAAGGCAGACGCTTAACGACTGAGCCACCCAGGCGCCCCCAGGAGCTGGTTCTTTGAAAAGATCAACAAAGTTGATATACCTGTAAACAGACTCACCAGGAAGGGAGGAAGGAAGGAAGGAAGGAAGGCCACCCAAGTAAACAAAATCAGAAATGAGAGAGGAGAAATAACAACTGATACCACAGAGATAGAAAAGGATTATAAGAAAATACTATGAAAAATTACATATCAACAAATTGGACAACCTAGAAGAAATGAATAAATTCCTAGAAACATATAACCTGCCAAAACTGAATCAGGAATAAATAGAAAATTTGAACAGATTACTAGCCATGAAATTGAATCAGCAATCAAAAAGCTCCCAAGAAACAAAAGTCCAGGACCAGATAGCTTCACTGGTGAATTCTACCAAACATGTATTTATTTATTTATTGTGGGGGAGGGTGGGGGCAGAGAGAGAGAGAGACAGAGACAGAGAATCTTAAGCAGGCTCTACCCCCAGTACAGAGCCTGAGGCAGGGCTTGATCTCACAACCCTGAGATCATGACTTGAGCTGAAATCAAGAGTCGGACGCTTAACCTACTGAGGCACTCAGGAGCCCTTCTACCAAACATTTAAATAATTTTATTCTTTAAAGAAAATGAAAGAATTCTATTCTTCTCACACTATTCGAAAAAACTGAAGAGAAAGGAAAGCTTCCAAAATCATTCCATGAGGACAGTATTACCCTGATACCAAAACCAGATAAAGATACTACAGAAAAAGAGAAATACAGGCCAATATCTCTGATGAACATAGGTGCAAAAATCCTCGCAAAATATTAGCAAATTGAATCCAACAATACATTAAAAAAATCATTCATTACCATCGGGTGGGATTTATTCTCAGTATACAAGGGTGGTTCAATATTTGCAAATCAATCAATGTGATATATCACATCAACAAGAGAAAGAATAGGGGCACCTGGCTGGCTCAGTTGGTAGAGCATGTGACTCTTGATCTCAGGATTGTAAGTTCAAGCCCTGTGTTGGGTGTAGAGATCACTTAAAAATAAAATCTAAAAAAAAAAACAAAAAACACAAAACAAAAAACAAGAGAAAGGATTAAAACAATATGACCACTTCAATAGATGCAGAAAAAGCATTTGACAAGTACGATATCCATTCCTGATAAAAATCCTTAACAAAGTAGGTTTAGAGGGAACATACCTCAACAGAATAAAGGCCATTTATGAAAAACCCACAGCTAACATCATACTTAATGGTGAAAAACTGAGAGCTTTTCCCCTGAGATCAGGAATAAGACAAGGACATCCACTCACCACTTTTTTTTTTTTTTTTAATGGGCTCCATGCCCATCCTGGAGCCCAGCATGGGGCTTGAACTCACAACCCTGGGATCAAGACCTGAGTTGCAATTGAGAGTCAGACGCTTAATTGCCTGAGCCACCCAGGTGCCCCCACTCTACCTCTTCTATTCAACATTGTACCAGAAGTCCTAGCCACAGCAATGAGACAAAAAAAAAAAAAAAAAAAGAAGTAAAAGACATCCAAATTGGTAAGGAAGAGGTAAAATTTTCACTATTTGCAGATGACATGATATTATGTATAGAAAACCCTAAAGACTCCACCAAAAAACTACTAGAACTGTAAGATCACAATACAAAATCAATATACAGAAATCCGTTGCATTTCCATACACTAATAATGAAGTAGCAGAAAGAGAAATTAAGAAAACAATCCCATTTACAATTGCACCAAAATAATAAAATATCTAGGAATAAAGTTAATCAAGGAGGTAAAAGACCTATACTCTGAAAACTATAAAACATTGATGAAAGAAATTGAAGACAACACAAACAAATGAAAAGATATTGCATGCTGATGGATTGGAAGAACAAATATTATTAAAATGTCCATACTACCCAAAGCAATCTACAAATTCAGTGCAATCCTATCAAGATACTAACAGCATTGTTCACAGAACAAACAACACTAAAATTTGTAGGAACCACAAAAGATCCTGAATACCCAAGGCAATCTTGAAAAAGAAGAACAAAACTGGAGGTATCACAATCCCAGGTATCAAGATATACTACAAAGCTATAGTAATCAAAACAGTATGGTACTGGCCCAAAAAGAGACACATAGAGCAACAGAACGGAATAGAGAGCCCAGAAAAAAAACCATGATCATATGGTCAACTAATCTTTGACAAAGGAGGCAAGAATATGCAATGGGAAAAAGACAGTCTCTTCAACAACTGATGTTGGGAAAACTGCTACTTGCAAAGAATGAAACTGGGCCACTTTCTTACACCATACACAAAAACAAACTCAAAATGAATAAAGACCTAAGTGTGAGACCTGAAACCATAAAAATCCTAGCAGAGAGCACAGGGTTTTGACATTGGCCTTAGCAACATTTTTCTGGATATGTCTCCCGAGGCAAGGGAAACAAAAGCAAAAATAAACTATTGGGACTACATCAAAATAAAAAGTTTCTGCACAGTAAAGGAAACAATCAACAAAACTAAAAGACAACCCACTGAATGGGGGAAGATATTTGCAGATGACATAGCCAATAAAGAGTTAGTATCCAGAATATATAAAGAACTTATACAACTCAACACCAAAAAAACCAAGTAATCCAACCAAAAAATGGGCAGAAGACATGAAGAGACATTTCTCCAAAGAAGACATTTAGACGGCCATCAGATACATGAAAAGATCCTCAACATCACTGGTCATCAGGTAAATGCAAACCAAAACCACGAGGGGGCACCTGGGTGGCTCAGTCAGTTAAGTGTCTGCTTTGGGCTCAGGTCATGATCCCAGGGTCCTGGGATCAAGTCCCACATCAGGCTCCTTGCTCAGCGGGGAGCCTGCTTCTCCCTCTGCCTGCAGCTCCCCCTGCTTGTACGTGCATGCTTTCTCTCTCTCTCTCTCTCTGGCAAATACATAAATAAAATATTAAAATGAAATAAATTAAAAAACAAAAAACAGAACCACAGACAACACAGGAAACAACAGATGTTGGTGAGGATGCGGAGAAAGGGAAAGCCTCTTACACTGTTGGTGGGAATGCAAGCTGGTGCAGCCACTCTGGAAAACAGCATAGAGGTTCCTCAAAAAGTTAAAAATGGAACTACCCTATGATCCAATAATTCCACTACTGGGTATTTACCCAAAGAATACAGAAACACTAATTCAAAAAGATACATGCACCCTTATGATTACTGCAGCATTTTTTACAATAGCCAAATTATGGAAGCAGCCCAAATGTCCACTGACTAGTGAATGGATAGAAAAGATGTGGTATATACACACATGGAATATTAGTCATAAGAAAGAATGACATCTTGCCATTTGCAATAACATGGATGGATCTAGAGGGCATAATGCTATGTGAAATAAGTCAGAGAAAGATAAATAACATACAATTTCACTTCTGTGTGTAATTAAGAAACAAAACAAATGAACAAAGGGGAGGAAAAAGAGACAAATCCAAAAAACAGGCTCTTAACTGTAGAGAACAGGTGGTCACCTGGGGGGACTAAGTGGGGGGTTGGGTGGAAAAGGTGAAGAAAAGAGTACACTTGCGATGAGCACTGAGTAAAGCATAGAGTTGTTGAATCACTATATTGTACACCTGAAACTAATGTAACACTCTATTAATGATGCTGGATACTTTATTTTTTTTATAAAGATTTTATTTATTTTTGAGAGAGAGAGAGAGCACAAGCAGGGGGAGCAGGGGCAGAGGGAGAGGGAGAAGCAGACTCTCTGCTGAGCAGGGAGCCTGATGTGGGACTCGATTCCAGGACCCTGCGATCATAACCTGAGCCGAAGACTGATGCTTAACTAACTGAGTTACCCAGATGCCCGATACTGGATACTTTAAAGTTTAAAAAGAAAAGACTAGAAGAGCATGGATGCTCTCTGCTGAGAGGTTTGTGAGTCTCAAAATTTCTCCTCACATTTCATTTTCTAGATTCCAGTCACATGGTTCCATCTAGATGCAAGAACCGGTGGAAGGATGTATTTTCTCGTAGGCAGTGAGAGTGCAATACCCTGGAAAGGAGAGAACCAATTTTTCAGTGGACAGTGAGCTGATATCCCACAACTTAAACAGAAAAAATATAAATAATGTCAATGTGTGGCTCTCTCCTGTACCTTCCAAGCCTTTTCTCTAATGCTGTGTTTGGACTCACCAGAATGGGCAGATTTGTCAGGAAGCTGTCCTTGGACTTGAGAGGAGGGACCTTCCTCACCTGATTCAGTTTGGGGAAAAAGGAAGGAACAGGCAGGGTCTCTTTAAATAACTGCTTCCTTCCCTGTTTTGGTAAAAATACTCTTCAGACTGAGCAATTACTAACTGCTGGCTTTTAGGGTGGTGGTTGTTTTTTAACAAAGAAATTGAAAAGCTGAACCACTCTACTCTTTGCTTCCCTGAGTGAGAGTAGGCAGAGAATGGATGGAAGAAGAGTAGGAGCCTGGAACAAATGTTGATGCAGTGGGACACTTTGTTGCTAATTATGCTTCACTTGAATGACAGTACGTGGGAGGTGGGCAGTTAGCTCCAGCTAATGGCGCACCATGGGACAGGTACTGCCTGATACAGAGACAGAGGCTGGAACAGCCACTCCAGGGGCCAATAAAACCAGTTTTATGGAAGAAGCCATCTTTGTTAAAAACCAAACCCAACCAAACATGGAATTCTCCAACAGTAGATTTGGCACCGACCCCGCTCTTCCCAAGTTTATTCAGCACAAAAGCCCCATGCACTCTCAGTCTAGAATGAACCAGAGCAAACGAACTGTCATATGTGTGGAATGTGGACTTCCGTGATTTAGGATGATCAGCGTCTTACACAAACAGCTGACGATCTACTCAGCCCTAGGGACACTGATCCAAATCAATCCACATAGATGAGGGTCTGGTTTATACAAAAAGGAGGGGGTTGCTCAGCATTCAAAATAATTCATTGTCTACTCTGTTTCTTTATTATTAAACCTAACTCATGGTGCATTTAAAATACAATGCAGTTCACCCTCAACTTATCAAGTGTATAGCAATTATGTAAAGTGAGGCACCCCGTAATACTGTTAGGCCCTCAGCAAGTCCCTGGGCTCCAGGGCTCTGGGCAGCCCAGCTGTCACTGCCACAAACAGGTGGTGTAAGACAATAGCTCCACTGAGCCGACTCACTTTCCAAACCCTCTAGCAGCCAAGCTTCCAGCCAGAGAGGGCTTGCAAGCAGCACAGGCAGGCCACCACTCGCCTCCAGTCCACACCAGCGCCCACGGCCCATGGAGCCACAGCTGCTCCTCCTGCTCCTTGGGTTCTGCTCAGGTGAGTGCCGGGGTCGCGGGGCTCTCCTGTGAGGCTGAAGCATGAGACGTCCCCGGACCAGTGTCTTGCTTCTGGGGACACAGAATGGCAGGGCTTCATCAGCCTGAGGCTCCTTTGTCAGTTTCTCACTCTTGTTGGCTTGATTCAGCTTGTGGATAAAGATTTCTAGTTTGTGTTGTCCAGTGAAAATGGGAGCTGCCTGGTCAAAGGCTACAGAGTAGACATGCAGGCCCCGCCTGCCATCAGTGCCCAGGGTCGCCTCAGCCGTCTGATCAGACTCCGCACCCCTGCTACCATCCAGGAGCGACTTTCATCTTGGAGCAACTATAGGGACTCAGAGTGGCATCTTATAATTGCAGACAGTTTGGGTAACAAGTCCTTTTACTGCTCTGGGAGAATTCTGGTAATGAAGAGGACTGACTGACAGCTGCATGTGCTGGAGAGAGAAACCTATTAATAATTGTAACTAAACTCTTTCCATAAGAGATCAGATATTTGGTAATTTTTTTAACTTCTGCCGTTAAAGAAAAAGCTCGTATGAATGCACTTCTGCCCTACAGTTTTACTATATGTAGGTTTGGGTTAGAATTGAAACTATAAAACCTTGCACAGCCCTTGACCTGCATTCCCCTCTGGAATGTGTCACCACACAGCAGCTGAAACACTACCCTTAATCCCAAACTTCCGGTAGAGGGAAGTAGAAGATGTTTGCTGATTGCTTCATATAAAAGTTTACTGGTGATATCTCACCTGAGAAACAAGACGGCTGACATTCTGTGATTTCTCTTCTCTAATATTGCTCTGACATACACACACAGACCTTCTGGGCAAAAAAAGGTAAAGAGCTTTATTATTAATATTTTTCAAGAGCAGAGTTCAGGGAAATAGCCTAAACTCGGATAAATTACAGCCTGTGGGATTTGGACTTGATCCAACTAAAACTGGCCTTTGTTGGTGTGGTGTGTGTGTGCACGTATGTCTGTGCATGTATGTGTGTGCGCACGCGCCTACAGACATTACAACCGATGAAAATTCTTTTTTTAAAAAGATTTTATTTATTTATTCATGAGAGACAGACAGAGAGAGAGAGGCAGAGGGAGAAGCAGGCTCCCAAGGAGCTGGGACCCCGATGCAGGACCCGATCCCAGGACTCTGGGATCATGACCTGAGCTGAAGGCAGACGCTTAACCATCTGAGACACCCAGGCGCCCCCGATGAAAATTCTTAAGCGATATGCTTACACATAAAAATCCCTAAGGGATCTCTCTGGACACCAAAGACCACAGGAAAATGCATGTTTACCTATCTAAAAAGGTATGTGATGTATATTTAGATCAAATCTAGAGTCTCCTGGTATCAAATCACATAGGGGCTCATAGAAATTTAGAGCTAGCTGAGGCAGTCCCACAACTTTAATTTGTTATTACAGGGAAACCGAGGCTGAAAGACATGAACTGACCTGCCCGGGGTCACTTAGTTTACAAATGTTGGAATGTGATCCGTTAGAGACTGTTTATGCTGTGCCTGGTCAGAAAACTCAGCCTGAAATTGCCAGAGGTAGCAAGAGATACAGCACCAGGTTGAGATAAGAATTACCCAAAGTAATTAGTAACATTTCAGAACTGGGAACAGAATCACAGAATTCTGACTTCAAGTCCTATGTGTTTTCTCTCACTCTGCCCTGCTTTGGGGAGGAAAAGGAAAACAACCACACCACCACCACCAATGAACCCAATCTGAGACATGGAGACCTCCACAGAAATTCCTTAGAAATGCATCATGGAGGGGCGCCTGGGTGGCTCAGTCGTTAAGCGTCTGCTTTCGGCTCAGGTCATGATCCCGGGGTCCTGGGATCAAGCCCTGCATCAGGCTCCCTGCTCTGCGGGAGGCCTGCTTCTCCCTCTCCCACTCCCCCTGCTTGTGTTCCCTCTCTCACTGTGTCTCTCTGTGAAATAAATAAATAAAATCTTTTAAAAAATGCATTATGGAAGGAACAGAGTCCCTTGTTATTTGTGAGATAGAGAGGAGGAAGCGAATGTCACTGGATATCTGACGAGGCCTGTCTCCCTGGTCTTCCCCTTCTCCCCAGTGGACCATAGAGTTGGCCTGCATAGATTTCCTGCTTCATAATGTGGACCATCTGCTCTATCTGATGCTTTCTAGTATGTTCTTCCTGTCAAAGGGGAATAAACAGTCACTTAAAAATAAGCAGCCCAGGCAGTGCCAAAGCAATAGCTTCAAACTCAGTGGCCAAGGCACTCGGTGGCCCATGCCAGGTCCTGCCCTCCCCTCCGCCCCACCATGGGCCAGGAGGGGTCCAGGGTGGACAGGTGTGGAGGACAGAGGATTGCCATGTCCCAGGGGCTCAGTGGGGTGACAGCAAAAACTGGGTCTTTGGCCAACATGCAAACTTGAAGGGCGCTGAATGCAGGTGGCAGGTGGTTTGGGCAAGATGTTATGTGTAAGCGCTGAATGGATTCTTTTGGGCTCAGAAAGTTTGGGAAACTAGAAATGAGGTAGGTGAGGTCAGAGGTTCCATGCCTAGAGTCCAGGAAGGTCATAATGCAGACATTTAGGCTATACTGAAAGCTTCAAAAATCCAAATGGAAATGATACATTTATCTTTAGGGAGGTAGTAAAGAGCACAGACCCTGGGGTCAGACTGCCTGCATTTTTAGTCCTACTTCCAACTGGCTGGGAACCATGAACACATGCCAAAACTGTCCAAATGTCAGTTTTCTCACTTGTAAACCAGGAGTAAAGACTTATCTCCTAGGATTATTATAAGGATTCAATAAAATAATACAAATAAAGGGCCATCAGTGAAGCTCTACCAACAAAATATACATTTTTTGTGAGGATGAAAATGTTTCAACTCATTGCATTAACACTGGTTATTTCAAGATGATCCAAAGTTCTGGATGTGAACTAGTGGTTGAGAGCATGGGCTGTGGGCTTGAAACTTGACTCCACCATTTATGGAATCTGGACAACTCACTCAACCTCTCTAAGGTTCAATTTCCCCCTCTATAAAGCGAGGACAAGAACAGTACCTACCCCCTACCCCACCCAGTTGTGAGGATTGAAAGAGTTAGTACGTATAAAGCACACAGAAGATTGTCTGCCACATAACAGTTGGATATGCTATTATTTTTATTAGTTAATAAAAATAGAAAAAGTAATTACTGTTTACTTATTTTGTTGACAAACTCTTTCAAACTGAAGATTCAAGGAGAAAAATAATAACCTGTCTTAGACACAATAGATTAGCAGTACTGGGGAATAAAGGAAAGCATCTCACTCATTCAGTTTTTAAAGTTGTCTTGGCCAAAGGAGAAGGTATGGTGGCTTCAGCAATAACCTGCGGAAAGGAGGGATCTGGTTACGTGCATTAGGGCAAGTGGATCATGTGTCTGCTTCCTCTCCTAACCCTGAACAGGCAATCCTCAATCCACGTAAGGCTTAAGTTACAAAGTTATGAAGATCCTTCATAAGGCACTTGTTGGAATTGGGAATGCTTTCTCTCATTGGAATAATGCTAGGACAGTGGTGCAATTTCCAGGACAGTCCACGACACACTCATGGTATCTCGAGTTAGTACGAGAGCAGAGTGCAAAATGGTAAGGCTCCCTCCAAGTTCTGCCCAAGCCACAGAACCTTGGACAAGTCTTCCAGCCTCTCGGATCTCAGGTGAGAATACTGGTCTGCTTGCCTCACTGGAGGCTGGTGAGCCCCGTGTAACACTAGACACAAAAGGGCTGTGGGGTCCAAGAGTAGTAGATAATATTGCTCAGCATCCTGAAGGAAAATGTAGTAAAGATTCTCAGGAGTCACTCATGCTCCATAGTAGCCCCAAATCCAGATCAGAAAAGCACATGATTTTTACTCTATGTAACAACAGGGATGTGTACTCACCAGCAGTGATTTTTTTTTTAATTACAGGAAAATACACATTCATAGAATTTGTCCTGGTAAAATACACAATACCTAAAATTGCCATTTTAAAGTGTATGATTCAGTGGCATTAAGTACATTCACAATGTTATACAACCATCACTGCTATCTCATTCCAGAACATTTTCCGCACCCCAATAGGAAACCCCGTCCCCATATACCCATTAGCAGTTACTCCCCTTTCTCCCATCTCCTCAGTCCCTGCTAACCACTAATCTGCTCTCTCTGCAGATTTAACTATTTTGAAAATTTCACATAAGTGGAATCCTACACTATGTGCTCCTTTGTGTCTGATTTCTTTCACTTAGCATAATATTTTCAGGGTTCACCCATGTTGTAGCATAAATCAACACTTCCTTTTCATGGGTGAATAATATTCCACTGCATGGATATGCCACATTTTGTTCATCCATCTATCTGTTGATGGGCATTCGAGATGTTTCCATCTTTCAGCTATTATGTATAGTGCTTCCACGAACACTGGTGTACAAGGTTCTATGTGGACAGTCTTTTTGGGGATATGCCTAGGGGTGGAATCACTAGGTCATGTGGTCACTCCGCATGTAACCTGTGTGCCAAAGTGTCTCCCCGAGGGGCTGCACCGTTCACATTCTCACCAGCAACATATGAGGGCTCCATAATCTCACCGATATTCACTGCTTTCAATTTTGTGAATTCTCTCCATCCCAGTGGGTAGGAACCGGCATCAATTTTTGGCTGTTCACAGCATTTTGAGATCCGAGGCCGGCCAACTTGAGATTTCACTACCCCATGCCAAGACCCTGAAATATGGAGATGGGTTTTTGTGTGGACTTTTCTTCTTGCGTGTGTGCATCCAGCAAACCTGATTCCAGCCAGCGGCTGTATTAAGGAATGTCATCTGTTTAGAGCACAAGTGTCACAATAATCTGGCACACCCCACTGGGAAGGGACCACACCAGCAGCTGTGACTGGAAAGGAACTTAGGACCATAAAAGCTGCATTGGGAGCCCTTGAACAAGGGGGTCCGTGTGCCTTCCATTTGCTGGTCACGCCTCAGTGACTCCTGTTAGTGTTGGTGGAGGGTAGGGAGCAGAATCTGAGCGTGTGTGTCATTTGCTGTCCCAGCTGGCCTCGTCCTGGGCTCCGAACATGAGACCCGCCTGGTGGCAAAGCTATTTGAAGATTACAACAGTGTGGTGCGGCCAGTGGAAGACCACCGCCAGGCTGTGGAGGTCACCGTGGGCCTGCAGCTGATTCAGCTCATCAACGTGGTGAGACAGTAGCACTCGGGACTCCCGCACTCCTCACCCTGGCTTCCCCTCCTTACCTCTGAAGATGCGGTCTTATCTTTTTTCAGGATGAAGTAAATCAGATTGTGACAACCAACGTGCGACTGAAACAGGTATGCAGCTCGATAAGTGCATTGATGTCCTTTGTATTCACCCTGGAATTGAACCTGGGCCCAGGGGGAATCAATTTGGGTAACAGGGATGCATACCAACATGATACAAGTAAATATTTTGGTGTCGTCGGATGATGGATATTTGTTGGTGTGTGTGTGTGTGTGTGTTTTACTTTGTGCTTTGTTAGGCTACCATAAACAAAGCCACAGACAATGAAATGTATTCTCTTGCAGTTCTTGAGGCCAAAAGTCCAAAATCAAGGTATCCACAGGACTGGCTCCTTCTGAGGGCTGTGAGGGGGACTCTGCTTCCAGGCCTTTCTTCTTTGCAAATAGTTGGCCAACATCATGTCCCCATGGCATTCTTCTCGAATATGTTTCTGTCTTTAAATGTCCCCTTCTGGGGCACCTGGGTGGCTCAGTCGGTTGGGCAGCTGCCTTCAGCTCGGGTCATGGTCCCATGGTTCTGGGATTGAGCCCCACATTGGGCTCCATGCTCAGCGGGAAGCCTGCTTCTCCCCTGTCGGCCATTCCCCCTGCTTGTGCTTGCTCTCTCTGTGTCAAATGAATAAATAAAATCTTAAAAAAAAAAAAGTCCCCTTCTTTAAGACACAACTCCTCTTGGCTTAGGGCCTACCTCAATGACCTAATTTTAACCTAATTACCTCTATAAAGGTCCTGTCTCCAACTAAAGTTATATTCTGAGGTACTGGGGATTAGGACTTCAACATATGAGTTTTGGGGAGACACAGTTCAATTCATAACATTGTGTCATCTGAATAGGCTACACTGGGCATGTATTACTTTTATAATGTAGGAAAAAATATAATACTTTTAAAAGATGATGTCTGCTTGAGGGAAATGTTCACAATAGGGTCATTCTCTTTTCCTGGGGTGGGCAGTGTGGCATGGTAGATGTGCCACCACCCAGTGGCGTGACTTGGGGTATCTTTGTTTCCTCATTTGTAAAATGGGGTCAATAATCAGTCTTCCTTCATAGGATTATTGTGAAGACTAAATCATGGGTTTATGTAAAATGCTCAGCATGGTGCGTGCATGGAGTCGGTACTATAGAAGTGTTTGCTTTTATCGTTTACTAAAGTGAAACATGAATTCTGAATCAAATCTTTTTTACTGGAGCACAATTTCTGTCAATATCCAAACTATCATATACCATCAGAACTCTTGATAACTTTAGATATTTGTAAAGATTTTATTTCTTTATCTTAGATAGAGACAGAGAGCAGGGAGGAGGGGCAGAGCAAGAAGGAGAAAGAGTCTCAAGCAGACTCTGTGCTGACTCAGGGCTCAATCCCATGACCCTGAGATCATGACCTGAACCAAAATCAAGAGTCGGCTGCTTAACCGACTTAGCCGCCCAGATGCCGCTTGATAAACTCAGATTTTTAAATGTTTTTAGCTCTTTTTATTAGTGAAATGTCTTCATTTCTAGCAATGGGTGGATTACAACCTAAAATGGAATCCAGAGGAGTATGGCGGCGTGAAAAAAATCCACATTCCCTCAGAAAAGATCTGGCGCCCAGACCTCGTTCTCTATAACAAGTAAGCAAAACAGACAGGCTGGGGAAGGGGACATTCCTGGGGCAGGTGGAGCCCAAGTGCCCTATCCGAAGGGCTGCCACTCTCAGTATGCTTCTCACTACTGTTCACATTAAATAACCCTTAAAAACCAAGAGCCAAGTTGACATGCTAGGGGTGCCATATGGTGTCTCATGTTATGAATAGAAACAATTATCAGAGCCAAATTGAATCGGGGCTGTGGGGTGGGGGACATTTAATCCCTGAGAGCTCCTGAAGGGTGCATGGCAACTATCCAAGGAACCCAAATTCATATAATTGAGTTCCTTGGAATTAAACACCCGTCCTACCAATAGGTCTGAACCTCCTGGGGTGGTTATCCATCACATCCTCACAGCATCCCGAGACATCGCGTGCTGCCGATGGCCGGGGAGGCCTGCGTCGCCCATCCGCTGGGCTCCGTGACAGACTGCATGTTGTGAAATTATAATGTGATGCAAGACACTCTGGTCTAATGACAGGTTCATTATCATACGCCCTTCATTTGTCAGAGAATGTTCATTTCAAGGAGCATCCTTCCCGGGTGGGAGCATCCGCCATCGGCCAGGAGGATGTGCAGTCTGACAGTCTACACACAGCGCGTGTCTATGCAAGCGGGCTGTGCCTTCTCGCACACTGACCAGGGAGGGCAGCAAGGGCTTGTGAATGGAAAGGACACCCTTTACGGCCGACCCTCCTACTTTGATTTTCTACTACATATTTCCCAGTGATACCTGAGACTCAAACTTGAGCCTGATTAACCAATCGTTCGTGTAAACTTTTCGGACAAATATGCTGATAGAGCAGAGTGTCTGGTGTCAGTAAGTTTCTCTTTCAGTAAGAATCTAAGAGAAGAAATTAAAGTCCTCAGGTCCTCTTGACAAGTGCGCCCGGGGAACACCCTGGTGGGGAGAGAACCCAGTTTTACTAGCTTATAGAGACAGATGTAGATGACCCTGTGGCCCTCTGCTCTTTGGGGCTCTTTTGGGAAGGTCCAGAACCGCACAGTTTTCTGGAGAGTGCCTCAACTCCACCCCAGGGAAAAACCAGTGATTTATGAAGTGAGGCACCAATATATGCCATAGGTCCCTGAAAGTCCCCCAGGGCAGACCCCACCCACCTCTTCAACACCTATTCTAATGCCTTTGGCGGAGGCCCCAACTCATAGGCTGTTTGGGGTCAAGTGGACTGCCCACTGAATAAGGCCCGCAGAAGTGGCCTGTTATTTTTTATTATCTACCATGGTGGATTATTTATTTGTTATTTTTTAAAAAGATTTTACTCATTTATTTGAGAGAGTGAGAGAGAGAGCACAAGCGGGGCAGGGAGGGGCAGAGGGAGAAGCTGACTCCCCGCCGAGCAGGGAGCCTGACTTGGGGCTTGATCCCAGGACCCTGGGATCATGACCTGAGCTGAAGGCAGATGCTTAACCGAATGAGCCACCCAGACGCCCCTCTACCATGGTGGATTTTTAAAATGAGAAATTAGTGCCAACATTTGAAAATTGAACAGTATCACATTAAACTCTGGAGTTCTAGTCTCTGTAGAAAAATCCCTTATTCAAAAGCATGGAAACTTTGGATTAAAAAAATCCAGATTTCCCGGTTCCAAGGAAGAATCCCAGTATCTGGAAGCATCATCCTTCCCCCACAAGAGGGCTGCACAGCAAAGCTGAGTGGCACCTTCCTCAGAGGAGAGAAGGCTCTCCTCTCAGCCCTCACCCCTTCCTCACCGGCCTGGCCCGGGAGCACTCTGAGTTTTGGACTCTACCCTACTGAGTTCTAGATAGTTCTGAAACGTAACAGAGCCCTTCTTTAAACGTGCTTACCACAGTCATGAGCCACTGGACTTGTTTTTATTTAAAATTCCCGTTTTTTGTTTTTTTTTTTCCCCCAGTTAACTTTCAAAGTATATTACAGAAGGGATAGATGGAGATTAACATTACAAATACTACTGAGGCCTGGGAAGAAAACATCTGGTATATAGTATCACCTATTATTTCTTTAAAGCCGTAGATTCCTAGGTTCTTCCCCAGATATTCTGATTTAGTGCTTAGATGGTGCTGAGAAATCTGTATTTTAAACTAGCACCCCAGTGATTATCAGATAAATTTGGGAAACGTTGCCATGAATAAAAAGTGACACTCCCTGAATGAAAGCATCTATAATTAGCACCTGGATAATTAACAGCTGTCTCCTGCTAACATCCCCATGCAGAACTGACGGCTCATCCGTCACTTGGAGTCATGTTCCTTTTTGATCCCAACTGCAGCGCAGATGGCGACTTTGCCATTGTCAAGTTAACCAAAGTGCTCCTGGACTACACCGGCCACATCACATGGACACCCCCGGCCATCTTCAAAAGCTACTGTGAGATCATCGTCACCCACTTTCCCTTTGACGAACAGAACTGCAGCATGAAGTTGGGTACCTGGACCTATGACGGCTCGGTGGTGGCCATCAACCCGGTAGGTGCTGACCTCGCAGGATGGGGCTGGATGCAGGAGGAGCGTCATCCAGGTGTCCAGCTCTGCCCCTCCAGAATCCCAGTCTCTCAGCACCAGTTATACCTTTGGGGATCATCGAATCCAACGGTTTGGTGTGTGCACATGAGAACCACCTGGGAGCTTACATACATTCCTCTGCCCGAACTCAGTCCCAGGAATTTTGGCTGAATCAGTCTGGGGTGGGACTCAGGCACCAATATGTTGTCGAGTTCCCAAGTGACTTGAAGGTGTGTTCAACATGGAGGGTCCCAATGGTCCAAACCCCCCTTATTTTATAGGAAAGACCCCCAAATTGGAAGTGACCCTCCTGGGTCCCATTCCAGTCCCAACAGCACTGGAATCTGTTGCTTTATTACAGCTGAGTTTGAAACCCACCCCTCCTCAAGGGGGACACAGCTGGGGTTTCAAAGTTTCATTTTATCTTCTCAGGAAAGTGACCAACCAGACCTAAGCAACTTCATGGAAAGTGGAGAATGGGTGATCAAGGAGTCCCGGGGCTGGAAGCACTGGGTGTTCTATGCCTGTTGCCCCTCCACCCCCTACCTGGACATCACCTACCACTTTGTCATGCAGCGCCTACCCCTCTACTTCATCGTTAATGTCATCATTCCCTGCCTGCTCTTCTCCTTCTTAACTGGCCTGGTGTTCTACCTGCCCACAGACTCAGGTGGGTGCCGCTGCCATGGCCGCTGCTGCTGACGCGGACATACCTCGTGCTGCTATTTGGGGGGAAAGCAGAAATAATCATGGGCTAATAAACAAATACAGGCAGATACGCCCAAATCATCATCCCTGGGAGGACACATTTTACTGAGTGGCCATGTTCAGTGGTGAGTCACAGTGGCTAGAGCTCACAGCTGGAGCAGACTACAGGGCAGGCAGAGTTGAACATGACCCCGGAGGCACACATACACAGCTCAGTCTAGTTAATGTGAATAATCACCAATACTTGCTTGCTGAATACCTACATACTGTGTGCCCAGAAATGTGCTGGGTAAGGTTTGGGTCACAGACACTCCTCAAGTCACTTCCCCTATGAAGCCACTGACTATATACTGATTAATCCAAGTCTTGCCTCTTTTGCTCACTGCTTGCCACTTGAAAATAGCTTTTGTGTGTCTGTTTTCCAGATGGCAGTATCTTTATACACAAGACCATATTTCCCAAGTGGCAATTCCTTCTCATATCAGCCTGGGCAACTTCCTTACCTCCTACTGGGTAATCACATCTGTGACATAATTTCACCAAATATCAACAATCTGCAGAAAAGGGGAAAAGGGTACAGGAGTACCTGCTTGAAGTCACTGCTCATAAACAATTTAGGACAAACAAGTAGGGGAAAAAGAAAGGTGGTACAGACAGTCCTCAAACTTATGACAGGTAACAATTATATCAAACTGATAAACACACACACAAGTCTAAGTCCAACTTTCCAACAAGGAAAAAAAAGATTCATATACACTCACTCATTCAACATATTTGTTGAACAGTTGTTATGTGGCAAGGCCACAGTAGAGAATAAGGCAGAATTCGCCCCACAGGGGCGCCTGATTGGCTCACTCAGTAAAGCATATGACTCTTGATCTCGGGGTTGTGAGTTCAAGTCCCACATTGAGTGTAGAGATTACTTAAAAAAAAAAAATCTTAAAAAAAAAATTTGCCCCACAGAATGCACATTGTATTTATAACTGTATTTATTTTTAAATAAATGATCCCAAACACAATTTTTTTTTCAACTTTCTAATCAAATGAAGCTTCTTAAAGTGAAGAGAGAAAATGCCAGTCAGGGCAATAGGGAAACGAATCAGTTTCTGTAAATGTGAAATGGTTTACACTTGAAGAGCATTTATTTTTTTTAAATAATTTTTTATTGTTATGTTAATCACCATACATTACATTACACTTGAAGAGCATTTAGAACAGTGAGAATGCATGATATATGCTAGCTCTTATTCTCATTATTATTAATTGAGAAATTTGATGTAACTTGATCAATATTTCGTATTTATACTTCTGTCCCCTTTTTCACTTTTAAAGACTTTCCTACCCACTAGGTAGACTTCTCCTAACTAGGTAGAATTGCTCATTTCTTGCTTGCATCCACTCTGTATCCTGTAGATACTCATAGCATCTGGAAGCATCCAGTATGGGAGTAGAACAGGGTAACACAAGGGTTTCCTAAGACAAACAGCAGGACCGGCCCAAGGAAAGTCCCTTCCAAAGGCTAACTGCATCTCAGGTGGTTAGTCCCCACAAAAATATTCCCATTCAGCCCCTCCCTCCTCACTTGCCATACCAAGACTCTAACAGGGAATTGTGTACCCTGAAATTATAGGGCCTGGTGAAAAGAGGTTGGGGAAGGGAAATCGCTGATCCCTTAATATGAAAAACAGAACAAGAAAAAAAAAATTATCCTCTTAGATGAATGTGAAAAAGTAAGTAGTTCATTGGTTTTGTCCTTTTCTTGGTTTCGGTCCTGCAGCTTCCTCCCATAACGAGAAAACTACACGTGTACTTCTGGTTTGCCCATCCATCTGCTGGGTAACAAGTAGGTCAGGTTCCATTTTGGGAGGTTGATGACATTCTGCTGCAGACAGAAAACTGCCACCCGGAGTCTAGCCTGTCGCACAGCTGGGTGTACTTGGTTCCCTGAATTCTAAGCCTCAGAATTCTGGGACATGAGATCGAGTAGCCACTGGTTGCTTGGCAGCCTCTCATGGAAATGCCTGCCACTTGCCACTGTCAGCAGAGCTAAGGTGCGTAAGTTCTCAAAGGACCAAATTCTGCCCAGGAAATTTCCCCAGCGTCACGCAGGTCACATTGCTCTCACCCTTGGGGTCTGTGGTATATGAGCTGGCTGGGGATGCCATAACAAAGTACCCCAGGCTGGGCAGTTAAACGACAGGAATTTGTTTCCACATGGTTCTGGAGGCCAAGGTGTCAGTAGGTTTGGTTTCCTACGAGGCTTCTCTCCTTGGCTTGCACATGGCTGTCTTCCCTGTGTCTTCACCTGGTCCTTCCTCTCTGTGGGTGTCTCTGTCCTAATCTCCTCCTCCTAGAAGGACACCAGTCATCCTGGATGAGGGCCCTCCCTAATCAACTCATTTTGACTTAAGGCCTCATCTCCAAATATAGTCATGGGGGTGTCAAGGCTTAGGACTTCCACGTATAAAATTGAAGGGTACGACAATTCAGCCCATAACACATGAGTGGCTGTATTTCTTCTTCATTTTGTCCAGGAGAGAAGATGACTCTAAGCATCTCAGTCCTGCTGTCCTTAACCGTGTTCCTCCTGGTCATCGTGGAGCTGATCCCTTCCACCTCCAGTGCCGTGCCCTTGATTGGGAAATATATGCTGTTCACCATGGTGTTTGTCATCGCGTCCATCATCATCACCGTCATTGTCATCAATACACACCACCGCTCCCCCAGCACCCACGTCATGCCCGACTGGGTACGCAAGGTGAGTGAGCAAGGCCCTGCAAACTCTTGCCCGTAAGGACGTCTCTCCTTCCACGTGGCCAGTGTGGAATTCTGGTTAACAACTCTGGGTACTTAGGAACTGAAAGTCCTTTCTGGGGATTTTGAGGGGATTTCTGGAAGGAACTTTCTTTAGCCTCTTTCTAGAAATAACTCATGTAGCCTCCCCAGGCATAGAAGAACAGAATTAACAAAGCCCCCTCCAAAATCAAGCTTAAACAATCCCTTTGATTAGAGAAGGTGAATAAGTCACTTTCTTTTTAGTCAAATGTTGTGAAATTCTTGAGATTTCTGTTTGTATGTCTTCCAATCTCTGAACAGTCTGCTTATTTTTTGCTGGGAGAAATTATCTGCTGAGACTAGAATAAGGACTAGAGATGCAGGGGGTGCTTGACAAGAAATTGTCAAAAAGTGAGTTTCACTGAGGAACTTGGTCTCAAATATTTCCATTATTGAAATTTAAAGTGTGTTAACATTTCCAATATATCAGTTTTTAAATAAAACTTCACAGAGACACTAGCGTCCAGGGTCTTTTCTGCAGCATGCAAAAGATTTGTCATGAATTGACAGAAACCATACTGCTTGCAATGTATTCTTTTGGGAAGACAATCAGTCCCTACATCTATAAAGACTCATATGACTCCTGGCAACACTTATGTTGCATTTCTTCAGGAACAAGAAATGGAAGAAAACAGAGTAGCTGTTTTGGAGACTTATATATTCTTTCAGCCAGAAAGACCTTTTCTTTAACCATATTATCCTGCTAACACATGGCTTTGAAAGAAGCTGGTTACCTATAGCAGGGCTGGAAGCTTAAGCAGCACTGGCTTCTCATTGAGTCCAAGAGCTGCACACAGGCTCCCTCCAGTGGCGAACTCGTCACATTACAGAATCATCTCTACGCACCGTAGTAATTTGACAGACCACAAGATACGCCTGAAGAAATCTTTAAGAAAATTTAGTAGAGTCCTTTTGTTTTAAGGACAAAGGGGCTAAGGCCCAGAGAAGCCAAATGACTTGCCTAAAGTCACGCTGCTAATTCAAAGTCAGAGTTTGATACTTACCCTGTTGGCAATAATTCTCATGCATGGATTTCTTCTTTATGTTAGGTTTTTATCGACACTATCCCAAATATCATGTTCTTCTCCACAATGAAAAGACCATCCAGAGAAAAACAAGACAAAAAGATTTTTACGGAAGACATTGATATTTCTGACATTTCTGGGAAGCCAGGGCCTCCACCCATGGGTTTCCACTCTCCCCTGATCAAACACCCTGAGGTAAAAAGTGCCATTGAAGGAGTCAAATACATCGCAGAGACCATGAAGTCAGACCAGGAGTCCAATAACGTAAGTTCTGTGCCTTGAAACCCACACCTCCAGGCTTAAATTATCAAATACTTGAGCACAGATGGACATGGATGGGTTTGTCTTGACGGGTAGGCTGGCATTCACGAGGCAGCTGCTGACCTCCGATGTGCCTTGGTGACCACCTCTAAGCCGCCTTCGTGAGCCATCCCATTGTGAATAATCTATTGGAACGATAAAGATCACCATGCCACCCAAGGGATGTCGAGGGCTTTGAGATCTGCAAATTGTGTGGACCATAGACGATGCATAACGTGAACACTGTGAGTCTAATGACGACCTGAAGGAAATTCTAACACTTTTCTCTCTCCCAGGCGGCCGAGGAATGGAAGTATGTTGCAATGGTGATGGACCACATTCTCCTTGGAGTCTTCATGCTCGTCTGTATCATTGGAACCCTGGCCGTGTTTGCAGGTCGGCTCATTGAATTAAATCAGCAAGGATGAGCAGCGCTGAGCACTAGGCAGAGCAGAGAAAGGCGGGGAAGACAGAAATATCTGTCTGCTTTGATACAAGCTCACTTAACAGACATCAAATTTTCTGTATTTATGATTAATGATAATGATTTTTATTTACATAAGGTGATGGCCTCAAGTATTTTCACAGTACTTCTTCAATCCGCTTTATCTGCCTGTAGAGTGAGCCCTTTGTAGTACATGAAATGGGATCACTAACAAGACGTATTTGTTTCCAAAGGCATCTGGAAGAGTTTTGCCCAGAATAACAGGTTTTCTATTGTTTTTTTTTTTTTTAAGCAAAGAATGTGTCCTTTGCTTAAAAGTCAGTTTTGTACATGCAAGTAAGCCCATCTGCCAGTCCCCAAAAGATAAAGCATTTGATTCAGAGAGAAAAGGAAACTGTAGAAAGGCAACGGCTAAGTTCTAAAACAGCCACCAAAATGCAAATTGCATCAAAAACGCATGCTGTAAAGCAGATTTCTAGAGCTGGGATGTGAGGGAGGGGCTTCCCAGTCTAACACAGCACCTGAGTATGCTGCTTAAGGCTTGAGGAACATAGCCAGCTAGCTTCCTGAGCTATACCAAGTGTGAGGGCCAGGCACTGTGGGAACTGTCTCAGGAATGTGGTTTTATTCCATCCTCCTGACTTTCATAATGTCCCTATTTTACAAATGAGAAAGCCGAACTTGAGAAGCTTAAGTTCATTGCCCAAACTAGCAAGGAGAAGAACTGAGAGTTGAACCCAGACCAAATGTGGATTCAAAGCAGCGCAGGGCTAGGTCAGTTCATCTGGTCACTTGCTCCCCCCGCCCCTGCTCACCTGATCTAGGCCATCCTGTAACTCTGCTCAGGGTTTGGAGAGCTTCAGTCTTAGTGTCAACCACCTTTCTGCCCTTCCCAATTAAACCTCCTGCCCTTTCCCCTAGTCCTCATTCAGTCCTGCTTAGGGTTTTTGTTCTATCAATGAAATCAGACATGTATGCACATACCACCACCATTCTTAAAATTCCAGACAAGTGAACAGCAGAGAAAAGGATGTTTCTTCATAGCCACTTACCAGCCACAATGTAATTCACTCCAGAAGTAGAAAGTGGGCAGCCCTGGGCTCTGGGTGGCCTCTCCGATCCCAGGTGGTTTTGAGCTACCTCTCCATGGAATTCTCAAGCACACACCCATGGCAGGACAGAGTGCTTTCATTTTAGAGTAAACTCAAGGGAAAGCAGTTTGGTGGTTCCTCAAAAAACTAAACATAGAATTATCATAGGATCTGGTAATTCTACTCCTAGGTATATACCCAAAAGTGAAAGCAGGGACATGAACAGACACGTGTATGCCAATGTTCACAGAGCGTTAAATCACAATCCCAAAAGGTGAAAACAGCTAAAGTGTCCAGCAGTGGAAAAACAGTATATACATACAATGGAATATTATTCAGCCTTAAAGAGGAATTCTGATGTATGTTACAATACGGATCTACCTTGAAAACATACTTGGTGAAATAAGCTAGACACAAAAGGACAAATCTTGTGATTCCACTTATATGAGGTACCTAGAAGAGGCAAATTCATAGAGAAAGTAGAAATAGAGATTGCCAGGGTTTAGAGGGAGGGGTGAGTTATTGCTCAATGGGTAGAATTTCAGATTGGGAGGATGGGAAAGTTCTGGAATGGACAGTGGTGATGGTTGTACAACATTGTGAATGTACTTAATGCCACTGAATTGTACACTTAAAAATGGTCACGATGGTAAATTTTATGCATATTTTACCACAATTAAAATAAAGAATGAAAACAATGGTAAAACTGTAACTGTCATGTTATATATATTTTACCACAATTAGATGAACAAAAAACAATCTGCTACTTGCCTAATCTGGCCTAGTTTCCCAGGACTGACTGTTGATTCAGAGAAGGAACTGAAAAGTCACTTCCATTCTCAGGAAACAGAGGCTTACAGAAGTAACCTCCCTCAGGTCACAGAGCGATTTGGTGACACACCAGACCTTCTCACTCCGCTCCTGTGCTATGTCACACCAAATAACCCCTCTCCCCGCAAAGCAAGGCCCTTGGGCACATTCCCTCCTGGCCAGCAGAGCCAGCCTGAGTGGATACCACAGTGCCATGGCGTGTAGTTCCGTCAGCCCCCAAATATCTGTCCCATCAGTCTGTCACCACATCAAAGGCTTTCATCTTTGGACTCCCCACCCTTAGTTTGGGCTGGTCTCCAGAAGACCACTGACGCAATGGGAGGGGAGGCAGAGGGTGCTGGGATCTGTCTCCCCCCCGGGGAGGCCTTTGCTGAGGTCCCGGCCTGCCTGTGCCCGTGCAGCTCTGTGGATGAGCGTGTCTGCACAGCAGGAGGACTTCCTGGCAAATAAGGGGCATCCTGCAACTGGGACACAGGCAGGTACGTGCATTTACAGACTGAAACCAGAAGCAGAAACTGTTCAGAGCTCAGCTAAGTCTTCTCTTTTTCTACTCTTGGTTGTCAGAACTGGGAGTTTTTTTTTAAATCAGAAATTATATTAACATTTAAACAGATCAGATGGGGTCTTCAGGGAGAGATTTTGAGGCTGGGTGGGAGGTAGCAGTGTTGGCCCCCATCACTAGGGACCACAGTGCTGTTGTATTCCTCCTGGGGGGTAGAGGGTCAGGCAGAGGGGCTCAGGCAGCGGCCTCCTTGCCTGCTGCCCAACTGATTTCACCCCACCCTAAGAACCGGGTCCTGTCTTCAAGCCTGAGTTCCCCGCTCCTGGTTCTCAAACCACCATGTTCAAGGTCATCTCTCCCATAGCTGCTTGAGTTCTAGCTCCACACTGGTTCTTGAGCCACCGTAGCCACTTGAGGTCTCTCCCACCACACCCTCCCTCTGCCTCTACCCAAATCCCCCAAGCCCTACCCCACAACGCCGCTGGGTTTTCCAAGTAAGCCTCTTTGCTACTGGTTAAGGGCTTTCCCCAATACCACCCATGTTCCAATCACTGCTGCCCGAGCTTATGCTCCTACAGCCCAAGTTCTCCAACTCTTCCCCCCCAAATCGCCCCATGCTGCCACCCACTGCTGCCTGGGTTTACTAGTTACCCCAGCCATGGTCTCTTCTGCACCTCTGCCTGAGTCCGACCTCTGCCAGTGCCTTAAATTTATTCCCACCGCCCTTGCCTGGGTCTGTCCTGACTGCAGCCCAAGGGGGGGTCTCAACACTCTCCCTCACAGCTCTTCTCCCCTTTGCTGCCTGCTGATTTACCCTTACCCCCAAGCTGGGCTGCTCGGTCTTTCCCCTGACTCACGCCCTTGTCCTCATTGTCACTGTCACCACTGCCGCTGCAGGAGCCAGGCTGTCGTCCTCATCCTTGGGCTCAGGGGCTCTGCGTATGCAGAGGAGGTAGGCAGGGATGGGGTGGGGCTGGAGCCTGGGGATGCCTGGTGGGGTGCAGCCACAGAGAGGGGCCAGCAGGGTCCGAGCCTGCCCCCCAGGAGAAACTCTAGCAAGTTAGTTGGGTGGGCCTCCATTGCCAAGTGCAAGCTGCCTGTGGGCTCCAGTCTGCTGAGGTCAGCTTGGGCCTCCTGGAGGAACCAGATCATGTCTGCCTCTTAAGAGGATGGCAGCCACATGGAGTGGGCCGTGGTCCTTGTCATTTTCAGCCTGCAACTACAGCTTCGGGTCCTCCTCACTTTCCTCCAACTTCTCTAAACCAGTTCTTGGGTCGATGTTGGGGATGTGTTTGGGCCCTGAGCTAGGTAGGGGTCAGGGGCTCCTTGGGGCACCCAGTGGGGACTGGAGCCATGCCTGCAGCAGGCCAGGAACAACAACCCAGTGTGCACCATACACTTATGCGGCATGGACCCCTCCACAGGCTGGCTGCTAGCTGCGGGGCTGTCTGGCCCAGCTCGTTCTGTGGGCCCAGGTGCTCAGTGCCAGCCGCAAAGCCTAGCAGCAGATCCAGGAAGGGCTCGTGCTGATGAATCACTTCCAAGTGTAGTGCCGGGGGCCCATCTTCAGGGGTGGTAGCCGAAGATGAGGGGTGCCCACAACAGCCCCGGCCCACCTCTGCCCAGTGCTGGTCCTCCCAGGGTCACTGGGTCTGGACCCCGTGAGCCCAGGTCACTGTCACGCCATTCATGCACACCTACAGCCTCCCCAAGCCGGTACCCTGGCCGTGACCCCCCCCCACCGCAGCCCCTAAGTCTTCTTTTGCATTTGCCCCCCCCCCCCCCCGGGAGGAGGAAGCCTAGAGAAGTGGGACACTGTCTCAGTGTCCCAAGGCTGTGTAACCAAGTGCCACAAGCTGGGTGGCTTAAAACAACAGCAATTCCTTCTCTCCCAGCCCTGGAGGCCTGCTGTGGACTGAACTGCATCCCCCCAAAATTTGTACAGTGAAGCCCTACCTCCCCCGGCCCCCCACCTCCATGTGATGGTATTTGAAGATAGTGCTTTGGGAAATTTAGGCTTAGATGAGGTCGTGAGAGTAGGATCCTCGCAACGGGATTAGTGCTTTTGAAGAAGAAAACCCTTTCTCCCGCTTGCTGCCCCGCGAGGGCCCCAGAGCGAAGGCGGCTGTCCGCAAGTCAGGAAGAGGGCCCTCACCAAAGCCCGCCCACGCTGGCATCCTGACTGCATATTTCCAGCCTCCAGGACTGTGGGAAAATACATTTCTGTCGGTTAAGCCACCCACTCTGTGGTATCTGGTTATGGCAGCATGAGCTAAGACAAGGCCAAAGTCCAAAATCACGGTGTTAACAGGCTGATTCCTTCTGGAGGCTCTGAGGGGGAATCAGCCCCATGCCTCACTTGTAGGTTCTGGTGGCTACTGGCAGCCCTTGGTGTCAAGTGGTTTGTGGCAGCAGGACTCCACCCTCTACCTCCATCTTCGTGTGCCTTCTTCTTGGTGTCTTCTCCTTTTCTGTCCTTTAGAAGAACACTTGTCATTGGATTTAGGGCCTACCCTAAATCCAGGATGATCTCATCATAAGATCCTTAACTTAGTTACAACTGCAAAGACCCTAGGGCCTGGAGCACCAGGAATCGCCCGGCCAGGGGAGGCCTGGTAGGAAGGCCTCCTTCCAAAGCCCATGACAGCCGAGTCAGCAAGAGGCCCCCTAGTGGCCAGTGGTGAAGAGAGGCCACCGTGGGCTTCAAGAACAATCCTTTACACTGGCCTGAAGCTTTACAGCTCACAAAACGCTCTCCCCTCTTCCACCCCTTCAATCCTCACTGCACCCCGTGAGGTTGCACTCAAGTTCCCTCTGGACACAAGCGACGGCTGAGGATTAGAGAGGAAAGTGGCAGAAGTGTCTTCAGCGAATACAAAGCAGAGCTGCTACCTGCTGTGTGGTATTCTGGATTGGAGTCTGGAACAGGAAAAGGACCTTGATGGAAATGAGGTGAAACCTGAATAAAGTCTATTATTTAGTTAGTTAGTATTGTACCAATCTTAACTGCTTAATTTTGACAAATGTACCATGGCTATGTGAACACTGAAGGATGCTGGGTGAAGGGCATTTGGGAACTCTCAGTTCTATTGCTATGGCCTGAATGTTTGTGTCCCCCCAAAACTCAAGTTGAAAACTTGTGCTCAATGTGATGGTATAAGGAGGTGGGGCCTTTGGGAGGTGACTGGTCATGAGGGTAGAGCTCTCATGAATGACACGAATGACCTTGTTAAAGAGGCCCCCGGGAGCTAGCTCACCTCTTGCACCACGTGAGAACAGAGCAGGAAGGCTGCAGTCTGCAGCTCTAGAAAAGGTCCTCACCGGAACCTGGTGATGTCATATCAGCACCCTGATCTTGGACTTTCCGCCTCCAGAACTGTGAGAAATAAGTTCTGTTTATAAGCCACCCAGTCTCCCAGTCTGTGGTATTTTGTTATAGCAGTTTGAACAGACTAAGACAACTATATTTGCAACTTTTCTGTAAATCTAAAGTTGTTCCAAAATAAAAATTTTATTAAAAAGCGAAGCTGGGAAGGGAGTGGAGTAAAAAGAAAAAACCAGAAATGGTACTTGACTTTTTTCAACTCAAGTTTCAGGAACCTTTCCACAACCTTCTATAGTGGCTGTTGACAAGGACATGAAGAAATTGAAACCCTTGTGTGTTATTATTGATAATGTAAAATGGTGTAGCTGTTATGGAAAACAGTTTGGTATTTCCTTAAGAAGCTAAACAGAATTACCATATGACCCAGCAATTACACTTGTAGGTATGAGCCCAAAGGAATTTCAAGCAGGGACTTGAACAGATACTGGTACACCAATGTCCACAGCAGCATTATTCACAATTACCAAAAAGTAGAAACAACCCATGTACCCACCAATGAACGAATGGATAATCAAAATGTGGTACATACACACAGTGGAATATTACTCAGCCTTGAAAAGGAATGAAATTCTGACACACGCTACAACATACATGAACCTTGAAAACATGATGCTAAGTTAAATAAGCCAGATGCAAATGAACAAGTATTGTGGGATTCCATTTATTTTTTTTTAAGATTTTTATTTATTTGAGAGAGAGAGAGAGGAGCAGAGGCAGAGGGACAAGCAGCCTCCATGGAGCTCAATCTCACAACCCTGAGATGGTGACCTGGGTCGAAATCAAATCTCCAGGGCAAAGGCTGTGTGTCTTAAAATGTGGTATCTCCTCCCCCAAGCCCAGGAGAAGGTTGAGAACAAATATTTATTGAATTGAATTTTTCTTTATAACATTTTTTATTGAGATATAATTCATTTACCATAAAACTCACTATTTGAAAGTGTATTAATTCAGTGGTTTTTAGTATATTCATGAGGCTGTGCAACCATTAATTCCAGGTATACAATTCTAGAATATTTATCAACCCATCTCTGATACATTGCTTTAAAGTTTTATTTGGCTTTTAATGAGTCAAAGTATATTTTGACTATATCTCACTAAATATAATTATTTTACTTTATAATTACTAATAGTATTTACTATGTACCAGGCACTGTTTTGAGGACTTTACAAATAATAAATCCAGCGTGGTAAGTTTTCAGCAGCGGCATCATACTACGTTACTCATGAAGAAGCTGAGACATAGAAAGAACAGGAATCCTGCCCAAGATGACAGAGCTAGACGCAGCCAAGCTACAATCTGAACCCAAGATGCCTGAGTCCATGTTCCTCACCATGCCTGCTACCTCTTGACTAGAGCATTAAGATTTAACAACCAACCAACCAAAAACAAGGAACAAATACAATTTTTAGGTATTAAGACCCCATTTCTTCCTCCTTTTTAAATTTATCAGTCACCCTTGGCTGTGATTTTTTTCTAAACACAAATGAATTGCCCCCTGACCTTGGACTAGGCTCTGTAGGGGACACAAAAATCAAGACGGCCTGGTCCTGGCGTGCCTGGGTGGTTCAGTCGGTTGAGTGGCTGACTCTTGATCTCGGCTCAGGTCATGATCTCAGGGTCGTGGGATCAAGTTCCATGCCAGGCTCCACACTCAGCGCAAAGTCTGCTTGAGATTCTCTCCCTTTCCTCTGCCCCTCCCCCCCCAAATAAATCTTTTTTGTTTTTTTTTTTAAGATTTTATTTACGTATTTGGGAGAGAGTGAACAAGCATGAATGGGGCGGGTTTGGAGCAGAGGGAGAGGGAGAAGCAGACTCCCCACTGAGCAGAGAGCTGGAGGTGGGTCTCCATCCCAGGACCCAGAGATCATGACCTGAGCCAAAATCTAGAGTGAGCAGCTCAATGAAGTGAGCCACCCAGGCACAGTCCTAGGTTCTGATTACTATACATACTGTGTGTTCTTATTCAAGGTACATACCTGGATTTTGGCTATTTCATAGTTTATTGTTTGCAGCTCCTGGCAAAAGAAATTGCACATCCCAAGTTTGGAGGCCTGGACTCAGCCAAAATCTCAGCTAGACTTTGACCCTCATGAAAACTTGAGATTTGGAAATGGCTGTTACCTCAGATTTGTGGCTTCCGTATGAGGCCCTGAGGCATTTTTATAAGCAGAGGGTTCGATACTGGGAAACGTTTGTTGGATTTAAGGCTCTGAAGACCACCCCCCAGCCTGGTGTGAGGTAAATACCTTTTTTGTTTTGTTTTAGATTTTATTTGACAGAGAGAGAGAGAGCACGCACAAGCAGGGGGAGCAGCAGAGGGAGAGGGAGAAGCAGGCTCCCTGCTGAGCAGGGAGCCTGATGCACCAGGAGCCTGGGATCGTGACCAGAGCTGAAGACATGCTTAACTGACTGAGCCACCCAGTTGCCCCTAAGGTATCTGTTTATAATACATTTTAAATGTTGCCTTTTTTCCCTGGTGATCATGTAATTTAGGAGAAATACCTTTAGGAAAACAATGCACCACTGATAATAATTCTATCGTACAGTGATAGGATTTTTTTGTTGGTGGGCCATTCTGGGGGAGGATGGTTAAATGGCATGATATACTGCACTGTAATTTGAGAAGAGAGGGGCAAACCTAGAGCAATACCATTTTAGTTAAATAAACTAGGCAGCAGCTCCCTCTTGTGCTGAAAGGTAAGTATCACAGCCACTGAATTAAAAGAGGGAAAAGCATCCCTTAATACACATAAGACTTGCTTAAACGAAGAGCTGCTCCCAAATATTTTAAGTCTAAGAAAAGCATAGTGCTTAGTAACTCAATTTAACCAGAACACCCACTGCCAATAAGATTTAATTAATTCTTCAGACATTTACTGAGCACTTACTGTGTAGCAGTTACTAGGGACGCTAGGCTGATCACACAGTTGCTGCTCCCAAAATGCTCACAAGCGCTTGTCCACTGAGATGCCACCTTTCTCATAATGCTTTTTCTGCTTCCGTGTCAACTATGCCCTCTGTCTCCTCTGAACTTCTCCCTGGCACCCTAAGATTGGGTCTTCTCATGCCTCTCCCCTCTTCTTCGGTTATCAGGCAGCTTCTTGTCTCATCACCCTACTGGACTGGAACAGCTCTGAGGGCAGCAGACACATCTGATCCACTCAGTTTTCCCACAGCCCCCCATTCTGCATTTGTCCAGTTGGTGTCCAAACACATATTTGTTCAACTGAATCTAATTCAACTAAATCAGAAAGCAATAAAGCTCCACAGCTAATGAAAAGCAGGTTCCAATGGAGAACTGTATTTTGGCTGCTCTGTATACATAACTCTCAAAAATGGAGATGTAGTTCATTGTTTGGTTGCTGCCAAAATGCAGGTTGAATTCTTCTAATCATTTTTCTGTGCTATAAGGATGCAAAGGGAAAATAAGACTTATTTTATTCTAGAATCCGTGATGTCAGCAAGGGTGCTCCATGCCTTCCCGTCATCATGACAGGATGGTGGATTGCACAGGTGTTCCTTGTGGGCACCATGTCAGGTCCCTGAATGCCTGCTCTGGCCAAGCCACCTGGGACGGACAATGTTCTAAATCAGTGGTTCCCAGACTTTGGGATTTCACATAAAACATATTTTTAAAATATTTTTCAGGGACTGACATGCGGTTGCCAATATCATATTTTACTGTGAAGAGTTTATTTTTTATTAATTTTTAATTTTATTTTTTGAAGATTTTATTTATTTCAGAGAGAGAGGAAAAAAAAAGAGAGAGAGAGAGTACAGAGGAGAGGCAGAAACAGACTCCCCACTGAGCAGGAAGCCTGACGCAGGGCTCAATCCCAGGACCCTGGGATTCTGACCTGAGACAAGGCCAATCGATGCTTAACCCACTGAGCCACCCAGGTGCCCCTATGAATATTTTTTTTTTTTTAAGATTTTATTTATTTATTTGACAGAGACAGACACAGTGAGAGACGGAACACAAGCAGGGGGAGTGGGAGAGGGAGAAGCAGACTCCCCGCTGAGCAGGGAGCCCGAGGTGGGACTGGATCCCAGGACTCCAGGATCATGACCTGAGCCGAAGGCAGTCGCTTAACCAACTGAGCCACCCAGGCGCCCGAAAAAAATGAATTTTAATACCAAGAAGTAAAAAAGTCATAATCTCTGAAGAACTTTTTTTAAAGATTTTTAAAGCAATCTCTGTACACAACGTGGGGCTCGAACTCACAACCCCAAGATCAAGCATCACACACTCTACTGACTGAGCCAGCCAGGCCCAGAATTCTTTCTCTACTGACTACATTTAACTCTAGATCTGGACCACACCCTTGGATCAAGGAACTGGAGAAAGTGGAGTGTGCCCGAAGGCACACACCTGACACCCATCCTCTGCCCCCCCTTTTCCTCTACTGGATTCAAGAGTTTCTTTTCATTTGCTAATTCTCTCACTGGGGGTTGCCTTGTATGTGAGAATGATCAAGAAATCGCCTCCTGGGGAACAGGAGCTAGAATGGAAAGCAGGTGATGCCAAAACCCCAGGGCAAAGGTGGGCAGAAGATGGGTGTTAGGTGTGCGCCCTTCTGTGCACCCCTACTTTCTCTCCACGTCCAAGTGTGTGGTCTGGTTGGCGGGCAGCAGGGGAGTTCGTGGGAGAGCCTTGTACAGGTGAAGGGGAGGACAGGGAAAGAGAGATAAAGGAGTTGGCTCCACCCTGGGGAGTGGCATTTCTCTCCTGACCACGAGGTAAACAGCACAGAGTAAGAGCTTGCAGCTGCCTCATGCTTTGCTTTCTCAAAAGCCTTTCAGATAG
The DNA here is from genome assembly GCF_009762305.2 of Zalophus californianus. Classification (NCBI taxonomy): domain Eukaryota; kingdom Metazoa; phylum Chordata; class Mammalia; order Carnivora; family Otariidae; genus Zalophus; species Zalophus californianus. Next base: position 137,781,843 of record NC_045597.1, on the reverse strand, counting down.
CTTTTCCCAGATCACCACCACACAGCCAAGCCGGCTGATTTCAGGAAGGGGATGAAGTTGGCCTTCTCTCCTTCCCACTCCAGGACTCAGATTAGAGAAGGAAAGGTGCTCAGTGGCTGCTCTCAGAGCCTAAGGGGATGCTTGCACACGCACGTGTGTGTGTGTGTGTGTGTGTGTGTGTTTGTGTGTACAGGACCTGAGCCCACATTGAAGGCCTGGGGGCAGCAGTAGGAAAGAAACCCATTGGGAAGTGCTAAAAAACCTTAAATAGCTTGCATCGCTTCCGGCACTCCTTCAATCACCCTACACACACCACCCTCTCCCCAAGAGAGATGGTCCCTCTGTGAGAGTATCAGAGGGGCTGACAGCCCCACGCCCCACCGAGACTGAGAGGCCAGCCCTCCCAGGGCCCTGCTCCTGAAAAAAATGACAGCCTAGGTGCTCACATTAGTCATGCCTTGCAGTGTCTGGGGAGAGCCCCGCCACAAAGGGCAGGTGTCCCTCTGACTCAGGACTAAGGCCCCGGAGCAGTTGCCCGTCCTGAGTGGCCCACAGAAGCCCCTCCACAGTGTCCACTCCTTCCCACAGCCTGAGGCTTTGCAAACATGTACGACCTAGTGGCTCATCTCCCTCCTTTCTCACCATCTTTCCTCACACAACAGGAGGGAGAAAGCTCTTCAGTCACCATTGGGCTGGAAACAAGAGAAGGTGAAGAAAAAGAACTGCTAGTCTTTTCTGAGCACTCCGGCTGAGTAACTTGTGCCGAGATCGTCAGGTTCCAGATGGACAACAGCCAGACCTTGGTCTCAGGTACCAGCCACCAACCTCCCACCTCCACGGCATTGAAAATGCAACTCATCACCTTGACCCTTAGCTTTCCAATCTCTTCTTCATTCTTCCCCCCAGAGGAATGGTTCTTAATCTCTTAAGCAAACCTCCAGGCCCTGAAATGGAGGGGGGTCCTCATTTGTTCCTCAACAAGACCTCTTAGGCCCCCTTCCCTCCTATTTCCCCAGACCCTTCCATCCCTTCCACCACCTCCCTCCCCCTCATGCTGGTCCTCTTCCCATTCTCCAAAGACCAGCCTCAAAACAGCACCAGGGACTAGTGGGGAGAAAAGCACCCGTGCAACAATTTCCAGGAAATAAACCCTTTGTGGCCTGAGTTGTAACATTTTTCATTTAACTTCCTGTGACCCAGTGCTCTTAAACAAGAGCTGCCAGGTAAATTAGAGAGACCGTATGTGCTGCTTTGTCCGAGACAGCGTGGGCGCACTGGCGGTCCCGGTGGGAGGACTAACAGCACTCAGGTATCCGACCTCACAAACTTATAATGCCTCTTCCACTTTAATTTCAATTCCCATGATAGCCTTATGCAAGGAGATTTTATTATCTTCATTGTGCAGACAAAATTTTCAGAAGAAATAAATAAGTAACCTAATTCCTAATAAGGAAGCGAGGAACCAGCAGCACCAGGATTCACGGGCAGGTCTGGCCAACTGAAAGCCCTTCTCAGCACAGAGCTCCCCTTTAAGAGGGAGGCTGGGGAACTAGTACAAATGGAGGTCCCCAACTTCCATAGGGGCTCACTCCCTTGACTCGTCATGGTCCCTTCAGGACTTGGAATCAAAACTATGCACAAGCTTCTTCTCCAAGCAATGGATTCTGCCCACTCACCACTCAAATTTAGCTGAAAGAGATGAAGGATTTCTGCTAACCTCCCAGGGAGAACCCAGCTGGGGTCTGGGAAGACTGTTCATACCTTAAAAGAACACGCTTCTCTAACTGGGTGATGGGGCTTACGGAGGGCACTTGTTGCGATGCGCACCGGGTGTCGTACGGAAGTGCTGAATCACTAAATTCTACACTTGAAATGGTTACACTGTCTGTTAACTAACTGGAATTTAAATACAAATTTTTTAAAAAGGACATACTTTCTGTGGTGACACAGAGGTACCAAGAACGGTGAGAGAGGGTGTTAGAGGCAACAATGAGACGGGGAGAACAGTTGTCTGTCCTTCAGTCCTAACATGGCAGTTCGGCTGCTCAAAAAAGAGGACAGGGAAGGGTCCGCCTCCGGCCATCATGCTTGTAACTACAGCATTCTTATTCACACGGCACAACTAGAATATGCACTTGCACTTACCATTTTAGCCAATTTCCATTGAGCTTATTCTGTACCAGGATCTGCATTAAGAACTTTCCATTAAATGAAGTAGGATACAATAAGTGTCCCCATCTTACACACGAGGAAACTGAGGCCCAGAAAGTTTTTTTCAATTTTATTTATTTATTTGACAGAGAGAGAGAGAAAGAGCACAAGTAGGCAGAGCAGCAGGCAGAGGGAGAGGGAGAAGCAGGCTCTCCACTGATCAGGGAGCCTGACGTGGGACTCGATCCCAGGACCCTGGGATCATGACCTGAGCCAAAGGCAGCTGCTTAACCAACTGAGCCACCAAGGCACCCCTAGAATATGCACTTGTTATGCGGCAGGCAAAACACTAGACATTCCCTAAACTTGATGGCGAGCTACACAGAGGTGGCTCTACCCTCCCTGGACGTAGGGTCTACTGGGGAATCAGGCGAGTTGCCTGGGGAGGGGGCAGGCCAGTTTACTCACCTGGCCCAGCCTGCCTTTGCTCCCTTCTTTGCCTATAATGGCGTGCGTCCTGGCCTCCTCAGGACTGGAGTTCTAGCCCAGGGAGGCCCTGCACTGCCTGGGTGGGCAGCAAGAGGCAGAGAGCTCCCGTGGGGCAGGGACGCACTTGAGCCTGAAGTGTGGCCTCTAATCAGTACATGCCCACCGATCAAGCTGAAGTGTGCCTGGAGCAGCAGCCTCAGCCTGGCCTCTTGCTGCACACCTCACTCTATGCTTCAGCATCCGCAAGAGCTGGGCACAGTCTTTGTGACAATTTTAACACATGGAAACTGAGCCCTGGGACACTGAAGTGACCGTCTGTGTGGCACAGGCAGACCTTGCCCCAGGTGTGAGAGCTGGGATGTGAACCTGGTGGTCTGGCTCTCGCTGAACCCAGGCCCAGGAGGGAGGCTCTGTGAGGTGCCAAGGCGGCACGCTCCTGGGGCTGGAGAGCAGAGACAGCAAACAGTGAAGGGTATTTATCATGGGCAGGAGCCATCCTAGGTTCCCAGCATATAGAGTCAGTTAAGTACCACCACAACCCCATGTGCTAGGGTTTCACAGATGACAAACACGGGGGAGCTAGAGAACTTGTCCAAGTGACATAATGAGCAAGTGGCAGATAGGTCAGTGCTTCTATGTCAGCACTTCCTGACTTTTAACATGCGTTATGAATCACCTGGGGAGTCTTGTTAAACTGCGGGTTCAGACTCAGTACGTCTGGGGCTGGGCCCCAAACTCTGCTGGGGTCCCATGGGATGCCGACACTGCTGGTCCAAGGGTCATCCTTTAAGTAACAAGGCCTTATGCTATCTCGCCTCCTGGTAGTTCAGCTGGTTTATCCTCAACTAAGCATTTCCAAATGACTCCATGTGTTAGCAGTTACCATTTTAGCCAATTTCCATTGAGCTTATTCTGTACCAGGATCTGCATTAAGAACTTTCCATTAAATGAAGTAGGATACAATAAGTGTCCCCATCTTACACACGAGGAAACTGAGGCCCAGAAAGTTTAAAGAACTTGCTCACAGTCACAGAGCTGGCCCCACTTGTTCTTGCAAGGTGCCTGCAAAGCAGAGAAGTGGAAGCATTGTTAGCTCCTGTTGTCTGTGGACAACACCCAGGTGGAGAGTGTTCAGTGTTGTAAAGCAAGGCCTAGAATCCGTCTGGTTCTCCTAACAAAAAAGTCCACTGCCCCTTCCACCTGCCCCTTCCTTAACCTCAAATGAGTGATTCTGGTAAGAGATGTCTTCCCTCAGACAGAGCTGAAGGAGTCCTTAACCAAGCCAGCATCATCCCTCAGGGACTTGAACTAGCTTGCCTTGCTCAGCTGTCTCCCTTTTCAAAGTCCATTATGCTGGTTAGAATTCCTGGAGGCCTGTGGCATCAGGGGAGGTAATCAGAGGCTTCCAGAGCTCTGGGAGGCCCCTGGGGAGCCCCTGTCCTTGTAGACCAGAGTACGTCTTCCCAGTTACTCGTATCACTAATTCAATTCAGCAGCAGTGGGGCCAGCTACTCAAGCCCAAGACCTGATGTGAATTTCCAGTGATTCCGTGCTTTTCCTGCCCCGACCCCTTGGTCCCCAGCTTCTCTCCCCTCTCCTCTCCGGTATCAGTATCAAGGTCCTCGGTTCTTTATTAAGCACATCTCCCTTCTTTTCTAACTGGCTTTCCAGAAAGGATCCTTTGAATTCTAAACTGATGCCAGATAATGCTCAATTGCATCAGTTAAGTCAGGTGCGTGGTGGGGGTGGGGGTGGGGGGGATGGAGACAGAGGTCTCAGAGATCCCACAGATTCCTGCACTTGGGACGTTTACAGCTTAGTGGGGGTAACAGATATAGGAGGAATTTCAGTAGAGAGAGGGAACTTCTCAGATGTAGGCACATCAAGGGCACTGTGGGGGCCCAGAGGCATCAGAGGAGATACCATCACAGGTGAATTCTGAAGACCGGGTCAAAGGCAGCCAGTGCAAAGGAATTCCAAGCAGAAGCAACAGCATGAGCAAAAGCACAGAAGCACAGACAATTCAGGTATCTTATACTTTGGGGCAAAAAACAGAAAGCAAGGAGTGGCCAAAAACAAGACAGGAGAACAAAAGAGGGGTAATGTCAAGGCGGTCCCTGAATGCCACATCAAGGAGCTCGGACTCGCTTCTCCAGGCAGTCGTGCTCAAATCCTACCCGAGGGTCCATTTTGGAGGGCTGAGCGCGGACAGGCATGGGAGCTCCCACCCTGCGATCCCCACTGCCACCACGGCACCCGCCCTCACTGCTCGGCCCGATACAGCGTGAAGAAAACGTCCTATTGCCCAAAGGCACGTGCAACCACTTCTGTACCTGATGGCATACGGTCTTGGAGGAAATCATCACTTCAGGGATGAGGAAGAGGAGGCCCTTGGGGAGTTACGTCTAATTGGAGGGCGCCCCGGAAACACCCTCTTTCCGCAGGCCAGGACGTGGCTGTTTCCTTTTCTGGTTCGATTCTGTGATGAGTTAAGCAGGAACTGCTCCCTTCCTTCCTCCCTGGGCCCCACAGTCCCCAGTGGCCCCCCACGCCCATTCTCTCCAGCCCAGCCTGCAGCCTGCAGGGTCTTGGCGCTCCAGTGACCCTGGATACGACACTGGTGATTACAGGAATTGGCAGGCCCCACAGTGCTGCTGACCTTGCTGACAAGATCTATCCATTCTAGGGGCACCTGGGTGGCTCAGTAGTTAAGTGTCTGCCTTCGGCTCAGGTCATGATCCCAGCTTCCTGGGATCGAGCCCCGCATCGGGCTCCCTGCTCAGCGGGGAGTCTGCTTCTCCTTCTCCCACTCCCCCTGCTTGTGTTCCCTCTATTGCTGTCTCTCTCTGTCTGTCAAATAAATAAGATTAAAAAAAAAAAAGATCTATCCACTCTAAAGCTTTTCTGGGCCTCCTGGTGTCGGCCATTGCTTACCTCACTGACTGACAGCAGTTAAGCCAGTCTCATCTTCCCCTGCTGCCAGAGGACCTGGCTCTTCCCGGCTCCAGGCCCGCCCCTGCATCCCCCACCCCTCACCAACGCCCCAGCCCTTGGGCAGGTCATGATTATTCCAGTTCTTTTAAGCTCACCACATAAGTCCCTCAGCCCCTAATCATGGCTGCGGCTCAGCCAGACCTCCCCCCCCCCCCCCCCCGGCCTCCAGGCCGCCTGGCTGGTCCTGCCTGGGCCCCCAGGAAGGCAGCCTCAGCAAATCATCCCCCAGCACCCCCCAAGGATTGTCTGAGCCAGCTGAAGCTTACCTTCTCCGTGGGAGAGCACCTGTCCAGACAGCAACAAACCTTCTGAATGCGCACAGTATCAATAAAAATGTCAGAGGATGCAACCCCCCAACAGACTGAGATTGATTTACTTATAGATTATAATTATGTATTACTGTAATAATCTTTTATGGACGTTATTAAATATATACAAGTACAAATTAAAGCAAATGAGTTAAACAATATTTTTTCATGTTTTATTAATGGTACATTTTTGCTCTCACTAAAAAATGGAGATGTTTTAGGAGGGCTAGAATTAAATATGCCTTGCTTAAAAAAATTAATAGACTTTAGTTTGGGGAGTAGTTTTAGGTTTACAGAAAAATTGAGCAAAAAGTACAAAGAATTCCAATGTACCTGCTCAACACTTTTCCCTCCTCAGTGGCCCCTATTAATAACATCTCATATTAGTGTGTTGCATTTTCTATAAAATTATGAGTCACTGTTGATACGTTATTATTAACTAAAGTCCATAGTTTACATTAGGGTTCACTTAGTGGTGCACATTCCATGGGCTTTCATAATGTATAACATGTATCCACAATTACAGTATCATATAGAATAATTTCATTGCCTTAAAAATCCCCTGTGCTCCACCTATTCATCGCTCGCCCCTCCCCTCAACCCCTGGCAGCCATGATCTTTCATCTGCTCTATTATTTTTTAAAACTTTGGTTAACCCTTTGTGGTAAAAGTGGATTTGAGGATCCAGTTCTAAGTCCATGCCTTGCTTTCGAAGCACCTAACTGGCATTGTAGAAGATGAGGCCTCACAAAGGTTAGTGGCTACCGATGGGGAAGGGGTGCATTTAGGAAATCACAATTAGTTTTGCAGTCCCATTCATCTGTTATGTAAAGATCTTTATGAAATTTGGCTGGTAAATTTCTCTCCTCCTGAAGTCAATAATTTATTCATACAAGCTTATTAGAAGCTCATACATTTTATACTTTTAATAAAGGGCACAGATGCCCCCTTTCTTCTATAATACTTTGGAAGATTTCAAGCAGATTCAAAATTCCTCTCAAAGTTTTTAAAATATACAGATATAAGAGTTTTTATAGGTAGTAAACTTTTCTTTTTTTTTTAAGATTTTATTTATTTGAGAGAGAGAATGAGAGCGAGCACATGAGAGGGGGGAGGGTCAGAGGGAGAAGCAAACTCCCTATGGAGCAGGGAGCCCAATGTGGGACTCGATCCTGGGACTCCAGGATCATGACCTGAGCCCAAGGCAGTCGCTTAATCAACTGAGCCACCCAGGCGCCCCGTTTATTTTCTTTAAAACTAAACCACTGGATGATGGAAACATTTCTAAATAGCTGTCAGTTTTAGACAGGCTCAGTCGGTTAAACGTCCAACTCTTGATTTTGGCTCAGGCCATGATCTCAGGGTCCTGGGACTGAACTCCGTGTCAGGCTCCATGCTCAGTGGGGAGTCTGCTGGAGATCGTCTCCCCCTCCCTCTGCCCCTCCCTCTGCCCCTCCCCCTACTCTCTCTCTCTAATAAATATCTTTTTTTAAATAACTTGTTTTTTTTTTTAAGATTTATTTATTTATTTGACAGAGAGAGACACAGCGAGAGAAGGAACACAAGCAGGGGAGTGGGAGAAGGAGAAGCAGGCTTCCCGCAGAGCAGGGAGCCCGATGCGGGGCTCGATCCCAGGACCCTGGGATCATGACCTGAGCCGAAGGCAGACGCTTAATGACCGAGCCACCCAGGCACCCAGGCACCCCGTCTCTTTAATAAATATCTTAAAAAAAAGATTAAAAAAAAAAAACACTCTTGGGCTATTTTAGCAAGCACTCCTGTCACAAAGAGTTGTCTTCCACATCATATTTTAAGAGCATCTTCATAAAGCACTTTTTTAAAAAATAAAGCAATTAATCAAATAAATTTAGCCTTTCCTGTCCTCTTCCCGTGCCCCCTGCTTCAGCAGACTGAAAGCATGAGAACAACCATTCACCGTGGCCCAGACTCCCACAGGGGCTCCTTGTGAATGCAGAGACAGGCCCACCCTAAGTCTTTAGGTTCACCCCATTTCCTGGTTATGGCATTAAGGTTCCACTTCTTCAGCTGCACTGCCTTGTCTCCCTGAAGGGAAATTCCTGGATCCTCATTATGGGAGGAGGAGGATGTTTGGAAAACCATTTGCCTTTGGACGCACCTAAGGTCTTCATTGGTAACTGAGCTGGTACCTGACCAATAATGCAAGGTTTAATCATCAGAGTCACCAGTGTGAGCAAAACAAACACCTTCCATGTCATTAAGTTCATTCCCTGAATAAATAAAACCTATAGGCTGCATGAGCTTCCTGAGACACTTACTCTGGGCCCACTCGCCAGCTACGAATTTAAATCCCTGTACCTTCCTCACTGGCCCAAATGAAAGCTCCTCAGGGGCACCATAAACCAAAAATCGAATCAAATTCCTCTGGAACCGTGCTCCCTGCCACTACCCTTCCCTGATTCCTTTTCTGGAAACTCAGGATTAAGTAATTGCCTTTTTTTTTTTAAGATTTTATTTATTCATTTGTCAGAGAGAGGGAGAGAGAGAGAGAGATACGCACAGCAGGGGGAGTGGCAGGCAGAGGGAGAGGGAGAAGCAGGCTCCTCACTGAGCAAGGAGCCCGATGTGGGGCTCCATCCCAGGACCCTGGGATCATGACCTGAGTTGAAGGTAGATGCTTAACTGACTGAGCCACCCAGGCGTGCCAAGTAACTGCCTTTCAGTTCCTTTTTTATGTGAAGAGACCATAGTGTCATGTTCCCAGGAATAGCTGTGCCTGCCCATGCTGGATATTTTCCACTCACCCCTCCAGCCCTGCGGGGCTGACCTCTACGGGCAAGATGGTGGGTTTCCTTGTCCTATGGCTCCTGGCTGGGCTCAGATGATGGGAGGCACCGGCAGGAGAGGAGTAAAGTCAGGGTATTTATTCCTCTAGTCTCACCCCACTGGGTCACCGTGGCTTGGCACCTTGTTCTCCTGAAGGTCACAACTCCTGCCAGGATCTCTCTCCTGGAACTGAAGCTTTCCTCTCCTGGTTCTGGTTAATATCCCCCCCCCCCCCCCGCCAACCCCTTCAGGCTTAGGAGTAGTAATGGCTCCCTGATCTTTCAGCCTTGGAACATAGCAACATCGCTTGTTCCTCTTCCTAAACATCTCTGTAAATAATTCCTTTATTAGGCTTTCCTATATTATCTCATTTGAGAAGATACCTAATTCCTGATGGCAACTGCCTGCTCTACTGGCCAGACAATAGCTGTGGTGTAAATGACATTCTTTGGTTCTTGATGTGATACTAAGTCAAAGAGAAAAATGGATGTGAGTAATGGATGCTGTTGCTAACAATAATGATAATCAGCTTCTCTTGCACGCTAAGAGTCCGATACCATGTGTGTTACTTTACACAAGTTAGTTCACTTTAACCTACAACACCTTCATGAGGAGACTGGTAGGTGAAGATGATCCCAGTGGCCATTGCCTAATGATATTAACACCCTGTTAACACCCTCGCACTAAGTGTGGACTGGATTTAGCGACTTGCTGCTAATGATAAGAATATGGCAAAGTGATGGCATATCACCTTAACATCATAAGGGTCATATATGACAAACCCGAAGCTAACATCATACTCAATGGTGAAAAGTTAGAAGCTTTTCCTCTAAAATTGGGAACAAGATAAGGATGCCCACCCTGGTCACTTTTATTCAACACAGTACTGAAAGTCCTAGCCCAGCAATCAGAGGAGAAAAAGAAAAAGGCATCCAATTGCTAAAGAAGAAGTAAAACTGTCAATATCTGCAAATGATATAACACTATATATAGAAAACCGTAAAGACTTCACAAAGAACTAGCACAAATAATACCAAAATTTATATGGAGCCATAAATAATTCCAAATAGCCAAGGCAAATTGAGAAAGAAGAACAGAGCTGAGGTATCACAATCCGGAGTTGGGGAGGGGGGGACAAGTAGACTCTGCGCTGAGCCTGGTGCCAGCTGGATCCCATGACCCTGAGATCAGGACCTGAGCCAAAAATAAGAGTTGGATGCTCAACTGACTGAGCCACCCAGGCACACCACAATCCCAGATTTTAAACTATATTACTAAGCTACAGTAATCATAACAGTATGGTACTAACCCAAAACACACGCATAGGTCAATACAACAATACAGAGAGACCAGAAATAAATCCACGCTTATATGGTCAATTACTCTACAACAAAGGAGGCAAGAATATACAATGGGGAAAAGACAGTATCATCAATAAATGGTGCTGGGAAAACTCGGCCCCTTTCTCATACCATTCACAAAAATGAACTCAAAATGGAATAAAGAGCTAAATGCGGGACCTGAAACCATAAAACTCCGAAAAGAAAACATGGCAGTAAACTCTTAGACATCAGTATTAGCGATATTTTTTTTGGATCTGTCTCTCCAGGCAAGGGCAACAACAGCAAAAATAACAAATGGGACTATACCAAACTAAAATGCTTTTGCATAGCAAAGGAAACCATCAACAAAAGGAAACCATCAACAAAACAAAAAGGCCCCCTACTGAATGGAAGAAGATATTTGCAAATGATATATCTGATAAGGGATTAGTATGTGAAGAATTTACACAACTCAACACTGAAAAAACAAACAATTCAATGAAAAAAACGGGCAGAGGACCTGAATAGACATTTTTCCAAGAAGACACAGAGATGGCCAACAGACACATGAAGTTGCTCCACATCACTAATCATCAGCGAAATGCACATCAGAACCACAATGAAGTATCACTTCACACCCATCAGAATGGCTATTATCAAAAAGATAAGAAATAATAAGTGTTGACAAGGATGTAGAGAAAAGGGAACCCTTGTGCGCTATTGGTGAGACTATAAATTAGTACAGCCACTGTGGAAAACAGGATGGGGGTCCCTCAAAAAATTAAAAATAGAACTATGGGGGCTCCTGGTGGGCTCAGTCAGTAGAGCCTGTGACTCTTGATCTCAGGGTTCTAAGTTCAAGCTCCATGTAGAGATTACTTAAAAATAAAATCTTAATAAAAACCAAGAACTATGGTATGATCCAGCAATTCCACTTCTGGATATTTATCCAAAGAAAACAAAACACTAATTCAAAAAGATATATGCATCCCTATGTTCATTGTAGCCTTATTTACAATAGCTAAGATATGGCAGCAACCTAAATGTCCATTGAGAGATGAACAGATAAAGATGTGGTACGTGTACACACACACACACACACACACACACACACACACACACACACACAGGAATATTATTCAGCCATAAAAAAGAATGGATCTTGCTCTTTGTGACAACATGGATGGACCTAGAAAGAATTATGGCAAGTAAAATAAGTCAAATGGAGAAAGACAAATACCATATAATTTCACTTATATGTGGTTTCTAAAAAGCAAAACAAACAAAACAGAAGCAGATTCATAAATACAGGAAACAAGTTGGTGGTTGCCAGAGGGTAGAGAGGTAGAGGGACAAGCAAAATAGGTGAAGTGGATTAAGAGGTACACACTTCAGTTTTAAAACAAGTCAGTCTCAGGGATGTCAAGTACAACACAGGGAATGTAGATGATAATATTGTAATAACTTCATATGCTGACAGATATTAACTAAACTTACCGTAATCATTTTATAATGTGTATGTCAAATCACTATGTTGTACACCTGAAGCTAATATAATATTCTATGTCAACTATACTTCAATGAAAAATAAAATAAAGGGGTGCCTGGGTGGCTCGGGCAGTTAAGAGTCTGCCTTCAGCTCAGGTCAGGCTCTCAGGGTCCTGGGATCAAGCGAGCCCTGTGTAGGCCTCAGTGCTCAGCATGGAGTCTGTTTGTCCCTCTCCTTACCCCTCTCCTCCTTCCCACCACCCGCCCACTTGGACTCCCTCTCAAATAAAATCTTTAAAAAATAAAAATTAATAAATAAGATCGAAAATAATTAGAAAATGTCCTGTCCCAAACTAAGATTTAAATTTCATCATATTCAACTCTTTTTTAAGTTTTTTTGAAATAAGGTACAGTACAAATAAGCAAAATATTCAGCTTTTAAGAGCTGAGTCTTTTCAGTTCTGGAGACTACTAACTCCATTAGATATGTACTGACTTTGCACTGGATGCAAAGCAGTGGGCAAGGCTTTTCCCTCCCCACGCACACCCTAATTCTCAGTACCATCCCCTGGTCGATCATGGAGATTTTGTTCCACATAGCATTCCATTTCCTCCCTGCATTAATTCAGAAGAGAGAACCCTAAACATCCAAGGTAATATAGAGCCTTTAACCAGATCTACCTGAACCTCAATAATTCTCTACAAAAATAAATATAATATTTTCTTCTTTTGATATCTGGCACCAAGGATGCTAGTCAATTCAAGCCATTCACACCAGCAGAAGCTCAGAGGTGGAACAAACACAGGAAATCAAGTCAAGAGACAGTATGCATAATGTTGGAGCAAGGGTGTAGGTGTCAAAATAATCTGGGTACACAAGCTGAGTGATCTTCAGCAGGTTTCCTAAGCTCTCCAAGTCACAGTTCCCTCATCTGTAAGATGGGGAAAAATAGCTATTTCACAAAGTTGCTGTGAGAATTAAATGGGACTCTATACGTACAAGGGCCTAATCTTTTCATGGCATTGATTTATTAAGTGGCAATAAGTACTAAGAATGTGCCAGGTGCCGGCAACACTGTGGTGAACCGGGCAGACAGCTCCCTCCACATGCCTCTCCCCCCAGATTGGGGATACTGTCTGGGGGAAGACAAGCATTAAACAAGTACTTACAATACACAAATAATTGCTATAAGAGGAGAAGTTCAAGTCACCATAGTCTAGTTTAGAGTTCCAAAAAAATGGAAGCTTATGAAATGGTAAGCAAATATATATATTTAATAATATTCTGCTCTGGTAAACTTGTCTTTGTCAATCTCAATGTCCTTCTGTGTCTCTCTCTCTCTCTCTCTCTCTCTCTCTCCCCCTTCTCATTTCCCAGTATCATGACAACATTTCTAGCCTACTTTCATCTTCAAACAGCATTCAATGAGCCATTTTTTTTCTTATTAACTCATTTATATCAAGTGTACATGACTGCAAAGCTTTAGCATAGTACCTCTGCCTGCTACTAACTTCAGTATCTTCATTTTAAGCTACAATTTGGCATTCCCCAAGGGAAGAGTATAACTGTGATAAAATTTTAGGTTTTCATTTTTTTAATTGAAAACATTGTAAAAACTTTTTCAGCTTCAGATTATTTCAAATTTATAAGTAGCAAAAAGCAGTAAAAAATGTTTGCAGATACACCTTACTCATCTTCCCCAAATGTTACCATTTTACATAACTACAGCCCACTTATTGAAAATAGAAAATTACCATTGATAAAATATTATTCAGGTTTTGACTTTACTGAGAAAAGCGTTGGGGTCTGAGGAGAGAGTCAGAGGTATTATGTACAACTGATCACTGGCTTCATGGGTGATTTAAAACAGCGGACAATTCAGCTTTCCATTTATTTTGGGCTTCCAATGATGGAATGATGGGAGGAGGCATGTATACGACCTTCCTAATTTCCTTTTGTGTATACTAATGCTAAAATTTATGTGAATTTTTGAAAGACATAAACTCAAGAGAGTTCTTTTCCCAGCAAGTATTTAATCGATTCCCTATAAGGTCCCAGGAACTCTGCTGAACTTTGGGGAATCAAAGATCAGATTCCTGTTCTGCTTGGATGCCACTACTCCACTCATCTTTGAAGGGATAATCACATTTAATCTTTACAACGATCCCTAGGAGGTAAGAACTGCTGTTATGCCTGTTTTTTTTTGTTTTGTTTTGTTCTGTTTTGTTTTTTAAGATTTTATTTATTTATTTGACAGAGAGAGAGACAGCGAGAGCAGGAACACAAGCAGGGGGAGTGGGAGAGGGAGAAGCAAGCTTCCGGCTAAGCAGGGAGCCGGATGCGGGACTCGATCCCAGGACCCTGGGGTCATGACCTGAGCAACGGCAGACGCTTAACGACTGAGCCACCCAGGCTCCCCTGTTATACCTGTTTGACTGAAGCCAAAAATAAGGCTCAGAGACCTAGCAAGGAGAGCAGACAGCTTCTCTGCTTAACTTCCACGCCATGCTGTGATGAGTGCTACTGATGTTTTCAAGTCTGGAACAGTATGTTGATACATGAAATCACCTGCCCTACTTTTATATAAAATATAACATGAGCATACTGCCATAGAAATGGCTTAGAAAGAAAAGCAACTATATAATAAACCTTAAAAAGATGGGTACATTTAGGAACAAAAGTTTGTCAGTTGGAAGGGTTTAGAGCTTACCAAACCTTTTTCCAGAAGGGCTGTTGTCCCTGTTAAGAGTAGGTCAGGATACAAATGTGCACACGGTAATGGTATAGAAGAGACAGCTTCAAGTCATGGATGAACCATCTCAGCCTAGGACGTCAATACTCTAGTGCACAGATTCCCACCTTTTCTGCTTTTATTCAAAGGGATAGACAGCCTTGGAATTTTCGCATATGATTAAGCGGTTATTATATTAATCATACCTTGTTGTTGTTTTCAAACGCACACGTTCTAGTAGCTGTGTCGTTGTGGGAGTGTTAACTTTTCTTTAGGTCCTGGGGCTTTCAGAGCTGGTCCGAGCCTGGTAAAAAGAGTTAGCTTTGGCAATGGTTCTACTGAACCTTCCCTTTCTCCAAATGTTTGCTGTGATCATGCGGCTTCTGAGGACGTGGGTGGCTGACATATCCATGCCTACTTAGGGGCAAAACTACTCAAAGAACCCCGCCCGTTTTGTGGGGAGGAATGGCATCTCCCCACGGGAAGGGCGGCACTGTTGTCCCCACACAGTGGACGGGGAGACAGATGCACACGCACGTGGGCTTCTGTGGGTTCCACTCCATTTTGAAGTTCATTTTAAAAATGAATTTGAATTTTAAGGTGTCTCAAAGCTGGGCCCCCTCTTTTGAGAACAGAGGAGAGGGCGATGGGAAAAGGCTTTCTTTCCCTCGGGTGGGACAGGAGGCGGGAAGCTGCAGAGGATGCAGTGTTTGGGGAAAGGGCTCTTGGGTGTACACACCTTCCAGGTCCCGCTCCTCTGCAGACGCTCGTCCTGGACCCCACGGCCGCATGCCTTCACCGCGCAGGGGAGGGGACGGAGGAACTCACGAGCCCCAGCCTCCTAGCACTCCACTCTCGCCACGCTCCTCTGGGGGACCCGAAGCGGCGGGGCGCAGAGCCTCGGAGGCAGGCGGGGCGGGCGCGGCGCCCAGAGGAGAGCGCGAAGGGCCGGCGGCGGCCTCGCGGCGCGTCCACATGTGGCGGGGCCGCAGGGGGGAGGGGGGGACGGGGAGCTGAGGGGGAGGGTTTACATCTCCGCGAAGTTCCCGGATGGTCGCAGCCTCCCGGCGCTGAGCGTTTTTCCTGCCCGGCCGGCTCAGCCCTACAGACCCGGGAGAAGTTTCCCAGAAAAAAATGCCCGGCGCGCCGCGGGGCCCTGGAGCCGCCCGGAGCCGCTGCGCGGTAAGGGACGCGCCGCCGCCGCCGCCTCGGGCACGACCGGAGCCCGGGGGGGCTCAGGGCCGCGCCGGGGGAGACCCCCGCGGCCGCCGGGGACGCCGGGGAGGGGCAGGGTTCGACGACGGGGTGGGGAGCGCCGCGCGGCAGCGGGCGGGCGCGCCCGGGAACGTCGGGGCTGCGTCGGCGACGGGCAGTGGGCGCGGGCGCGCGGGCTCGGAGGGCGGCGGGGGGGAACGGGCCGCGGACCGCGGGGCTCCGGACGCGGGCGCCTCGCCGCTGGGCTCAGCAGACCCCGGGGCCGCCCGCCGGACTCGGGACCTGCTGCCGCCGTAGTTCCCCGAGGCAGGGGCATCGCGGGTATGCGCTGGAGCCGCATCTACACCCCCCTGCTCAGGCGGTTGGGGACTTTGCGGCATCCCCGGGCCAGTTCTTGCCCAGGAACCGCCTCGCCTTCGCTGGGGGAATCGAGCCCATCCCGCAGCTCGGCTTCCCAAACTAGGCTCCCGCCTGCAGACTGCTGCTCGCTCTCTGGTCGGTGTAGATGCGCGCGTTAGAAGTGCGCGTTGACCCTAGAGGCGCTTCCAGTCCCCGTCAGCGCTTTTCCCCCACCCCGGGGCCTTTCCCGAACTTTCCGGGCAGCCTCACTTCAGTCTCATTCCCCCTGCCTTTTTCTACTAACGCATTTTTTCCAAAAAAGAACTGTTGAAGAAAGTTGCAAGCGTAAAAGAAATCAGCTGACCCAGTCAAGGCGACCCACATCTTCAACGGGTGTTTAGTTAGACTTTTCAACTCTTTGAAATTAACAAAGGGTGTGTCTGTGTCAGCCAGGTCTTCTGGTCCTGCGTTATCCCAGAGGAGTAATCGCTCCTGCGCCACGGGCTCCTGGCTTTATCTCATTTCTCCGGGAAGCCTATGAAGTTGTTAGCAGTGACTGGGTGGACTTAGTCCCTTTTTCTGAAAATTACGTGTCACTACTGTCCCCTGGATAGTCACTGGACCCCACCCCCAATCGCTGGCCCTATACAGCCCCAGACTCCAGGCGATGCAGCTGCGGAGCCCCTGGACACAGTCCCGCCCTGGGTGAGTTTTCTTTTGCCAGTTTCCCAAGGCAATTTCAAAACAATACTGTAGCTTCACTTTGAGTCATTGGCCTATTTTTCCTCCTCAAAAATGCCTTTTTTATAATGGATAAAATAATCACAAGGACGTTTTTTGCTTTTTGTTTTAGTTGGTATAAATTACCTTTTGACTTTTTGAGATGAGAGAGCCCCGTACGCCATCAGCATGTTGCGTCTTAACCCCTCCTTAACAGTGCTTCTGCCTTCCGTTCTTGCTGTGTACCTTTACCTGGCTGTCATCCCCATAAGGTTGAGTTTCTCAGGAACCAAACCCCCATTCATCTATCCGTAGGAGCCCATTACCTAGTAAGGAAGTGTGCAGACTAGACTCTGCAGATGTTATTAAACATTTTAGTCCCATCATCTTCTTCTTGGGACCTACCCAACCATGCCATCACTTTGACTCCCTAGGAAGCACATAAACTCTTTAGGGTTTGTGGGGCACCTGGGTGGCTCATTCAGTTCAGTGTCCAACTCTTGATATCGGCTCAGGTCCTGATCTCACCATCCTGAGGTCCTGAGTTCGAGCCCTGTGTGGGGCTCCACACTGGGCATGGAGTCTACTTAAAAAAACAAAACAGTAGTTTTGGGTTTGTGTGATGCAGAGCAAAGGGATTTGTAAGCAAAGTAAGATCAAATTCTGGGACATTTACAATGAGATTACTTCCAACTAGAGAGATTCATATTCCTCCATTTGCTTGTTCACTTCAATTAAGACAAGTCTCTAGTGGGCGCTCAACCACTTGCTTGTGCTGTTAGGCATATCATAGAACTTGAAACTCATTTATCTCATCCAAGAAATGGGGTTGACAACGTTTGCTTTTTGCCCATAACATGATGTGAGGATCAGGTGGGGCGATGGAGTTCAAAACAGCAAAAGCAGCACAGCACAAGGCATCAGAGGGCCACCCAGACACCATGCAAGGTGTAGCATCTGGATAAAAGTGCGATAAAGAGCTGAAGTGGTGAGGGGAGGAGGTAGTGAGTGAAGAGAAGTCGGTTTGTTCTTACCTTTCAGATTGACTGTCTCAGGTGCTCTGGCCAGGGCTGAGTGAGAAGAGTTCATTCTTGAGTCTGTGTCACTGTCTGATATTTCAGGGTGTTGCTAACTCTGGTTGTAATTTTAGGAAAGAGTTTCTGCAGAGTACACCAGGAGAACAAAACTAAAGAAAAGCACCTTTTCTTTGTTGCTATAACCTGGTTTGTTTTTTAAGTATTTCATATTCAGGATTCTATCTCCCAGAGCCATGGTCTTCCTGAAACCTGCCCTCCAACAAGGTCTACTAAATTCCATTATGATTTCCATACAGAGGTCTCTCTGCCACTGTGTCCCAGCAGTCCACCATGAGGCCAAGTGTTGGAAGGGTGGTAGGCATGGCCTTGAGCATAGCCAGGACCCACATCTGTGAGGCAGGTCTCAGTTGGACTCCAGCCAGATACTCGTTTGGCATGGAGGGTCCCTGCTAGGGGTCGCTGCTCTGGCCTGTGCGTGCTGTGTGTGGCAGAGTGGGAGGCATTGCTCAGAAAGAGATGGGAGTTGGGGCGCCTGGGTGGCTCAGTCATTGGGTGGCTGCCTTCGTCTCAGGTCATGATCCCGGGGTCCTGGGATCGAGTCCCATGTCAGGCTTCCTCCTCGGCGGGAAGCCTGCTCTCCCTCTCCCACTCCACCTGCTTGTGTTCCTGCTCTCGCTGTCTCTGTCTCTGTCAAATAAATAAATAAATTCTTTAAAAAAAAGAGAGAGAGAGATGGGAGTTTGCCTCTGAACGCTTACCTTCTGGTAGACAGGTTTCAAACAGTGGAATGCAAAGTAGAATGTGGTAAAGAAGGTAAAAAAGAAACAGATCAAATGCAAGGAATTTAGAGAAGAGTGAAATTACTTCCACCTGGAGGGAGTCAGTCCTTCACTCATTTGTCCATTTAACAAATATTTATGAGGTGTCTACTAAGGGCCAGGCATAGCAGGAGGAGTAGGGCCGTTCACACTGCGTTCCACCTTCACTGCCCCAGTGAGGAACAGTTCCAGTCCCAGCTCCCTGTCACAAATGACTACTTCCTCCCTCAGCCTCATTGTATCACCCAGCCCAATATGTGTCGATTGTTCCTCACCCTGCAGGGATGACTGTCAGGTCAGAATAATTCTGGCCCTTGAATACTTTGGAATAGTTAAAAACTCTGGTCACACCAAAGCCCCCTGAATACCTTCAGTTAGTTGAGTAATGCTGTTCTCTTTCTGTTCACTTTGACTAGTATTGAGGTATGCTGGTCCTTAGCCATGGGTGTGACTAGAAGCTTATAAAAGGCTTGATTCTGTGTGAGGCCCAGAAATCTATTATTTGAGAACACTGCCCCCCCTCACCCCCGTAATACTGATATGCTACTAGGTGCAGTGTCCCCTAAAGGTGAAAGCATGGAATTGGGCAGATCTTGCTTCCCGTCCCATTTCTGTCTTTTGCAAGTTCTTTAACCTCTGTTTCTTGGCCTTTAAAATGAGAGTAAGTGCCTCTTCCTACAGGGTTGTTGTGAGGGTCTGATGAAGTCATGGGTGTGGATTGCTTAGCCCATTATCCGGGACAGTGCTGCTGCTTGGTATTTGTGGGCCATTACGATTACTCTTATCAGTATTAGTATATACCAAACATTGTTGGTATTCGTCTTTTCAAATGGAAATTCAAGAAGAGCCTACATTGAGGAACAGCCTTTTATATACAGTAACATTTGGTAATCCCTTGGTGGTCTGTAGTTGAGTGTTTCACCCCAAACACCACGTGTATTCTCTTACCAGCTGGAGAAGGAGGAATCTCAGAGAGAGGAAGCTCAGTATTTGGGGGCGACCAGCCTGTGATCTGCTTACACAATCAGGCCTACTCTGCTGAGATTATCAGGGCAGATAAAGGGTGGAAAAGCAAAGGCAAGACATGCTATACCTTCCACCATGGCCCTGTGGCACCAGGAAGTGGCACATGACAGTGATGGGGGCCATTACCAATGTGGGGCTGACCAGTAGATTATACTGCCTGCCCAGGCTGGGCTGCTTTGCTCACAGGTATAGCACCTAAGCCAATGGGGTGGGAGTGCCCCTGCTTTTGTGTTTTTCTTTGGCCCAGGATTAGGAAACGTGATTCCTGGGAAGCATGCTCAGCATTACAGTCTTCAAGTCCATCGTAAACACTTGCTGAGAAGTCAAAAATAGGTTTTGCTAATACTCAGTAAAAGAGGAATATAGCTAAAATAGGAGATACAATTACCCACAATTTTCATTAGTTTAGAAGCTTCGGTAAACATAGTTTGTATTGTAAAAACATGTTGCTGTGGTGTTATAGAACATTTTAGCATTACTTACTATGGATATATTTTTTTCTAGTAAGTCTTCTTTCCAGTATAACACATTTTCTGCTTTTTAATTTTCTTTTATCTCTTAGTTATATTAAGGGAATCAAATTCTTCAAAGCTTTCTATGATCTAGCCCAGGCTTTAAAAAAAAAATCTTTCCTTCCTTCGTTCTTCCTTCTTGTCTTCTTTCCACTCTCCCTCCCTCTTTCACTCGCTTTCTTTAATGTTACCACTTACTATGTGTCATTTAATTGAATCAGTAGCTACAAAACCCTGTGAGCTAGGTTCTGCTTAGATATGTGGAACCGGAAGCCGAGAGAAGTTAAGTAACTTGCCCAAGGTCACACAGCTAGTGACAGTGTGTATTCAAACCTGCGCCATTCAGATTCCAAACTCTGCACTTATGACCCTTCATTTCACCTTCATTAATTATATACGACTTTGCATTTGGTGGGCTCCAGCTTAACTATTCTTTTCCATTCCCAGCTGTATGCTTTTGCATTGCCATTTCTTCTCCACGCTGCCCCTTCTTTTCACCTGATGTTGAATCCTATGGATGCCTCACCTTGGCCTCAAATACTTGTTAAGAAGAAAAATGATAGACTTTGCTAATAGTCAATAAAAGGAGACTATCCTAAAATAATGAAGAGACCCAATCACCTACGAATTTCCCTAGTTTAGTAGCTTCGATAAACATGGTTCACATTGTGAAAACAGGCTTCTTAACAAGAACAATGAGCTGATTCCTGCCTCTTCTAGTAAATTCCTGTAGCTGTTTGGGCCTCACCTGTGGCTTGGAATCCACTCTATCTTGTATTGCAGTCACACGTGTGTCTCTCTTCCCCCACTAGATTGTAAACTCTTTCAGGACAATAACTTTAAAAAAAATCATTTTATATTCCCTCAGAAATAGTAGGTTCTTGAATAGTAGGCTTTCAATAATGTTTGTTGAATGGGGTTTATTTCTGCCACTCTGGTTGTAAGATTTGAGATGAGTAAATTTTTCATAAAGGCAAAGTAGATCTTGATGTTTTACTGAAGATTCTGTGGTTTCTGAAGATGCTAAGAAACAAGTTTCATCTTAAGCGTAGTCCTTCACCATGATTGGTATGTATCCTATGATGTTATTTATTATTCATATACATAATTACCTTTAAATGCTGTATACTTTTGTCTTCTAAATTGAATAGTAATAATCCAATAATAAAGGAATGGAATTTTGAATTCTTTTTTTTTTTAAAGATTTTATTTATTTATCTGACAGAGAGAGACACAGCGAGAGAGGGAACACAAGCAGGGAGAGTGGGAGAGGGAGAAGCAGGCTTCCCGAGGAGCAGGGAGCCCGATGCGGGGCTCGATCCCAGGACCCTGGGATCATGACCTGAGCCTAAGGCAGACACTTAACGACTGAACCACCCAGGCACCCCTGGAATTTTGAATTCTTATGGGGAAGGTGGGAATTACTGTAAAACCTAAGAAGTGATATTTGCTGGTCTAATACCTGTATCTGGGTCACTTTGACATCAATGAGGGTTGGGATTCTCCCACTCATGGATTTTCTATCTTTGTCTTTGGACTAAGAGGTGCTACGCAACCTGATAAAGAAGTTTAAGCAAAATTGCAGGATACCAACCTCCCTGTAAACTACCACAGATTTCTTTGTATTTGGGAGATAGTTCTCTCAGATAAGGGGTGTCTGCAAGAGAAAGGAAATGGTGAATAAAAGGGATAATTTAGAGGCAGCTAGTTTCCTGGGAAGTGGAATCCATTACAACTTAAAAGTTTATTTTTATTTATTTTCTATTTTCTTACATAGGCAATACATACTCCATTTAATATATGTATTTGTATAGGTTTACATTATTTAAATATATTTTTTCTTTCATAAGCAATACTTGATTCCTTTAAGTTTATGAAATATGTACACCTTACCTCATTATAACAGCTAAACACAGTTGGTTACATTTCTCCAATTCTCCTTCTTCTACCCCCCACCATCTACTTGCATATTTAAGACTGTGTTGCATGGATATTGTTTGCATTTTGCTTGTTTTACCCTTTTGGTATTTCTTGGACATACTATTACTATAGTCTCTCTTTTTTTTATATTTTTACATAATCTCTACACTCAGGTGGGGCTCAAACTCGCAACCCTGAGATCAAGAATCACACACTCTTCAGACTGAGCCAGCCAAGCACCCCACTACTACTATATTCTTAACAGCTGCATAGTATTCTGCTGTAGCAAGATGTATATATAACATGACTGGTGCATTATTGGTTGTCCACAGTCACCCATTAGAGTTTGTACTGCCAGTTCAATGACCGTCGGCTCACTTGTTGGCTCTTGCTAATGATGCCCAAACAATTAATCCATTGAGTCAAGCCAAACAACCAGTCATTACTGACAGAATAAATATAGTCATTTAGCTGGCATACACAGACCAAATGGGCAGTTGTTTGAATTTCTTGCTTTTCAACCACTTGTGTCTCCCCAGCCCATTTCTGAAACCTTCCATGCATTTTTCTGTAGACATATGCAGGAGATTATGTCTGTTGACTGAAGAATTTAGGCCTGAGAAGGATCAAGAGAGAAATCTGGCCACATCTTAGAGTGATGCAATGTTGAAATGTTGAACATGTTAACCAAGTAATATTTCAGGAAACCCCTCCCCTCCCCCAGCAGAATAGATTTTGAAAGTAGAGAACCTTCAGACCTTAGAGAAGATCTTAAGAAAACATGTACCCTAGCAATTTTTTCTCTGAAAATGTAAACAGTGAGGTCAGTGTCTTAACCACAGTAGTCTTGTGTTAATGGGGATGGATATTTAGATAATGGAGACAGTCAGATCGGCCTGAAATATAAGAGAGTAAACTGGGCTGTTCCTGAACAGCCCCTGTCATAAGCAGCACAAGTGTGTGCTGAGGGAGGGACTTTCAGGAAGGACCCTGGTGATGCATTTGAGAGAGAAAGGGGTGGGGAGGGAGAAGAGAGAAGACTAAGCCCTTTGCTTTCCTAGATCCCAGAAGGCAGGCTGAGGGACACTAAAACAAGATTTCAGATGGTACTGAAATTTCTAATTCAGTTTTTGAGGGCCTAGAAAAAGGCAAAGTAGTTGAAGGCCTTTTAAAACCCTTTAAAAAAATAGTATAGCAATTTACTTTAAGCAGTTCCTATTCTTATGTATTAGAGCCAGAATTTACCATGCATGGGTTAAGAAATAACCCAAAGCATCAGTTTAAAAATCAGGTTTTGGGAGTAAAACTTCACACTGTTCTTTTCCCTAGAGTTTTAGCACTGTTTAAAAAAAAAAAAAAAAGCCACACATTTTATTTGAGATAAATTCAGAAATTAGATTGTGGTTAAAATTAAGGCAAATCTTGAGTGACATTTTATAGGCTGTTGGAGCTAGAACCTCATTAATTAAACATCCCTTCCCCTTAATTTCTCTTTTTTGATGAGGCATTGGGAGAAGTAAAGGGAAAAAATTCTCAATCGGTTAAAGGACTGTGTGATGGTTTTTATGGTATTATTTTAACCATAACATTCCTTTCCGTATGGAAGTTCTGTATGTATCATCTCTACTTTGCTGTGATGAAAGAATGTCTCATAGAGCTAAGACGAACCACCAAACCAAATGTTCAATCTTTGTAATTCAGTCTTTGCTTCTTTGTTTGAAAGAACAAAAATGTGATTCTATCACTTTTTAAAAATTAAATTGTAGTTTTCACTTTGTTCAGATTACGAAAATATTACGTGGTTACTATAAAGAAGACAAAAAAGGAAGAAGTGTGTAAAGAAAACATTAATTTTTCTCTTGCTCTCAAATTCCAACTCCTCAAGGTAATCAATATTCTCAGTTCAGATGCGCTCTTCCTCAACTTTCTCTTTGTTTGTATAACTATATACAAATACAAATGCCCATATTTTTTTCTATTAAAAAGAGAAACATACACATTAGGCCACAAGATTTTTTTTGAGATGCAGTTGACATACAACATTGTGTAAGTGTAAAGCTGTACAATGTGCTGATTTGATACAGTTGTATGTTGTTATATGATTACCACCATAGCTTAACACCTCCAACACAGTTACATTATTATCATTTCTCTTTTATGGTGAGAACATTTAAGACTTCAAGTATATAATTTCAGGTATTATAAGTCCACTATTAACTGTAATCACAATGCTGTGCATTAGATTCCTAGAACTTACTCATCTAATTGCAAATTTGTACCCTTTAACCAACATCTCCCCATTACCCCCACCCCCAGCTCCTGGTAACTACCACTCTACTCTCTGTTTCTACAAGTTTGGCTTTTTTAGATTCCACATATAAGCAAGATCATAATGGCATGTGTCTTTCTCGGTCTTAATTATTTCACTTAGCATAATACCCTCAAGGTCCGTCCATCTTGTCACAAATGGTAGGATGGCCTTCTTTCTCTTGGCTGAATAATAAATACTCCATTGTGTATATATACCACATCACTATCCACTCACCTACCAATGGACCCTTAGCTTGTTTCCATAGCTTGGCAATTGTGAATAATGTTGCAGTGAACATGGGGGTGCAGATATCTTTTCAAGATCCACAGATTTTTTCAACATAACAAAACATCATAGACATTCTCTCCAAATTAAAAAACTCATTTAAAAAAATTAAAAATTAAAAAAAGTAAAAAATAAACTCATTTATATCATGGCTGCTTAATATTCCATAATTTACACGTTCAGTTTGTTTCAAGTTTTGTGCTACAGCAACAGTTTTTCTCTGAACATCCATGTGCATTAATTTGAACATGCTAACCTACAGAAGCTTTTATTTTTGTCTTTCAGAGTCCCCAAAGTGGTATTACTTTCCAAAAGTTGTAATAATTCACAGTTTCACTAACACTATTTGAAAATATCTGTTTCCCCATATCCTTGCCACCATAATTTATTTTACAAGTATAAACTTTCTAATCTCTTTTTCCTGTTTTGTTTCAAATGATTTCATTAGGGAGCACTTGTCACTATCTTTACTTTAAAAAAAAAAAGACACACATTCATTTGAATTATTCATGTCTTGTCTTTTCCTTCATTTTCCAAAGTGCATATAATTTGTCTTCTAGAGCTGGAGGAGAAAAACTTGAGCCTAAGCTCGCTGAACTTAATCGTTCTGTATTGAAATGAAACAAAACACTTGATTTCTCTTTATAATAAAGTAAATATAGACTTCTCAGTCCCAATTTTCTCCTTCTAAAAGTATATTATTTAAGAAATTGTCTCAGGAATAAAAAATTTAAAAACAGTTAAGAACCTTAAAAAAATTGTCTCAGGAGATATAAATGTTTTAATAAAAACAGAAATTTATAAAATACAAAGATGTGAAATTTTAAAGGAACTTTAAGCTTGCACAGCTAACTGGGTTTCCCTCTAGAGTCCAGAAGTCTGAAGACAAAGTTTCTTTGAGAGCGTTAGTTATAAGTTCTACTGGATTACATCAAGAGGAAAAAGTGAATCACAGCAGATAGGAATTTAAACCTGGAGCGTTGTTGAAAGCCCCTTCCCTGTCGCTCCTGCTTGTTTTTCTGGGAGGTGGGACTAGCTTCCACTTCTCCTGTTCTTATAGTTGCTGAGTTCATTATAAAATTATTTGTATATAACTCCAGCAGTACATTGGTTAATCAGAAACATCTGTACAACTGGATTCGTTTATACGAACAGAATAACTAAATCAATCAGCAGAATTTCTTGTATTCGGGTAGGTCGGGCCAACATTGTGTAGTCCAGAATAATAACAGTGCTTTGTAGCTAACCTGACACAGATGGCAAAAAGATTGTGTCTGGGCAGCACAAGTTGGAAGTGAAACTGAAGAAATCCTGTGAGTCCTTAATAGCTGCCTTAATTAAGTTTTACTCTGTTTTTAATGTGTGTGTTTTAAAAGCTCAGATGCTTCAGAAAGGAATGTCCTGTTTAAAAAAAGAACACATCAGAGTCATACCTTCAAAGGATGGAGTCTCCTGAATGAGGCTGAATTGTCCAGATCAGAGTCTCCTGAAAGATAAGTTTGTATGTTCTGCCAAACTGCCACAGCTGCAGCAAGCCAAGGGCCTCATGCTGGGAAAATGCCACGGACCAGAGAGGCGAACGGACATGTCTGACTAGAGGAAGCTAAATTGGGCAGAGGACATGAGTTCCCAAGAGAGACCGATGCTGGAGTCCTGATCTGACATAGCCAGAGTAGTTCCTCGGGGTGGTGTGTCCTTGTGCAGAGCTCTGGAGGCCCACAGGAGTTGAGCAGGTTCACAGAACACAGCCCAGTTCATCTGGCTCTTGAGGTCAGCCTTATTGGAGACTCAGGAGGTCTGATAAGAACAGGGAAATCTCTAGATCCCGAGTTTCCATGTGTGGCCCAGCCCTGAGGGACCCTGAACTCTCCATCACTTAAAAATCCGAGTCGTTCTCAAGGCCAGAAGCCCACTGGCCCCAAAGTGCCAGAATCCTAAGGTGGGTTTGGGTTCCTAGTGCATGGTTGGCCTTCCGTAGGGCTAACCGTGGTAGGCAGCTGCATTAGTTTTTAGCCAGTGAGTGGTGAATAGTGAGGGAGAATAGTCCCCCCGGGGAATTGGCAGCTTTTTTTTCTCTTGCTTTATACCATAGCCTCAGCACTGGGATTTGCAAATGTTCCCATCTTCTTGGGGCCCCCCTGTGCTGATACTGAGAGGCTGGAGTCTTACTGGAGCCTCTCAGTATCAGCATAGGGGCACATGGCCCCTCTGCTCTACCTTCCCTTTCATGCTGCCCCTGCATTTAGATGCCGTCAATCCTCAGAGACAGTGTGGACTCTTGAAAATTAAGTCGCTTTCAGGTTCAGTCCTGGTATCAATCAGCACATTTATTTAATGCCTTTTGCGTTGGATCCTCTACAAAAAGTAGAGTGGAAAAGTGGAGAGAGCAGAAGGGTAGGAGCGCCACACATGTATTCCAGTTCCGGCTTTGCTGCCAGTAGTCATGTGACCTTGACAACAATAAAACACTGTGTGGAAGGAGAGTGGAGAAATCTGCAGGAATGGGGAGCTTGCGGCTAGGAGGGTGTTTGTGATGCCTGGGATGGGGCACATGGTGTCTCCAAATCGGGCCCTGTCTAAATAGTGCAGTTGTTAACATTTTAACCTATCAGTCAGAGATCTGTGACTCTGAAATTTCACCTTGCCTGTTTTTGACTAAGTATTTGATAAATGAGAGAAGTGTATGTCTGTCACATCTCTCATTTAGCTAAAATAGCATACGTGTGTGCACATAGTATATAAAATCACATTCTGCCTCAGCAAACTCAGAGTTCTTTGTCCTTGAATCTCACTGGATGCTTGCTGAAGAAAGAGCATTCACTATTCCCCTGAGGTTTTCTTTGTACTGTTATTTGTGGAGATGGGATTTAGCTGGATGCTGTCCAGGTGTGCCTGGCAGATCTTGTTTTATTTATATTCACTGAAAATCACACTACCTCCCTAGATGCATACGCACATCCATTATATTGACGCTTCTCTATTAGTACACACACGGTCATAACCCTGAAACCACCTGTCCTCGCCATCTACTACACATGAGTGCTTGCACACACACATACACGTGCACATGCATCATTTGCTTACTCTTTTTAAGGAGTACTTCAGCTGTAACCAGGAGCACCAATTCCAGACTTTACTGGGAAAGTCCATTGCTGGAGTTTTCTATGCATCAGCCTTCAGGGATTTTTGGAAGGCAGAGACTGTTGCCTACTAACATGCTTTTTGTGCAGTCTTAGACAAAACACCAGATGAGGGTGTCTATAAGTGTATGCTTTGGAGGGTGTTCTCTGTGATAGTGGTGATTCCTGGGAATGGATAAAAATACCCACATGGGGCTTCACCTCCAGAGTTCTGCCATGATCATTGGTCAGTGGCTGTGACCACTGCTGGTTGAGTTTCTTGTTTGTATTTCTTACTCGAGGTCTGAGGAACAACATGTTGCTATTTTGGCTCAGAGGCAGACCCTCTTGGATGTCTTCCAAGAAACTGTGCACTGCTTTTGCTTCTTGAGATTGGTGCTAACATTACAGGACCTCCAGTTATGCAATGGAGAGATCCTGGGCCAACAGGCTGGTAAATGGTATCCCTGTGGACTTTCTGCTTTACAGGGAGGTTACACAAACTTGTCTACCTGGGAAGCAGAACCCTAGGATTGGTGCCCAAGGGAGCCCAACCACCATTAGATAAGGCTGTGACAAGGAGAAAATGCTTTTGAGTTCCAACCCAGATGCCCAAGAAAGGATGAAGCCCTGGTAGAACTTTCCCCTGGGCTCCCCTTCAGCTCTGGCCCCAGCACCATGGAGGGGGAGAGGAAAAGGGAGGAGGTGTCTGGGGGTGGAGAGAGTGCAGAAGTCAGCAGTGACAGAGGGAAAAGAATCTGGTGGTTCAGAGCTGCAGGGAGAAGCCCCAGCAGGGGGATAGGGAGGCAGGCAGTGAAGGGAGTGAGATCCTTAACCTCCCTACTCCCAGGAAGCCCCTGTGCTCATGAGGTTGCTGTGCAGGGGGCTGGAAGTGCAGGGAACCTTGTCGAGCTGGCCTACACTGTGGTCTGCCCTTAGAAAGAACTCATTAGGAGACAGAAATAAGAGGATGCCCGCTCTTCTAACGCTTACAGAAGTCAAGAATGAATTATTCCTCCAGATTTTCAGTAGTCATTTTTGGACAAATAATAATCCTAATAGCATCTAACATAGATACTGTGTACCAGGTAATGTTCTAAATGCTCCAAATTAACTCCCTGAATCCATAGAATGATCCTATGAGGCAGGCACTATTATCTTCATTTTGTAGATGAGGAATTTGAGGTTAATAAACTTGTCCAAGTTCACATGGTTAACTTGGCAGGGTTGAGATTCAGCCCAAGCTGTGTGGTTTCAGAGTTCACCCTGAACCATGATGCCCCCTACCTCCCTGCCGGCTCCTCAGTGAGGGGCATAAAACTGGAAAGGACCTAAGTGGCCCCAGCTTTTTTCAAGCAGATGACTAGTCACTAGCACAGTGTTCTGTGGAAATAACCCGGGCTTTCTGTTCCTCTGTTTTTCCTGATGCGTCTGGGTTAGGGTCACCAACCGACTGGCAAAGGACAGCCTGAGACAGTGAAGACCAGCCTGCTCTTTGGTGGTGTTTTGGGTCCAGCATGAGCTTTGCTCTGAATCATCCACTTTTAACACCCAACACCCACCACAGACCTCATTCTAAGTGACCCTTTAAGGTTTTAGTGTCTCTGATGAGGAAGAAAATCTTCCTAGAGGGTCACAAGTGCTGCCTGAGACTGGTGTCATTGATTGGTGTCACATGATATTCTCAAGAGTAAATGAATAACATAAGTTATATTTAGCAGGTGGGTAAGGAGTGTAATACTCAACTATAAAACATAGAACCTCTTGTAGAATCTTAGAATGACGGAGCTGGGAAGCAGAGTGAAGAGGAAGATTCTTTTGCCCATCCTCCCGTTTGACAGGTGAAGAAACAGAACCCCAGAGAAGTTAAGTGACTTTCCCAAGGCCAATCTAGCTGGTAGCAGAGCTGACACAAGAACCCAGCCTGGCTGAGCTCCAGTCCAGCTCTCTTCCCTGCCCAAGATTGCATAAAATAGTCCATAAATGATTTTCTTATTAAACTGCGGGTGAAGCATAGAATGGTCTGTTTCTTTACTGAGGCCAGCATTGCCCTAAAGATGTGAGGAGCTCAGCTGGAAACCTCCCTCGGGTACAGACCGTGGTAAGCCCATGTGAGGAAAAGGCAAGGCAGTGGTCAGATGCAGCTACTCCTGTGGAGTTGGCAGGGCCAAGCCTCTGCCTTCTAGACAGTCCTGGCCAGAGAGCAGTGAGCTGTCCCCGGCACCCTTGCTCTAAGTCTGTTGTTTTGAAGGTGAAGAAATTAAGCTGGCTCAGTTTATAGCCAAGTTCAGTGAGGGGGAAGTGGTCACTTCTCTACCATAAAGAAAACTGTATCTCAAAACCCTGCTCCTGACAGTAACTGCCAGGCAGCCAGCCCTTGGTCAACCCTGCAGGCTGCAGAGTTCTTGCTAGATTGCCGGGATGGAGAATTTTAAGCCCTTCCTGGTAGAGGCTTCAGCAGCCTGTGGAGGCCTCCCTGGGGACCTCTGCATCACCAGCAACCTGGCAGGACTGCTGGCGTCTGGGGTCAGAACCACCGGAGCCCAACAGACGTTTTTGCTGACAAGGACAGCTACAGGTCACGTTTGTACCTGCAGAACCATGGCCTGGGAATTTCTGCAGGCAAGAATGGAGAGGAAGTCGGTTCTGCATCAAGAAGAGACAGAAATCTAAGACTGGGAGGGCATCCAGAGCTATGTTCCCCGCTTCTGGGCTCTACTGCCTCAAAATGGGCCTGGGGGGGACTGTAAGATAACTTTGTCTGGGGCTGATTTCAGCCCTGGTCTTGTGCGATGCCACCCCAGCAAGAGCACTTGGCGGGGGGTGGGGGGGGATTAAAACTAAGGGCGGAAAAGAAGCTTTGAGGAGCATTCACTATAACCCCTGCAGAGACCTTGACCAGTAGTCCCCCAAAGCACCCTCTTGGTGGACTGCCAACGGGCGAGGGGTGATTTAGTCCTTCCCTCCCTTCAAGCATTGCAGCTCTGTCAGCCCCCTTGGGGATTTCTCTGGCAATTTATCTGGCCATCTTTTCAAGCCCAGGAAAATATAAAATAAAGAAAAAGCTGTCCTGGGAACAGAAGGTAAAACAAAACCAAGTTCATTCTTAAGCGAGATCTGATCTGGAAGGGTTTCAGGGAGGTGCACTGCTCACCAGTCCCATGTGGCCTTTCCAGCCTCAAGTCTATAGGTCACGGTTCTTGGTCAGAGGGCATCAGGATCTTTTTGCTTATCTGGTATGACCTGGCTAGAATTGAGCAAGCAACCAGAGGCAGAGATAGGATTCAAAGTTAGACATTTCTGACTCCCATGCCTGGAGTCTCCCTGCCTTGTGCTTGATTAGAGTGACAGTTTTGGTGACATGTCCTGTTTCTGTGCTTTGCTAGAGTTGGCCAGCCTCCTGTGATGCCAGATCCCTTGGGCTACTCCTGCCCTGTTGCTGCTCCTCCCCCTCCTTAAGCCTAGCTGTTGCAGAAAGTAGCTTCCAGGTCTCCCTCTGAGTGGTCAAGGAGTATGGAGAGGGCTGCTGTGGGCAAGTGCCAGGCCAGATGCACAACAGGCCCCTTTCTCCTGCACTTACTACCCCAGCTTCAGTGTAGACTGATAGACCGATACTGAGACCAGTAATGGCCTGCTTGCTTGGAGGAACTAGGGGGCAGAGTGTACTATAACTAGTCCCATTGCATAAGTCAGCCCAGGGAGTTCCTCCTTTTGACCCCACAAGGTATAGCAGAAGGGCCCAAAGCAGAAGAACTGCACAAATACACTCGGTTTTAATATAGAAGCCACAGGCAAGGAAGCTTGGCCTGTATAGATTCTGGGGGCTGGGAAGACCGAGCGTGGTGGGTCCCTTCTTCCCAGACTCAAAATATTTTTAAGAGATAAAACTGAAGAAGCAACAAGTGGTGTTGAGTTTAAAAAACAGCAAGAAGCAGCATGCTCAGAGGGTAGCCCTGTTCCTCTCTTTGAATCACAGATGAGAAGGGGACACGGTATCTGGGCAGTATTTGAGAAGGAATCTCCCTGTGAACAGTGAGTACACCACATAAAGAAGCGTTGTCTAAACCAGTGTTTTGAAACCTTTCTTGACCATGACTCACAGTAAGAAATATATTTTTTATTGCAATCTAGGGTGGATGGATTGTTAGATAGATAATAGAAACAGAAGTTTTATAAAACAACTCCCACTCTTACCAAATGCAGTACATTATATCTATATATCTTTTAAAAAGCTGGGTCGGGGGTGCCTGGGCGGCTCAGTCGTTAAGCGTCTGCCTTCAGCTCGGGTCATGATCCCAGGGTCCTGGGATCGAGCCCCGCGTTGGGCTCCCTGCTCCTCAGAAGGCCTGCTTCTCCCTCTTCCACTCCCCCTGCTTGTATTCCCTCTCTCTGTGTCTCTTTCTGTCAAATAAATAAATAAAATCTTTTAAAAAAAATAAAAAGCTGGTTCGACCCACTAAATTGACTCGACGGTCAGAGAATAGGCAACAGCTTGCTGTTTGACAAAGACTGACTAGAACAGAGACGTGTCAGACATGTAGTCTCACTGTAGCTCGGGCAGATTCTGCAGAAGGAGATCCCGTACCCAGGCTTCATGGTCCCAGAAGAGGTTCTCTTCATTCCTCTAATCACGAGAAGCTGGTGGAGGGGTGATGGCGATGGAGGATCAAGGAAGGGGGAGGAGGCCGTGGCTGAGGGAGGGAGCGGGAGGCTGAGTTATGCCCTGTTCATACGGAAACACTTGCGTGCCCGTGATGTCCTGGCACAGAGAAGACAGTCTCTGCTCACTGGGCAAGGGTACTCATAGTCGAGTGAGCATGTAAGGACTCCATCCACAGCGGTTTGTAGTGAAAGGGGATGCAGGGAGCTTGAGCCCCCTTCATTCTGCATTCCCTAAATGAGGGAACCATGGTACAGGACTGGGTTCAGTGTGCCACCCCTAAGTTCTGTGTCTCATTTATATTAAGTAGTCAAGAAATGTTTATTGAAAGGCCATGTTATGTAGTTAGTACTTGCAACTAGACTAGTAAGAATCCTAATTATACATGGTGGTATTAAAAAAGCATTATTTGAAAGGCACTTTAGCACACTTGATTCATAATGTCATGTAAGTGGGACAGGAAAGAGAAGAAAGGCCCAGGAAAGTTTGGGTTATATAGAGGAACTGCTGAAGCCCATCGGAGTTTTAGGTCCTCCACACAGCCTGCCTTTAAACAGTTGAGGTTTGGTTTGACTTTGAGGTAGGCCTCAGGGCAAGTTGCTCTGGCCCTTTGCTTGGAAGGAGGTCCAGGTGGTTTGAGGCAAGTGGACCCTAGCTTATCAGGGAGCACAAGAGAGAACATTCAGAGTTTCCACTGCTGTGAATCTGCACCTGCACTTGGTTTACCCACTCGGCTCGAGCAGTTCAAGACGATGTGACTTAGGCCTAAGTCACCCAAGTCTCTGTGGAGAGGAGGGGGCTTGGGGACCAGTCTGCATTCTCAGTTCTGGACCCCCAGCACTGATGGAGCACTGGGCTGACAGGTGGTGTGGGGCCATGGAAACGCTGCTGGTGCGGGTCCCTGAGCTGGCTTTCCTGTAAGCGTCAGCCCAGTACCTGAGCCTGGCGGTCCGGATCCCCACTGACCACCGAAATCAGCTACAGGTCCTTCTTTCAAGCAGCTGTGGGAGGAAAGGGCTGGAGTAGGCAGGGAAGAGAGGAGAGGCAAAGACGTTATGTGATTTGACAAAAGATATTCCAGTAGATTGGCTTCCCTCCTAAAAGTGAACAAATACACTAAATATCTCAAGATGAATGCTGTCAATTTTATTTATTTATTTATTTATTTTTTAAAGATTTTATTTATATAAGAGGGAGAGAGAGCACGAGCAGGGGAAGGAGCAGGGGGGAGGGACAAGCAGATTCCACACTGAGCACGGAGCCCGACACGGGGCTCGATCCCATGACTCTTGAGATCATGACCTGAGCCGAAATCAAGAGTCAGACCCTCAACCCACTGAGCCACCCAGACGCCCCCGATTGTTGTCAGTTTTATACATGAGTTCAAGTTTCACAGGGCCCAACCCCAGAGAAAACAGGTAGGAATGACTGGGAACTGAGGATAATTTGCACTCTTCAGAAGATCCCCTGGGATTCTGCCATAAAGAGCAGGTAGCTCTTTGCTTCTGGGGCGTAGACATGGGCATTGGGACCTTGGATGTGTAAGGGGCTTCACAGGATGGTGGGCCCACCTAGCAGACTCTGTTTTTAATACATTGCTCTTTACACCTATTTTAAGGTAAAGAACACTCATGGATAAGGGCAAGTCTAAATGCAAAAGAGCATTCAGAATAAAAGGGTAGGCAGGGAGCCCCAGGTTCTGGTTTCATTTCCATCTTTGTCTCTATGACCTTGGGCCTTGGTTTCCTCTTCCATAATTTGGGGGAGGTTGGAGATGCTCCCTCTGACCTCCTTCAGCTCAAACACCCTGTGACTCTCTTCAGCCTGAGAAACATTTTCTGGCAGGAAAGAGAGGCTGCCCAGAGCTTCCTTCTCAGGCAGCCAGTGAGTACATTCTTTCCTGTGCCCACATATGGAAGCAATTTCTAGATTATCCAAGGCACTTGTGCTGCTGAGCTCAACCGAAACAGAAGAGCTCGGCGGTGGAAAGTGGAAAAAAGAAAAAACCTGCCCCTGTTTTCATACCACTGTGGGCTTTCCTATCTGCAGCGGTCCGTGCAGTCTGCCTTCCCCTGCTATCTCAGGGCTGTGCCAGGGGGCTTGGGGAATTTCACCGATAAAATCCTGATGGAAACAAAATGAGTGCCGAGCTCATGGCTTCTCCTCAGAGGCCAAAGGCCGCTCTGTCTTTCTCCAGGGGAAGCTTTAAGGCTGGGGGCTGGGGAGGAGCTGGAATTCCTGAATTTTGTTCCCACATTTATTGTGATCTTTCTCTCTGGTCTGTTAAAATGAAGACTATTAATGGCTGCCTTCAAGGTTCTTTGTAAAGTTGAATTGGGAAACATTAGCCAAGTGCTTTGAAGGGGAGAATGTTTTATTAGTTCCTTCTCTGCCTAAACGAACCCTTTACTAACTAAAGTTCCTCTTCTGAACTCCTGGGGCTTTTGGTAGCAGTTGAGTAGTAACTCTTGTAAACTGGAGGCCCTGGGGCATTGACTCCTAAATTCAGGTCAGGAAAGTGACTTTTCCTGGAGCATGACCTTACTCACAAAGCCTCATCTGTGGCCCCTGTTTCCTCCCTCCTGCTTTTCACTCCTGACCTTAATTCTTGGGGAAGGAGATTATTGAAAGGACATGTTTATAGAGAAATGCTTTTTGTTTCCCTTTCAGTCTGTCCCTAACTTCTCTACCGCCTAACCCCCGACTGATGTGAACATTTAAAAATTAATTTGTAAAGCAGAGATACTCTTCCTAGAAATGGGGTCTGACTGATCAGGAATCTATGAATGTAAACACCCACACTTGTTAAAGCTGTTGTGTCAGTGTTCTTATAAAGATCCGAGGTATCCCTTCCCCACACTTGCCGGAAAAATCTCTCAGAATCAAGACAGGCTGAGGAATGCCAAAAGACTCTTAGCAGGGACCCCATTTTCTTTTTGTTTTGTTGCTGGGTCTCTGGTGCAGAGCCTTCTGGTTAAAGCAGCCCTCTCATTCCCTTAGCGTGTTTACGACTGGTTTGCCTCACGGAGGGTTGCCGGTATGGAGGGCTAGACGTCAAACATGACACGAAGATAGAAACACTTATCGGAACCTTGCATATCTGCCTGCCCTATTTCAGGACACTCAGATTAGCTCTGCTTGGCTACAATTATGGTTGCAATTCCATACATAGATTTCCCCCCATGGGTTCCCTGCCTGATTTAAAGTAACTCAACTCTGTAGAACCATAATCGAGAATGTTGCAGCCCCATCTCTGTAGGATTGTGTGCTAGATTTTCTTCAGTGCTGGTCAAAGAAGGTTCAACTGACCTGCCTCCTGTTGGCTAGATGCTAACAGTCTGAACCACCAGTCCGGGAGACGAGTCACTGCTGAAGGCGGGCCTGTTCCTGCCACTGGTATGTACAGTATCAACCTGGGGCCAGGTTGGGTGCTCTGCACCAGCCAGGGTGATACAGCTCCCGGCGCTGCCGAGAAGATGAAGACCATTTGTGTCACCCCCACCCCCACCCAGACACCAGGCTCCCCCTGACCAGGAGGGTTGAACCCACCCCTCCAGGGCAATTGCCCCCAAATCTCACTCCCTTGCAACCTGTCCAAACGTGAAAACCTCCACTCTGGGAACATCCACTACCTGCCAAATAACAGTAATAATAGTAGGAGCAAATGTTTATGCAGCATTTACTGTGTACCTGGCTCTCTTTTTATTATTCTTATTTTACCAATGAAGAAACAAAAGCACAAAAGGTTAGACAACCCTAACATCACAGAGCCAGGATTTGAACTCAGGCAGTCTGACTGTGGAGACTGTTGAGAGTATACTTCCTCTTCTTTTTTTAAGATTATTTATTTGTTTATTTGAGAGAGAAAGAGAGCAGAGCAAGCAAGAACACAAGTGTGGGGGGGGGGTCAGAGGGAGATGGAGAAGCAGACTCCCCGCTGAGCAGGGAGCCCAATGCAGGGCTCGATCCCAGGACCCTGGGATCATGACCTGAGCTGAAGGCAGACACTTAACCAACTGAGCCACGCAGGCACCCTAGAGTATACGTCTTTATACTGAAGAAGAATTCTGCCCTTGTGGCTTCCACATGGTGGTTCATGTTCTAATCCCTGTAGCCACAGAATGACCTAATTTTATTAACATAGGACAGAGCTGTAATATTTGAAGACAGTTATCACATCTTTCTTGGTTGTAAAGCACCACACGAAGCTCTCAGGGAGTTCTAGCCTGGGTCTCCCTCTTCCTCCCAGAAAAGCACAAAGAGTGCTTTATAATTGTCCATCAAATCCAGACACTTGTGACAGGCAAGGGAGCACTATTAATAATGATGCCGGGACAACAGGCATCAATGGGGACTGTCTGGGCAGACCAGGATGTGGTTCACCCTACCCCCGGGCCATGGCAGGGATGCCACCACTTGGAATGCCTTCTGAAGCCTGTCCAAGTGGATTTTGGGAAAGTTGAGCTAACTGCACACAGACATACTATCAATGAGAGATTAGGTTTCAGGAGTCAGCCGTTAGTCAGACTTCCAGCAGTGGAAAAGTGCTGGATGTCAGGTTGAGTCCCATAACTGCTAATGTTCTCAGTTTTCACGTCTGTAAATAGAGGTTGATCATCTGGAGGTCCCTTCCAGTTCCGAGCCTCTGATCCTGTGTCAGCCTTCCTGATCCAAGCAATGGTCTCCATCCTCGCTTTAAAGCCACGAATGTGGAAGATGTGGTTTTTCATCCCTTCTCTGTCAGTTTAGCTGCTCTTCTACCAGCGTTAGTTGCCAAACCCTAGAGGTAGATTTTTAGAGTGCCAGCAGGATCCTCTTATCTAGCCTACATTTGGAGTGTCAGTGAAATTGTGCCACATACTAAGAATCTTCTTTAAATAATGCTTTTCTTCCTGAGACAGCCGTGGATTCTGTCAGTACAAACACAGGAAACAGAAAATGGCCTCCATTGGGGCGCCTGGGTGGCTCAGTCGTTAAGCGTCTCCCTTTGGCTCAGGTCATGACCCCAGGGTCCTGGGATCAAGCCCCGCATCGGGCTCCCTGCTCTGCGGGGAGCCTGCTTCTCCCTCTCCCATTCCCCCTGCTTGTGTTCCCTCTCTCGCTGTGTCTCTCTCTGTCAAATAAATAAATAAAATCTAAAAAAAAAAAGAAAGAAAATGGTCTCCATTCAAAGTACCTGTTGACTTAGGGAGAAATTCCTTTTTATAAAAAAATTTACCTTTTATGTTTCCTAAAACCTGTGTCTGTAAATAATTTCAAAATATTTTCACATAATTTATCTCAAATCCTCAAAATGGCCGTGTAAGGTGGGTATTATCTTCATCTTCCAGATACCGAAACAGAGGCTCAAGGAGACGAACGGCCTTGTCTGAGGATACACAGCTAGTTAGCCGTGGGACTGCAGCTCCGACTCGTGTCTACAGGGTCCTATCCAGGCGTCTTTGTGCTGCACCAGTAGTTTTCAGTTTGTTTGTGTTTTTTAAGCATAGGCCTCTTTTTTTTTTTTTTTTTTTCCCAAACAGAAGCAGGGCTTTTCTAGGTGAGGTGGAGTGTGCCAACTCACGTGGTGCTCTGTGAGGGGCTCTGCGAACCTCCCCCAGAACATGTTTTGAACAAGCGTGCACCTTTCCAAGGTGCCTTACACTGCTTTGCTCATTTCAAGGATACAGGATGCTCGTAGGATTCTGCACAGTTTCATTCTGTGTGAGCTTGTTGTATTTCATAAACTTCGTTGTGATTCTGAGTTACTTGGTCCAGCAATCGCAGGTCTCGTGTCAGTTGCAGGAACACCGTCCTTGCTAGCTGCGTGTCTCCCTCCTCCCTTCTCTCCCTCAACCTCTGAGCCTCAGGACCCTCTCCACCCTGTCTTCTCACCTTGCCCTGCTGCATCCCAGTCCCATCTGGACCACTAACAGAATCACATGTCCTTCCTGGATGTTCCTTGGCTGCCTTCCTCGTTCACCATTCACCCTACTACCCAATAATTACTAAATACCTATTAAAGAAAATCATGGGAACAGGCCGGCCTAGTGACTGAGGAGTCCCCATCTTTTCTACAAAGCACAGTGCCCCTTCGCTTCCTTGTGTCTGAGATGATTGGCTTCACCAAGATAATCTCCCAGGTTCCTTCTGCTGCAAAATCCTATTGCTCGTATGCCAGAGTTTTCTCTTCCCTAGAAGGTAAAAATGGGTTGCCCGGCTCATTTTCATTGCCTGTGTAGCCTGTCCTCTCTCCCACAATCAAAGCACAGTCCAGTGCCTCCCCCAGAAGTTACTCCGTGGACAAGGAAAAGTTAGAGAACAAGATTTTCTGTTCTCCTGGGGCGCTGGGTCCCAGCGAGCCGTGGAGCAGCATCTATTTGAAGAGCTCTCTTAGCTAGGGAAGAAAAAAAAAAAGAATGGGAAATATTTCCCATTTTTTAGTTCTTGATTTTGTTCCCTCTCAGCAGTGTTTGATAGGGGTTCATGGTCAATCTCACCGGCTGACAGGACATTGACGTTTATGCTTCGGGTTCTGTTTCTCTCGCTTAGTGTCTGTGGAGTTCTGCAAACACTGGCAACTGATCCTTCTCTTTCTAAACATACAACATTCACACTGCCCGATTTTCCAAATCCCCCTTCTTTAAACTCCATCACGTAAGAATTATTAATTAGAGTTTTAAAAGATGTGATACATTCCCCAAAAAATATATTGACAGTTTTATACCAGAGATCACTCAGAAAATTCAAAGTAGTAGTGCAGTATAAACTGTTAGGAAATATTCCTGGCATTCTGGTTGTTTTTTTGTTTTTTGTTTTTTTTTAATTTTTACAAGAGACATACTCTGCTTAGGCCATAGTTCTTATGTAATAATCCTTTTTCTTTCTGAAAGAGCCACAGTTATTAGAAGTAGCAATCCAAAACTCTACCGAGCCATTATACATTTATCAGTCTTTTTCCTCATTCTGCAAATGTACGGTTTTTGTTGTTTTTTTTTTAATAATCTAGCCATATCCTGGATTATATAACAGTGTGCATCAGCTGTCTCCATGGGGCATCAATATTTTGTGTGTGTGTGTGTGTGTAATTGATTAGATGCCTCGGCTAAAGGCATGAGTGAGTAGCTATTTATTTCTACTAATTCTATTGGCCTACTAGTCAAAATTGGCCATTCTGTTCTTTGGGTGATTCTTCACACTGAGCATTTGATGCCCAGTCCAACTAAGCCAGGAGCCCCCACAACATTCCAGTCCCCCCTAAACACAGCAATCCCCTGTACTCATCCACAGCTGTGGATCTGCACTGCTGGTGAGTAAGAGGAAATGGAACAGCAGGGTGGGTTGGCCATGGGCTAGTTTCCATTCATGTGGTAATGTTCACATTGCATCCTTGGTTGGACTCCTTAACTTTCATGTCAGACCAGGAATCCTTTAAAAAAAAAAAAAGGGAAGTCTTTTCATTGGAAAATATCTTAAAACCAAAGAAAAGATCAGAGGAAAATTGTGATGTGCTGTAAATGGATCTGGTGGTATGAGTTCCTCTATGTCCTTTCAATTCTATTGCTGTTTTCTTAGGTCTGCCCGTTAGAAACATTGACTTGTCTTCACATGAAATGTATTTGTGAAATAAATCCTTATTCCCTTTTACTTATATATTTAGTTTATTGCAATTACATGCTGTTATGTAATAAACCGCCCCAAACATAGTGGCTTAAAACAATAACCATTTAATTGCTTACAAGACTGCAATGTGGGCTGAGCTCAGCTGGGCAGCTTTTCTGCTGCTCTTGGCTGTAGTCAGATGGGGGCTGCATTCAGATGGCAGGTTAGCTGGGTCAGGGCTTAGCTGGAAAGCAGGGATGGCTGGGCGTCTCTTTTTCTCCATGTAGTATTAAGACCTCTCACTCACTCTCCAGGTGGCCTCTTTCCACATGGTCTCTTCAGCAGGGTCGCTGGACTTTTTATAGGGTGGTTAAGATCACAGAGGTAGAAGCTTCCAGGCCTTCTTAAGGCTGAGGCCCAGAACTAGCAGGGTGTCACTTCCATGGCTTTGTTGTTGTTGTTGTTAAAACAAGACACAGATACAGCCCAACTCAAGGAGAGGAGACCATACAAAGTGTGAATACCAGGAAGCATGCTTCACTGGAGGCCACCAGTGGTACAGACTACACCATTCTTCAGTCAAATGATACTTATCAAGTGCATGTCATGCACCAGGCAGTGAGTATATAGTGGTGAAGAAGCAAAGCATGGTGCTTGCCCTTATGGAGCTTATAGTCTGTGGGGAGCAGAGGAAAGCAAGCATCAGAAAAATACCATGCAGAGTCGTGAGTGCTGGAATTGGAGGAGTGCTGGGCGCCTTGGGAGCATGGCTCGAAAGATAGAGGAATCATCCTGGAGATGGGTGAAGAGAGTTGTTGGCAAAAGAACAGCATGCTCCCAGGCCAAGAGACAGGAGCAAACATGGTTCTTCTGTGGAACTGAAAGAAGTTCTGTGTGGCTAGAGAGTCAGTGTGGACGGTAGAGTTGCGTGGGTGTGTTTGGTAG
The DNA here is from genome assembly GCF_009762305.2 of Zalophus californianus. NCBI lineage: Eukaryota > Metazoa > Chordata > Mammalia > Carnivora > Otariidae > Zalophus > Zalophus californianus. The sequence continues at coordinate 137,741,066 of NC_045597.1, read as the reverse complement.
GGGGGAGGAGGGGTCACACCTAGGGTTTACAAAATAAAAGGAATTAAGCAGGAACCTCATCACATATTGAAAGCCTGGTAGGCTATGTTAAGACGATCAGACTTGATCTCAGTCATCATGGGAAGAGGATTTTAAGCATATCTGCCTTTCAGAGAGATCACAGCTACAGCAGGCTGAGAATAGAGGTCCGTGGGCTGGAGACCCCCAGGAAACTGTTTTGGGGCCAGGCAAGTGAGAATGGTGGGTAGGCAAGGGGATAGAGCCCGGGGCATGGATTCCAGAGATGCTAAAAGGAAGAATCTCCACGTCTTGGTGATGGATTGGTTATTGGAGTGAGTGAAAGGAAAGAGGCAAGGATGACCCTCAGGATTCTGGCTTGGGCAGCTGGTGATGGTTTCTTCCACTCCAGTAGGGAACCCTGGAAGAGGGGCAGGGGTGGATCCAATTGGAGTGGGCAGGTAGTACCAACTGGAATGTACCAAGTTTGATTCCTTTGGGTCCTAGTCTACTGCAAACCTTTCTCAGACTAAAATATTATGTTATCCTAGGTGCTTCTTAATTTCTACTCAACATCCACACCTTTCAGACATGCTTTGTTCCTTTTTATTTCTCCCACGGACCTGGTCTGAGGCAGGAGTGTCCAGGGAGGGCACCTTCTTGAACCTTTTTTTTTACTTTGAGGGTGGTGGGTGGGAGACACTGGTGGTGGAAAGTTATAGGATTTGGGGTTGGGGGCTTGCAGAGAGCAATTCGGGTTATAGGGTTGAGAAGTGCAAAGGCAAGGGGATTTGAGAAGAAACTGGGAAAAGTAGAAGAAAGACTCAGGCCAGTAAAAGAAAGTTAAGAAGTGACTAACGACATAATAAGGGCAAGGAAAATGAGTCATCTGAGGAGTAAAAAAGGCAAAAAAAAAAAAAAAAAAAACGGCGAAGAGAGAGAGATGGCTCCACAGGCTGTGATCTCCATCATGGAAAACTCTAGAATCTTTTTTTTTTCATGCCTCCTTTTTACATCTGCATTCTATAAGTTAGAAAAGTAAAGTAAGCCTTTTTTATGAAAGCCTCAGTGGACCTTCAGATAAGCCTTATTGTTATATAAAAAAGGAAATGATCAGTTAACACATTAAGGTAAACTGTAGTCCTTCTGTGGAAGAATCCTAAGAAAAGGAAGGGACATACAGACTGTTAAAGTGAATTTTTTTAAAAAATTGTCTATTCCCAAATGATCTGACAGAGAAATATCTATAGCCTAAGAGAATGGAGAGAGAGCATGTCCCCATGATCAATGTTTAATAAACATAAATGGTATAATAAATTATGCATGGAGGAATTGTATAAAGCATTAAACAATGAAGGATAAATAATTTAAATGATTAAAAACTGCCTCTGTCATATGTTTGATGTATGAAAACTCTATTTGAATTTTCTCTTCAAGGAAATGGAGGATTTTTTAAAGGGAATTTTTCAAAACAAATTTTTTTTTAAAGATTTTATTTTTTACCTACTCCTTTAGTGGTTCATTCAACCAACTATTTTTTTAAGATTTATTTATTTTAGAGAGAGAGAGCATGCAAGTGAGCATGGGGGATAGGGAGAGGGAGAGAGAACCCCAAGCAGACTCCCCACTGAGTGTGGAGACTGATGTAGGGTTTGATCCCAGGACCCCAAGATCATGACCCAAGCCAAAACCAAGAGTCAGATGCTTAACTGACTGTGCCACCCAGGCGCCCATTAAAACAGATTTTGAAGGAGAAAATCATGTGGTGGTCTGCCAGGAGAGGCTGTTGAGCACAGAAATGCTGACTTCCGTGATCCTGTATCTTGTGCTTCTCTGGTAAATGCGTGCATAAGTGCCTTGCTGGGAGATGATATCCTATCAGACCATCAATGGTGGAGGTAGTGCCCATCTAGAAGGCTGAGACTCGAGATTTCTTTTTAGGTATCCAGAGAAACTTAGGGTGCAGGGGTACAGTGATCTCTGCTTCTATATAGTCTTAAACTTCCCGGATTCCGGGGTGAGAAGTACTGTCCCTGCACATCCACTGCCTCCAGTAAACTTCTCTTTCTGTCCCAAAATTAGAGTAACTGGATGGGTTACAACCAAAGAGGCACCTGCAAAGGCACACCTCCTTCTTGTGGGCCACCACCCTATAGTTGAGGGGAGCCACATTCATCAAAAGCAGCATATTATAACATGCAGTGGCTAAGAGCATAGGTGTTGGGGTCAAACCTATATAGGTATGAACCCACTTTCTACCATTCACTAGCTTTATCACCTTTGTGCCTGAAGCTCAGTTTCCTTATTGGTGAAATGTGTTCGGTAATACCCCAAAGAACTGTTAAGCATTCAATAAGATACAATAGCTTAGTTCAGTATTTGGAACATAGTAAATGCTCAATAAATGTTTATTATTAACCACAGAATTATATATTGAGTGTTTATCTTCCAGTCTCAGAGGAGTACAAAATCAACCAGTAGGACCAGAGCAAAAACCCATAAACCTGGGAAATAGTCACCGCCGAATCTAAATCACAGATCATAAGCTGTGGTCTAAGTGCTGATTCTGGAAAGTTAAGTATTTTTTTAAAAATTGAATTCAGCTACCTTAAGGCAAGGGCATGTGTGCAGTAGTTAACCCCAGTGCCCAATATTTCCATTGGCTTATACCAGCCTGCTTTTTCTTCTCTACCTGCTCTGATAGAAGTTTATCACCTCAAGCTGAATAGTTAGTTCTATAAAGTTAAATTGTTTCCCCCTAAGTTTCCTAGCTCCTTAAATGTTTAATTTAACTGAAGCATCTGATTGCTATGTAGCCTTAGTGGGGATGGGGAAAAAATCTTTTTTTTATACCATCGAATAATTTTCATAAGATTAAGGGCCCCACATGCCAACAGATCTTCCAACAGTTGTTTACTTTGTTGTTATTCCAAATTAATATTTATCTAACACCCATGTAGGCATTATATTGCCCTGGGACTATGACCTCTCCCAATTCAGAAGATGATTATCTACAGATATAATTGCAGCCATTTATGGTTGACAGTCTATAAATACACATGCTTATCAATAATAGTTCAAGTTCAAAATATTGGTGCACCAGACAGTGGGAAACTGAAGACTCACTGTAGGTGTTTGAAAACATGGCTACAAATACATTGACATTTCTCCTCATGAGAGGTGAGTCTGTGTCCTTTTCCTTTGAATCTGGTGGGAGTAGAGGGTTGTGACTAATCTGACCAAGAGACAGTGACAGAAGTGGCCCCATTTAACTTCCAAGGCTAGGTCCTGAAAGGCCATACCTCTGCCTTGTTCACTGGCAACGCTTGCTTTTGGAGGATTGAGCCACCAAGTAAGAAGTCCAGCTAGATGCTGGAGAGGCCACATGTAAGTGCTCTGGTTGACTGTCTTGGTTGAGCCTTTCCTTTAGCCTTCCCAGCCTTGTATCAGAAATAAATGAAGAAACCATCTTGGAAGTAGATTCTCCAGCCCCAGTGTTCTCGCCTGCAGTTTATCAATGATCCCAGCTAAAACCACAGATGTTAGAGAACAGGGAAGGGTTGTCTCCATCCTGACATTTCTGAATTCTTGACCTACAGAATCCATGAGGATAATGAAATTAGAGTCATTTGTTACACAGCAATGGATAACTATGGTACTCACCTAACAGGGTCACCTGGCTTTATATCTTGGGTAGTTACCATATAACACATCATGGTGTTTGTAGGATCTTAACTGTAAGAACCACCTGGTTCCCATCAAATGTGCCATATTACTGCTAGGGTGTTTTTTTTTCCCATACAAGGTAAGCATGGGAAAGTTAGCTAATTGTTTAACGGATATTTATTGACTCAAGGTGAAAGGTGACAAACCAAGCTCTTCTGTGATTTTATATTTGCTTGGAAGAGTGTATTCCTGTTGTTTTTCATTTAGCAGTAACTCCGTGTCACCACCTCTAAAGTAGAAATAACAGCTTTCCTCAATGATGATAAATTAGACAATGCATTAAAAAGCACTTAGGTTTTTTTTTTTAAGATTACACTGTTGATACACATAAACACTTAATATAGTAATTACTTTAGGTTAATGGGTAACACTAATAGTTTGTGCTATTAAGAATATTTATAAAGCAATCTGAGCAAATACAGGAAGATTGGATTATTAGGGCCTGAGGTAGCTAGTACTTTAGAAGCAACTGAACTGTAACAGTAGTCTTCATACTTCCATCTGGAATCAGTTCAGTGGTCTTTTAATGAACAGTTCAGTCTGAATTTTGAAAAATCAAGGTGTGGCAGTTCACAAGGCAGACCCCTTCTAATAGGCTGTGTGGAGAAATCTTTATTCTTTCCAATTGCTGCCTTTTCAGCCCAGCCAGCAACATAGAAAGCCAGCTCCCTGTGGTCAGAAGTAAAGTTCCTAGGTTAAGGTGACAAATCCACAGCACACGTGACACCAATTAATTAGCTTGTCTCTGTACACATAAGTTCACCAAAGTTTTGGGTTCTTCTAAGCTGTGTGGCAGGCACCTGCTTGGGCATTTCTCACTGACCCATCCTTCTGAAGAGAGCCCATGGGCATGTTGAACCAGAACAGAAGTCCCCAGCACAGGTATGCCTGAAGACAGATTGGGTGCTTTCTATGTGTCAAACTTTCTCTCTTGTTTGGATACCTGTCTCTCTGTTAAAAATATTGTCAGGAGGTGTACTGTTTATGTTCAATCCTAAAAAGAAAACAAAAAATGCTAAAGAGAGTCCATCCTTTTTGAGAAGAGCAATCAGATGGCGTTATGATTCAGTGGAAGTGGAAGGGCCAGGAAATACCTCCCTATACAGGAGATTGAGGAAGGAGGGACAACCAGAGTTTTATATCCAGATTCAGCCTTAAGGTCTATAAATTACTGGACTAGTTAACTTAGAGTCTGAATTAGCATTTTTTTCTTTTGAATCTCTTCTTTGTGCATACACAGAGTGAAGCCTTTATAAAGCTGGTGAGCTGGACTGTTAAGACAGAGGGACTCCTCTGCTCTTTATTGTTGGGAGGCAGTAATCTCTCATTCATTCAGTAAACACCTACAAGGTGCAACGCCCCTTTCTCCCTCCCAGGAGGAGGTAGGGTGTGAAAGGAGTGTGTAGTAGGCGACCCGTACTGTGGAGTGAGGGGGCGTGGCTCTACCTGGGAGGGTCTGGAAGGAAGAGGCTGACCCCTGACCCAAGGCCAAGATTGGCATCACGGGAGACAGTGCCCTAAGTGTCAATCAGATATGTCCTGAGAGGGGGAGCGTAATTTATTTATTTTGCTACATATTCCCTACTTTTTAAAAGAGATGATAAAGCGGACTGTGGCAGGGAGCGTGTCAAGCATGGGACTGGTTGTTGGGGTAGCACAATAATGCTGCCAAACTCTGTGCTAGTATGCCCCAAACTTCCTGTCTCCTTCAGAGAGAGACACGAAACTCTCACAGGTGCTGGACAACCACAAAAAGGGGTTTGTTCCCCCAAAAAAGAAAAGTCTGTCTCAAATCTTGACTTCATCAACTTGGCAGAAGGAGAACACGGGGGAGGGACTGCCCAGAAGGAGTTGTGTCCATAACGGAGCCTTAAAAGTCACTGCAACAGCAGCAACTCTGCGCGACCGTTGTCAGAACTGGAGAAACCATGTGGAGATTGACTTTTCTGGCACAGTGCAGTTGGGAGAAGTCAGGGTTTACAGTGGTGGCTGAGGGAGAAATGGCGTCTGTTTGGAATTACTCTTGATCACGGTTTCCTTGGTTGACCTTCAGATGAAGTGGCTGGCTGCCATTTATGGGCCCTGGCATGTGAGAAATATGTGTTTTTAAAGCCTGGAATCACACCCACTGTGACATGCTGGTGACAACCACAGATTCAGGTCTCTCATCTCCAGATCCCCGGGCCGGGTGGCGGGGGTTGGGGGGGGGGTTGCCGTGCTCATGCGGATAGTGGATGAAAGGGCTGTCACTGTGTACGTTATTTTCTGTGTGTTTCTCCTTCAAGAGTAAAGAGTTGGCTTTAGGTAAGTAAAATATGCTGCTCTACAACTGCACAAATGAGAAACGTAATCCCAAGGTGTGTCAGTCCACAATTTGCACCGTTTGGTTGGGAGTTCCTAGAGTTTTTTTCTTTTTTTTTTTTACAATTTGGATAGCATCAGGCAATTTATCATTAATGACAGTGCAGGGCAGTGGTGGTGTTGCTTTGCTTTGCTTGTTTGTTTGTGTTTTGGTAACCTTAAATCCTTGTCTTTAATCAAGCTAGATGAATTTTTTTAAAGCGGAAGTTGTACATTAAGTGGCACACTACTTGTCACAACTTCTCTTCTCCCTGCAGAATTCGTCTTGCTTAGGAAGACTTCATACCTATAAAGTCTAGTTACTAAGAATTTCAGCATGCTTTAATGAATGTTAGAGTTATGGTGATAATTCTTCAATTAAAAGGGAAATAAAATTTGTTTTTTAGAAAATCAGCTGATTGTAATATACCATTTACTCCTATTTTGCCTACACTTCCATTAGTTCTTATCCATTATTAATGATCCACAGTGCCCCAAGGTTAAAATGCAGTTTATATAAAATGTTAAGGAAATATGTTTCAAAATAAACACACTTCTGTTATTAAATACAAAGAGATTTTTTGTTTGTTTTTGTACATAAATGTGTCTTGGAAGTTAATCGGTGGATATTATGTTTTTAGCACGATGAGTAAGTATATCATTGGGAGATATGCAATGGTAATTTAGTAAATAGCATCTTACTTTATATTAGGTACTTCCCAGAGCACCAACTTTACTTCTAGAAGTTGCTCAAAGGCAAAGAAAATAATAGATACTGAAAGACAAAATGTAGTGTTAGCTGTTCAAAATGACTGTGAGTGAAGTAATTAATAAAATCTTGGGAGATGTTTATCTTTTGAAAGTTTACCTCCTTTACAGAATCATGTAATTCAGCCTGTCTGCAGGCACTTCAGAATCCAAATCATAATCCAGAAAATAGAGGATAAACACATGTGGTTGAGTTTGATGTTGCTCAGCTGAATTAATCTCAAGACCCTGCTTGGTCCAGATTCTGCTTGGAGTCTCATTCAAAGAAAACATCAGAAAGTCAGAAAGCCTTGAAGAATAACATATCTCTTCAACTGAAGTTTTTCTAAAAGGCACGACTTAAAGGTTTTATTTTTATTTTTTATTTTTTTTAAAGATTTTATTTATTTATTTGACAGAGAGAGACACAGCGAGAGAGAGAACACAAGCAGGGGGAGTGGGAGAGGGAGAAGCAGGCTCCCCGCTGAGCAGGGAGCCCGATGCAGAACTCGATCCCAGGACCCTGAGATCATGACCTGAGCTGAAGGCAGATGCTTAACGACCGAGCTACCCAGGCGCCCCACGACTTAAAGGTTTTATACTTCACACCATATAAACAGCCTCTCCAACATTCCACGTAGACATCTGTTCCTTCACCTGCACTCATGGCTGCTGTGAAACCTCTCTTTGTCTCTCTCATCCACATAGTTTTTCACTGGCCATGAAACTTGCCTCATTTTTTTTTTAAATTGTGGAGATAAAATTCACATTCTAGTTTCCTTCTTATTTTTTATCAGACACAATACATCCAACTCTTTCAAATTTAGAAGCATAAATGCTACATCATGAGTCCAGGCTCAAAGTAATCATTAGAGATTTTCTGTTCTACTTCCTGTATAGACTGGGCCTCTCTAGGATGACTGGATGATCTGTAGCTCCACTGCCCCTGAATCCTGAAGTTTATTTCCTGCCTCATAGCACCGTCAGAAATAAAACTCGTTGTTTGACTCCATCTGCATTCCTTATGAGAAATTCTAACATAGAATTTCCTAATAGTAAAATTTCCACCTGCCAACAGTAATAGTAGCCACCATTTATGCACTGCACTGGCTAAGCTCTTTGAATGTGGCATTGCATTCAACACACATTAAATTATCCCCATGTTACCGATGAGGAAACTGGGACCCAAAAGCATAATCACTGCAGCTAGTAAGTAATGGGTCTGGGATTTGAACCCAGGTAGTTTGATTCCAGAATCCCTCCTTTTAGGAGTGACATGAGCTTGTTTACCAGTTCTGCCCTGTTCTATGTGCTCTTAACTGTAGAAGGGAGGGATGCCTCTGAATAGGAAGATTGTGCAAATGGGCAATTAATTAGGTATTCTCTTGGTCCCATGTTATGTGTATACGTGAGGAAAACACAGGTCCTGAATCAGAGCTACAAATCTGCATAATACCCATTCATGATCTCTCCCAACACCCTTGGTACGCTTTTGAATTCTTTATACTGACTTGTATTCTTCTAGTTTCTATTCAGCCTGAAAGAAAAGAGCCACAAATGTGTGAGAGTATCTGGGTTCTGTCTATTACCTCTGGAGTTCTGTATCTAGAGGCTTCTTAAAACTCATCCTGGGTGAATGGCAAGGCTTTCTATGTGTCCCTAGCCAGTCTTTTTATGAACAAGGGAATTTGCCAGATCCTTTCAGTGTTTTGATCAACAACAAAGATGAGTGAGGGGATATTTGGAATTCAACTGCATGATGTTGCAAAAGGCCGGTTTCGTTGTTGGCATCAGACCCTCAAGTTGTGCCAAAGAAGAATCACTGTGCTAGGTAGGGCTCTGGCTTTGAAGGGCTCTGGCCAGGGGTCTTGACCATTCTGGCTTAGATTACATTACAGTGGCATAAACAAATATACCAAAGTGCAGTGCATAAGCAAGAGAACTTTCTTGACCTTTCCATCTTCTTTTAGCTGCTCCAGTGGCTCAGAAACGTGATGCATGGTGTCTTTTTGCATGATTGTGAATGAGGAAAGCCTTTGGCATGACATAATGCTCCCCAAACCCCCCAGGGTCAGTGTAGAAACAAGTGCTCTGGGGTCTGGCTGAACTGACCTACATTGTGAAGCACTGACTGCCAAGGGCGTGCCTCACCGCAGTTTATCCCTCAACAACGCACGTGTGGTGTGCATGGGTTTGGGTTTCTCTCGGAGACAGAACAACAAGGAGACAGTTTTGGTGGATACTGGAAATGACACTGGACTCTCAGTCATAAGCTTTGGGTTTAAATCCTGGTTCTATCCCTTATTTACTGGTTTGAATAAATCCTTATAACTCTTGGAAACTTGGTCTCCCCTTTTGTGTTATGAAAACAATTAAAAATAGTATTTAACTCATACAGTGTTTATGAAGCTAAATTAATTTTTAAGAATGTGTTATGTTAGAACAGAAACATTTTTTAAGATATTTTATCACTTTTTTGTGGCCAAACCGGCATCTTAGTCCAGTTAATTGAGAGTTACCAGCAGGTTTTCAAAGTTGCTAACCGTTTTGTCCCTATTCCCTACCTCACACAGTCCTAAGAGTCTCCATGAAAAACTAAATGTGGAATTTTAATGTTAACCTTCATTCAAACACATACACATATACAAATACACACAAACAGTACCTGCTTAGATATTCTTTGGCCAGAATTTCCTCATCAGCCCTGCACTGATATCAAAGCTTTAAAAAAGTGGAAACCACCTAATTTTTGAGGTAAAAAGTAGATTCTTGTCAGTTACTGTGCTTTTTAACTAGACTGAGAAGGAAACAGAATTCTAGCCTCTGAGTGCGTCTAGTAACATTTTCTCATTTGAATTTCTCAACTCTTCAGAGGATATGTTTACATTCTTGCGATCTACTGTTGAGCTCTTACCTAATTCCTAATTCTAGAATAGCCCGAATGATGAAGATAAAATAGATTGAACAGAATGATGAAGTCCAGTGACTGGAAGTGAGGTAGCTGGAAACCTGCCCTTACAGCCGCCCTTCGGCAGATACTTCTACAGATCTCCAAAGTGCCTGCGTGTCTCGGAGGCCTGACTGCAGAAGCATTCCCTGGGACGGCCCTAGCTGTCTCCCAGACACTCTAGGCTGTCCTTCTACCCCACATTTACCCACATGATTTGTGAGCCATAGTCCTTCTTGTAAGAAGGGTGGGAGGGAAGTGAATGGAGACCTGGCAGCATACTCTCTTAGAAGGGTTTCTGATATCTGTGTAATATTATTAGCCTCCCCACATAGACACAATTTATTACTATTAACATGATCCTACCATGAAATTTCCCAGAACAGTGGACTGACCTTACCAATAACAGGGTTCTTCTATGAGGTTCTCTGATGTTTATCAGGAAAGGTCACATGTACTTGATTTTTAGAACAAAGTATAAGTAGGATTTCTAAACCATTACATATGAAAACACAGACATGTAGCCAGGGTAGAGGGTACTACAAAAATAAAAAGCATGGTGAAACAGCAAAAGTCAAGAAAAGGGGAAAAATGAGAAGAAAACAGTATAACAAGATAAATGATAAGATGGCAGTAGTAAGACAAACATATAATAATAAGTGTGCCTAGCTGAAATTCCTTTGTCAGTGACTCACAGATTGATTAAAAGGATAATCAAGCTATATGCCATCTCCAGGAGTCATATGTATACCAAAATTAAAGAGACAGGCTGGTGAATGCTGACTAACAAAACAAAAGTAGGGATGATAATATTAATATTAAAAAGTGTAGGATTGCCTGGGTGGCTCAGTCAGTTGGGCTCTGACTCTTGGTTTCAGCTCAGGTTGTGATGTTGGGGTCACGGGACTGGGCCCCGCATCGGGCTCTTGAGCTCAGTGGCCCTGTGTTCGTCTGCTTCTCTCCTTTCCCTCTCCCCCTTCCCCTCCCCCTGCTCACACACACTCTTTCTAAAGTAAATAATCTTTTCTTAAAAAATGTAGGATTAAATAGTAAAACTATTAAACAAGACATAGAAAAATAAGAGATATAAATCAAAAGAGAGTCATTAATAATGACCCTTTACGCACTGACCGTTTTGGCACTGAGTTAGATAAAATCTGTTAAAAAATACAAATAAAATAATACAAATAAAAATATAAATAGATAAAAATTTCAAAACACACAAAGTTTTTCATAATCATAGTGGGAGACTTTAATAAAATGCTTTCAGAATTTAATCATGTAGGCAAAAATACATAGGAACTAAAGACTTTTTTTTTTGCACAGGTGGAGTGAGGGAGGGGCAAAGGGAGAGGGAGAGAGAATCTTTTTTTTTTTTTTTAAGATTTTATTTATTTATTTGTCAGAGAGGAAGCAGTGGGGAGCAGCAGGCAGAGGGAGAAGCAAGCTCCCTGCCCAGCAAGGAGCGCAACACGGGACTTGATCCCAGAGTCCTGGGATCATGACCCGAGCCAAAGGAAGATGCTTAACCGACTGAGCCACCCGGGAGAGAAAATCTGAAGCAGGCTCCATACCCAGCACAAAGCCAGACATGAGGCTGGATCTCATAACCCTGAGATCATGACCTGAGCCAAAATCAAGAGTTAGACACTTAACTGACTGAGCCATTCAGGCACCCCAGGAACAGAAGTTTTTAATAACATCGTTATCATTATTTACCTAACCCAACAAATAGGAAATACACCCAATTTTTTTTCTAATTTCCACATCCAGTGGGGTTATTTCCTGCTCTTTTTTGTTTAAATACACACAAGTTTTTTAGAGAACATGAACCATTTACAAAAATTGATGAAATACCACACCACAAAGAAACTTTTTAATTAACCAAGAAGTAGACATACTAGCCACATATAAAAATAACATAGCATTGAAAATTAACACAAGATGGTTCCTGCCCCCCACCTCCATCCAAGCACTTGGAAACTAAAATATGATCCTTTTAACTAATTTTTGAGTGAAAAAGGATATTACTACTGAAACGATAGACTATTCTAAATAGTCATCATAAAGAATATGATGCATCAGGGGCTCCCGGGTAGCTCAGCTGGTTAAGTGTCCAGTTCTTGATCTCAGCTCAGGTTTTGATCTCAGGATCGTGAGTTCAAGCCCCATGTTGGGCTCTATGCTGGGCATGGAGCCTACTAAAAAAAAAAAAAAAAAAAAAAAAAAGAATATGATGCATTTAAATGTGTGAGATAAGATTAAAAGTATACTTAAATTAAAAGTTAAGGGTTTATTTCAAAGGACTGGAAATCAAGCTTGTATTTTAAGAAGCTAATGAGTGAAAAAATAAAACAGTAGCAGGAGGGAAATAGTTAAGGGAAATTATTTACCTTTATTAGAAAAAGTCTGAATTTTCTGGGGCGCCTGGGTGGCTTAGTTGGTTAAGCATCCGACTCTTGATTTCGGCTCAGGTCGTGATCTCAGGGTCGTGAGATTGAGCCCTGTGTTGGGCTCCTCGCTAAGCAGAGAGTCTGCTTGGGATTCTCCCTCTCCCTCTGCCCCTCACCCCACTCGTGCTCTCTCTCGATCTCTCTCTCTCAAATAAATCTTTGTAAAAAAAAAAAAAAAGCCTGAATTTTCTAATAAATTAGAAATAAATCAGGTTGGGCACCTGGGTGGCTCACATGGTTAAGCGTCTGCCTTTGGCTCAGGTCATGATCCCAGGGTCCTGGGATCGAGTCCCGCATCAGGCTCCCTGCTCCTTGGGAGCCTGCTTCTCCCTCTGCTTCTCTCTCTCTCTCTCTCTCCCTTTCTCTCCCCCTCTGTCTCTCATGAATAAATAAATAAAATCTTAAAAAAAAAAAAAGAAATAAATCAGGTTGGCAGTAGGCAGAAGTACAGTGTTAACAGGAAAACTGCTGGGGTGAGCCTGGAAAGCTGAGTTAATGGGATAGGAGACACTGCCCCTGCCCTCATTGCCACTTAGGTTTGGTCAAGGTGAAAATCATGTGCAGAAAATAATTAGGGAACAGAATTATGTTCAGCTAAGTGCCCGTTTCTGAGGTATAGATGGTACACCTGTCTGCATCACAAGTAGCCTTAGTCCCTGAGTCTCTGGCATCAGGCAGAGCTGAATTTCCATGTTGGCCTCAGACTTATCAGAGGTCTCTGGACAGATTATTTAGCCTCTTCTACTTGGTTAGCTTGTCTGTAGAGTGGGGATCTGTAAAGTGGCAGGTGGGAAGGCCTTCGTCAGTGGCTGCCTAAAAAAGTCAGGGTAGCATCTCTTCCGGTCTCTTCTGGAGGCTGCTGAGATCATTAGGGCACTATCAGTATCTTAGTACGTCTTACACAGGAGTGGGCCGGAAAAGGGTGTTTAGAATAGCCAAGTTGTGCCTACCCGGATGAAAAGATTGGGCATTTCATCTGTGACTTTGTGAAATATGCCCGTGGTGAATGGTTGAACAAGTCTCCATCCATTAAAAGAAAAAAAATCTGTAAAGCACAATGCTGCTGAAGCAGGAGTGGTTCATGAGCTGGAGAGAAGATCCTGGCCACAGAGAGAGGAATGCTCAGTTCTGCCATGCTGCAATCGGTTGGCTTCCTGGAGTAGGAAAGGCAGAATCACAGAGTCCTTCCTGACCTGCCTCTGCTAGGTAAGCACCATGACTCCTCATCAACACGAGTGAAACCTCATCCTCACCACCCTTCAGCATCAGCACTGGGCTCCTCAGGGATGATGGTGGATTCGGGAGATCTTGAAACAGTGACACGGTAAACATCAAAGGAGTCAGAGTAAACCCAGAACAAAGTGGAAAGAATTGAACAATCCCCGCCCCCCACCTTTTGTCTATATTTAGGGCTTGATGAGAATTCGTGGTTTGAGGTAAAGTTAGAACGTATCCAGGAGTAGGTAAAAATCTTGGGGTTTTTAAAATGTCTGTAGATGTTACATATCAAAGCACTTTAATCAAAATACTTGTTCAGTGGGGGGAAAATCAGTGAAAGTCGTTAAATGATGCCTGTGGTCCAAACAAGAATTTAACTGATGGCTGTACTTGCTCCGTTCCCAAGACACCGTCAACTGTAAGGTCTCCATCAACTCAATGACAGGAAAGGAGGGGGCGGAAAAAGACATAGTACTAAATGTACACCCCGATTCCAGGAATGTTAAAATATGAAGGAGAAAAACACAACCAACACAAATATGCATTTTCGGATTAAGGAAATGTAATTTCACTCAGTTGGCGATTTGGTGTTTTCTTGCTGGTAGAGGCTAAGACTAATTTTATGAAAGCAATTAAAAAAAAAAGATTTTTACGAACACATGGGGCAGAACTAATGAAAATTGAAGGCAAAAAGTGTTTTTCAGGTCCGTAGGTTTATCTTCTTTCCTTCTTGTCAAGACAGAAAAAAACAATCATGGACAATTGGAGAGGTATGATACATGATGAGCCCAGAGCATCTTGTAATGCCAGGAACTAAAGACGGGCTCAAAAACAAAATTCAAAAAATATTAAGAGGAGTGTGTCAGAGGAACACAGGAACCAACTGAAAGACCAATAGTCAAAGGTGGAGCACTTCCAACAACAACATAAATCAAGTAGTGTTGAATTGTAACCCAAAGTATACACTAAATATCTATGAGGTCATACCGATACAAATGAATGATTGAATGAATTAATAAATGAGGAGAAGAGACAAATCTTCCATGCAGAAGAACTCCAAATAATTTGTATAGATAACTCCACCCTCAAGATTTTCCTTCCAGAAGGTACAGTAAGGAAGGAGGTGAAACCTGACAAGTAAGCCGTAACTCCAGTCTTATTGTGAGAAAAACGTCAGAGAAATCCCAATTGTGGGACATTCTGCATAAAACCAGTACTCCTCAAAACTGTCAAGGTCATCAAAAATAAAGAAAGTCTAAGAAACTGTCTCCACCAAGAGGAGCCTAAGGAGACATGATGAGTAAATGTTGTGTGATGTCCTGGCTGAGATCCTGGAACAGAAAAAGGACATTAGAGAAAAAACTAAGGAAATCTAAATAAACTGTGGGCTTCAGTTAATAACACTGTATCAATATTGGCTTATTAATTGTTACTTACATATCACTCTAAATATAAAATTTCAATAGTGGGGAGACTGGGTGCGGATGGGTGGGAACTCTGCTCTCTTCTGGATTTGTCTGTAAATCCACACCTGTTCTAAAAAATAAAAGTCTGTTAAAATTTTTTAAATGCCAAAACAGAAAAAAAAATTTCACAGGCCAGGTTAGGGATTTTAAAGGAAAATTATAAAGTGTTTTGTTAAGACCGTTAAAAATTCCACATGGAACGTGGCTTGAGTAGGACATACATCACCACGTAGTTGAAAACTGGAACTGGTAGTTTAACCCAAATTGTGGCCCTTCTAAATACATTCAAATGGAGTCATTATTATTTAGCGTCTGTGTAGTATTTTGTTTTTCCAAGATAAGAAAATTTTACCATTATTCCTATTTTAAAGCTAATGTCATGCTTCTAGCCATCTTGACTCAACTGGCTAACTGTACAGTTCAATCAGAAAACCAGCCATCAGCTGTCAGGCTGGTGAAACAGTTATGCATGTTTTCAGAGCCAGAAATGTAACCATGTGCTGAGACTTCAGAGCTCTACTGTGGTCCAGAGTCCTGATCTCAAGACTCCTTTCCTTACTCGGTGTTCTCACATGGAAAACTTCATGGGGGAATTATAGGGTAATATTTTCAAGACTTGGAACAGTGAGATTGTCTACAATTACCTTTCTAAAAAACAACCAAAAAAGAAAATCCTTCTAAAAGCATTTTTAAGAAAAGAATTAGGCTAGGGTAGCCAAACAACTTTGGGGTTTCTGCACTGAGTCAGGTTGTACAAATTGCAGACTATTCCCCTTGGTCCAGGACATGGTTTTACTCCCACACACCGCTTCCTACGTCCGCAAACTCCTTATGTGTGGACCTCCAGAGAGCTAGCGGAATCGTGAAAGGAGAGAGGAAGGCACTGACTGCAGGAACAAGAAAGCTAGGAACAGCACCCTGCCTCAGCTCTTCTTGTCTCCCTGCTGCGGCGGGCACAGAGCGGCATACCGGGGCTCTGGCCAGGCCAGCATCAAGGCCACCCACTGCCAGGGCTTGCATGCCTCCAAGAAACCACCACCATCCCGCAGGGAAACCAAAACCTGGCATATTTTGGAGACCATTGCGGCGGGGGTGGGGGGGGGTCGGTAAGAATGTCTGCCAGTTATTTAACCTGGCAGATTAAATAAGGCAGAGAGTACGTGGCTTTGTTTGCTGAACCAAGAATGAGGACACACGGTCTGATACCAGGACTGAATAGACTGGATGTGAACTTGAGACTGGCCGGGGAAATTTAGAGTGAGTAGCTCTTGTCACTGCAGGATCCAGAAATGTGAGCTGAGTCCTGGGTGTGCTTCTCCGTGGTGGTGCCCTCCAGAGAGGAGCCTGGGGACCTCCTAGGTGCAGTGCCATGGCCCAGGGCCGGTCTCTCCTGGGCAGGACTGAGAGCGGCAGTGCCGGGGCCTGTCCAGATGACAGCAGAGCACCCGGGGCTGTGCTGGGAGCAATCTGCCCCTTCTCAGCTGCTGCCCCAGCCCCACGACGGGGGACCCTGGGGCTCCAGAGTCCCTGTCTCTCCCTTACCCCCCGACCCCTGCAGGGTTCCAGGTGCCAGGAGTCCAGACCTCATTCTTCCCTGCCTTTCTCCCAGGCCAATCGTCTCTTTACCTGTGTCCCAGGGATGCCTAAAACAAGCTGGGGGACCCCTTCGGGGTGACAAAGATTCCTTTAGAAGCAGGGTTACCCCAGTGTGAAGCAAGCAACGAGACGATCTTATCACATGCCTCCGACCGCTGAGGGAGGCCATCAGAGACGGTGCAGTGAGGAAGTATAATGCATATGCGACATTTACAGGAAACCCGCTAGAAGATTGCAGGGGAACTTGAGAACTTGTCGTTTTCGGCGGATTAAAACAACACAGGTTAGTGCTTTCTATCCCCCCTGAAAAATCTCTCAGAGCCACTCTAAAAGACCTAACTGGTTCTCTTTCCTGAAGCTGTCTCTTTTTCTAATGTGAAGAAATTGGCTCTGGCTTTGGATGTGAGAGCCGGGGCATGGCTGGGAACTACACTTTGTTAGAGGAACAAACACGGAGCCATTATTGTGAAAATGAAATTCTCATAATCTCTTGCTTCCCTCTTTGCCTTTAGAAAACAAACCTTCAGATGTTTATGAAATAACTTATGTCTTGGAATTCAGCTAAGCCTCCCCTCATGTTTACCTATTAGCACAAACCTGAAACAGGACAAATCAGCTTGTGTTCACGGGCGTTCGCCGGGCTTTCAAAGGGCGGTAGGAAACACTGAAACATTGTGTGTGAAAATATGCTGCAGGTCTAGACGCAAAAGTTTGTTGTTCTTATATACTTTTCATCTGGTAAAACAAATCTTTTGGCTTGTATTTCCTGTTAAAATAATTTCTCATATTTTTATAAATTCTTAGTTCCCATTTGTATTTTTTCTGCCCTCTCCTTTCTTCCTTCCCTTTTTTCCCTTCCCTTCTTCTACTAACATAAAGCAGGAGTAGAGAAGAAGGGGTGGGGGGCAGCTTGATTGTGAGATGAGGAAGTCCCCCGCCTGCACCCTGGTGTAGGCCAAGCGTGGGGTGGGGGCCGGGGTTCCAGCGGCACATGGCCTGAAGATGCCATGCGGTGGGACCATCACTCAAAGCTTGGGTCGTCAGCCGGTGCCTCCTGTGTGAAGGAAGATTTCAAGAGTCTAGAGCAGAACCAGAGGGATGGTTAAAGTGTTGGAAATTAGAGCCCAGAAAGAGCTAAATGCTCCAAGGTTATTCATCCTCGGGCCCGCGAGGGACAGTCTGATAAAGAACTTCAAGTCAATAAAAGGTTTTTACACAATGGCCTGCTACTTTCAGACCTGTATGAAAAAGGAGAAGGTCTCAAATCTGAGTTAGAGGGAGTTAGAGGGTTACTACATTCTTGGACCGTTACCGAGCACTGGAACAGGCAGCCAGAGAGGTGGCTGAATCTCTTTCTGGATGTTTTTGAAAACACACTAGATTTCTTCTGTGGCTGTGTTCCGGTGTCCCAGTGTTGATAGACGTGGTGGGGGGAGTAATTAAGACAGGTTGGGATTGGGGCCTTCTTGTGCCCTCTCATCATGCCCGCCCAGCATCCTTTGAAGTGTCTGCACTGAACAAACGACGAAGGGGTGAGGGGTTAGTGGGCTCATGTGTTGTTTATATCCCAGCAATGCAAAATAACCAGGGCAGTGACGAAAGAGAAGAATCATTGTTGATTAGGTCCTCAGATGGCCACATTTTTTCCATTTTTTATGACCATGTTGTGCAAGAAAATGGAGGGGAAGCTGACAGAGTAAGGGTGGCTTCCAAGTTGGAGATCTCAGCCCCAGGGGTTTCAGAAGCCCTGCACTGGCCCCGAGAGAGGCAGCGGCATTTCCATGGGGGAGGGGGGCGTGGTGGAGGAGAGGTTGGACTTCATTGGTGTTTGGGGCCCTTCGCACCGATCACCACCTGGAGGACACGCACGCACGCATGCACGTACACAGCGGGGCACTGCAGCAGGAAGGGCTCTTGCACGTGGCACCAGGCATGCCCCTGACACCAGAAAGAGGCTCCCAAGTTCGTGGTGACTGGCCATCCCTAGAAGGAGCTCTTCTTTCGGTTTTGTTTTGCTTTTTCAGTTGGTCATAGAGCTTTGTTGTTCAGGGAGTTTTGTAATCTGCTGCACATAGTAGAGAAGGGCTTTTTTATTTTGTTAGAATACTTTCCAGATGGATCTGATGTCTCTTTTGTTAATGCATCCTTCCAAAAACTGTTTCCATTTATTCTGGGGGCATCTGTTCTCTCCCTGGCCATTTCTCACCCCCTTCTCCAACTTTCCACCTTCACTGTGGTCCTTTGTGTTTGAGATACAAGAGAAGGTTTATAAAGTAGATTGTTATTTTGTGGCGCCTCGGGGTTCTAAACCTGGAAGTATATCTGGAAAACAAAGGACATGGGATGGCACAGGGGGGTCAGTCATGATGGATGGTGGAGGGCACCTTGAATATTAATCTAGTTTGTAATTTTTAGACAGGAATCACTGCCAAGTTGCACTGAGTTCAGTTTGAAGGCCAAGAGCAGAAAGAGGTAAGCGGTCACCTCTTCTCTGGAGAGAACATAGTGAATTTTAGGGGGAAGGAGGACTGTGTGGGCATGCTACTGAATTCTCTAAGGAAGAGGAAGGAGGCTGACTCTGCAGAGTCCTCTTCTCCTAGACCCGGACGTGGAGCCGTGCCCGGAATCCCAGGTAGCGGAGCGACACTTCAGAGGCGGCCTCCACAAATCAGGGGGTTGTCGGAGCTTCACAAGCATGCAGCGGGGAGATATACAACACATGCATGCTAGTAGGGAAAAAGAAAATAAAACATGAAACTTTGATGAGTGCGGCTTTTACAGTTGGATTCATCATTGGTCATTTTGAGTCGTCATCACCAAGTCTGGAGGCCCAGCTCTCTGGGCTTCTCAGAGAGATGTTTCTGGATGCGTAGGAAGTCTTAACAGTCGTCATCACCGTCCTACTGGGAAATACTGGGAGCTGCAAGTTGTTGTTTTAATTGCGTTGAAATAGACATAACATAAAATTTGCCATCTTAACCACTGAATGTGTATGTAGTTCAGTAGATGGGAACTCTGTACCCATTAGGCAACTCCGCCTTCTTTGCCTCCCCCACCCCAGCCCCTGGCAACCACCCTTCTCCTCTGTTTCTGAGTTTGACTGCTCTGAGTACCTCGGATAAGTGGAGTCATAGAGTATCTGTCTTCTTGTGACTGCTTTATTTCACTTAGTGTCATGCCATCAAGGTTCCCCTGTGTTGTAGCAGGTGTCAGAATGTCCTTCCCTCCGGAGACTGATACTCTATTACATGGATAGACCACATTTTCTTTATCCATTCAACTGTAGGATGGCATTCGGGCTGCTTCCACCTCTGGCTGTTGTGAATTATGCTGCTGTGAATTAGATGTGGAAATATGTCTTTGAGACCCTGCTTTCAGGTTTTTTGTATACATAACCCAAAAGGGATATGGAGGGATCATATGGTAATTGTGTTTTAAATTTTTTGATGCAATCGCCACCCCATTTTCCATAGCAGCCACACCATTTTACATTCCCACCCGCAGTGCACGAGGGTTCCACTTTCTCCACATCCTAGTTGGTACTTGTTATTTTCTGGTTTGTTTTTTCATAGCAGCCATCCTAGTGGGTGTAAGATGATATCTCATAGTTTATTTTTTTTAACATTTCTTTATTTGAGAGAGAGAGTATGAGAGGGGGAAGGGTCAGAGGGAGAAGTAGACTCCCTGCTAAGCCTGGAGCCCGATGCGGGACTCAATCCCAGGACTCCGGCTGGGATCATGACCTGAGCCCCTGAGCCAAAGGCAGATGCTCACCTGACTGAGCCACCCAGGGGCCCCGTATCCCATAGTTTTGATTCGCATTCCCCTAATAATTAGTGATGTTGAGCATCTTTTTATGCTTGTTGACTATTTATATATCTTCTTTGGAGAAATGTTTGTTCAAGTCTCTTGTCCATTTTCTTTTTTTTTTTAAGATTTTATTTATTTATGTAAGAGAGAGAGAGACACAGTGGGAGAGGGAACACAATCAGGGGGAGTGGGAGAGGGAGAAGCAGACTCCCCGCTGAGCAGGGAGCCTGATGCGGGGCTCGATCCCAGGACCCTGGGACCATGACCTGAGCCAAAGGCAGAGGCTTAACGACTGAGCCCCCCAGGCGCCCCCCTTGTCCATTTTCTTAATGAGGTTATTTGGTTTTTGTTGTTGAGTTGTGGGAGTTCTTTATCTATTATAGCTATCAGGGAACCATAGATTTTTAAAGTATTGTATGTGCAGGTTCTAATGTCCACATCATCTTCTATGAGCCAGTCACCTCCTGTGGTATATACACCCTTGGAAAAGACCATGAGTTTCAATAATATGATTTTTTTTTCAACAATATGATTTTTATCTTGACTCTGAAATGCTTCACAAAATCTCAGTCATTTTCAGCTGATAAGCCGTTCAGTTTTTAAGAGCTGACAAGGATGAAGGAAGGAAATGAAAGGGAAGAGAAGAGATAGAGGGGGGAGTGCTGTTTATTCCTTCCAGGATTGATACTTTTTGGCTACGTAATCTTCAGGAAAAAGCCTTCTCCTCGATTCTGATGGCTAACACCAGACTTCATGCGGGAATAAACACACTTTCTGAGAATCATCCAGTAATTATGTCTTCTTATACCACCCTCCTTCCAAACCGACAGACTTGAAGATACCTCAGATTACAAGTTGGTTATCATTTTCCTTCATGAATGCTTCAAACAAAATGTTATATTTTTCTTCTGAGTACTAAGGACCCAAAGAGGACTTGAGCTATTGTGCTGGAAAAGGAACAAGAGCAGTAAGACTGTTCTGGAGGCATGGCCATGCTATTTGTTTAGATTACAGATTTTTTGTAAGGAAATGCTTGGGAAGATGTGATGGACAGCCTGACACAGTGCTCTGTGGTTCTTCTTTGGCTGGAGCTGCTGTCTTCTAAATAAAATATCATTAGTGCTCGTGTGTCCTCTGACATTTCCGAGGAAGGGATTGCCCTGTATGTTTGGTGGATTTTTCACTCTGCCTTTCTTTCTTTCTTTTTTTTTTTTTTAAGGATTTTATTTATTCATTTATTTATTTGAGAGAGTGCGCACATGCGTGCAGGGGGAGGAGCAGGGGGGTAGAGAGAATCTCAAGCATAATCCACCCTAAGTGCAGAGCCCTGGGGGTGGGGGGGTGGGGACGTAGGGGTGGGGGGGAGGGACGCGATCTCAATACCCGGAGGTCATGACCTGAGCCAAAACCAAGAGTCGGTCACTCAACCGACTGAGCCACCCAGGCGCCCCTCATTCTGCCCTTTCAATTTCCTTCCATTTTCTTCATTAGTTAGAAAGTTCTTGCTATTTTCCCCCAAAAAAGCCTCTTAGGGTCTCCCTCCCCACCAAAAAGGCATTTATTTTTTTTTAAGACTTTATTTATTTGAGAGAGAGAGAATGAGAGAGAGAGAGAGAGCACATGAGAGAGGGGAGGGTCAGAGGGAGAAGCAGACTCCCCGCTGAGCAGGGAGCCCGATGCGGGACTCGATTCTGAGACTCCAGGATCATGACCTGAGCCGAAAGCAGTGGCTTAACCAACTGAGCCACCCAGGCGCCCCCACCAAAAAGGCATTTAGACAAGAAAATGACAAGAATGGTTGCATTTGTTTGTTTATGAAAGGACAAAGAAGGCTTTTCCTCAAAAATAGTAAACTGGGCAAGGTTGAGTCCTTGAATGGAACCTTATATGGTGCACAATTGGAGAGAGGCCCCTATTCCTGGCTTACGTGCCTATGCCAATTCCACTAGGAGGTATTCATACATCACTAACACTGTAATTTCTCAATACTAAATAAAAGTTACTGCTTTGACAGTAACTAGCTAGATACTTACCAGAGTCTGGTCTGTTTTGATATTTTCTGGTATGAATTAGGTTTCCTTTCTACTTTTGTTTGTGTCTGGATTTTAATAATATGTCATATTTTAAGCTCACTCATTGTATTGTTTTGTAATCCTAGTGTGGCTTAAAAATAAAGAGGTTTTTTTTTTTGTAGTAGTAGTTTACATGTTTGCACACACATGTGCATGTACACATACAAATATATATATATATTTTTTTAATAGGGTAAAAATTCTTGAGGGCATGTATTTTCTCAACTAAAAGTCATTAGATGATATCTTGGAACGTACAGTTCTTTGGAATATGCAGCTAACTCTAGGCTAGGAGGTTGTGCATATAGATTCATTTGGACAGTTTGCTAATGGTTTGTAAATCACTGATTTATTAAATGGTGATTTCTTTGATTCCCAGGCCAGCTGTAGGAAGCTTTGGTCTTCCTCAAAGGCTTTAAAGACCTGGAGCATGAGCCTCCTGAGTCCTGAACACTGGGCGTGGGAGCAGTAGAGGGGAGGCACAGTCCCTGGCCAGCTTGCTGCGCAGAAGGCTGCACGGGGTGCTGTTCAAGGAGGGGACTCATGTTCCAACTCTGCCTTCTCACTGCGGTGTGGCTCCTTAGCGAAGTCCCAGTTGCAGAAGTCATTTCGCTAAATGAACATTCTTGATGAACTGCCACCAGGGCTTCGCCTAAAACCTTTTCAAAGCCAACGTGTGCCTTCACTCTTTCTCTCCTTCCCTCTGCATTTCCTCTCCCTTCTGCTCTTCCGTCTCCTGCCAGTCCTTGCCCATCGCCCTGTGAAAGGTCAGGCCGCCGCTCACCTGGACAGCATGCTGCCTCCTCCAGTCCCGTCTCAGCTTTCCGTGCCTCTTCCCCAGAACAGTCAATAACCCTCCTGCAAAGCAGGGACAAATCAAGGCTGATGGTTTGTTCCCAATAAATCATCAGAATAAAAATGTTGGAGAGGTTGTATACGGCAATAATAACTTGGGAAAAAAAAAAAAAGAATGTTGTTACAAGATAAATCCTGACAAATCAGGAAGAGTCGATAGTTTACTTTTTAAAAACTTCGTTTAAGGATTCATAAGGAGGTAGCAGTAGGGGAAAAGGAATTGAAAAGGCCAGAGGATAATTTGCTCTGAAAGACGAAAATGCTGAGTTATTCAAAAACTATTTTTTTCTCTTAATTCGGTGCCAGGAACATCTGGCCTTGGGAAAAGTTTAGGAAAAGGGGCTTTCAGATGCTGTTGTCATTATTTAAAAACTTAGGTAGGTAAGGAATAGAATCCTAGGTTTTTCCAAATAGAAGGGACCTTCAAGAGTGCAGTCTTCTCATTTTTCGATTTGGAAGCTGAGGCTCAGAAAGGTTAGAGGTGACTTGTCTTTGTTAAAATAGCTAATTAGTGTGCGCAGTGAGCATAGACCAAGGCTCCTGACTCCAGCGTGGGTCACCAGCTGCAATGATGAGAGGCTCAAGGACTGGGAATCTGGGACACCATCTACAGGGCTAGACTCATGCTAAGTGAGAGTAGATCAAGAAACGAAGGGGCTTATGAACTCCCCAAACTCCAGCTACATGGCCTTTGTGTAATTCCTGGAAAACAGCACAGAATACAGCTAGTATATAGGTAAGTATAATGTAGGTATTATAGCACGGGGAGTATAGATGAGTGGGCACCTAATCCATCCCACCTGCAGAAAGTTTGTGTGCAGTGAACCATAGAGCAAAATATGGAAAGGAAAACTTCCCAGTGGTTTCCCAGGATTGGCCAGGAAGAGGGTCCCTGTACTGTGTGGACATGAATATGGATTGAGAGGGGTTGTCTGTTGTGAAGTTTGGATGAAGACCAGGGCTTACCATGGCCCAAATTAAGGAGCCCTCAAGAGGCTTACCCATCCTTAGCCCTGATTCCAAGATCCCTGTACCACTTTCTGCACACTAATTCAGCTTCCTGAGTACTACTACTTCAGAAGGGTATATTCTGGAGAGTGGACATGGCCACTGGAAAGAAATGACAGTATTTGTGAATTCTGGTGTGCCCAGAAGCCTCTTGTGAATTTGTAATGTGGGCCAGTCATTTTGAGTCTGATCTCTGTGGCTCCCAGCTAAAAGGGAGGTTTTAGGACTTCTATGACAAAGTCCCTGTGCTCAGAGTGTGGTGATCTCCCTCTCCCCTGTAATGCCACTCTTCAGGGTCATTCCTCGGCAAACAGCAGCCTCTCCTCAGTGTTGGTCCTACTTCTTTGTCACTCCTCCTAAAGCCATAATCACTATAAAAAGAAGAAAATGATATATAATATGTGGGTCCTATTGGACATTTTTGGATACTGGTTGTTTTATGGTGTTTCCGGCGGGGGGGGGGTTGCCCTTTTTGTGGGGAGGGCATTTTCCTTTAATTCAGAAATATTATTGAGCATCTTCCCTGTGGATCTTTCATTCTAGTTGGGGATGTGGGCAATAACAATAAATTTAATAAATAGTATGTAATGTGGTGGACTACAAGGTTATAAAGTACTGAGTTCTGTAGGAAAAGAAGTACAGCGGGGTGAGGGGGAGCAGGAATGCAGTGGAGCGTGTGGATCTAGGTGTGGTGGTTAGGGTGGCTGTCAAGGAGAAGGTGGTCCTTGAGTGAAGACTTGGCCAAGGTGAGAGAATTGGCCCTGCAGGTAGATACCTGGGGGAAAGCACAAGGGCCTTGAGGCAGGAGCATGCCTGACATATTCAAGGAGAAACAGGAGCCAGTGTGGTGAGGACAGAGTGAGGAGGAGACAAGGGGAAGGTGAGATTCCTGAGGGCCTGGTAGCCTTTATAGGAGGGAGCTTTGGGAGAACTTCAACAGAGAGGCGATGATCTGGCTTTACAGCCAGGCTACTATATTGAGGATAAACTGTGGGAGAGCAAGAGTAGAAGGTAAGACCAGTTAGGAGACTGTTGCCATCCCCCCGTGAGAGCCGATGGCGCCTTGGACCAGGGTGGCAGCATAGGCTGTGGTGAGGAGTAATTAGAGTCTGGTTCTTTAGAAGGTAGAAACACAAGAGAACTATTGGATTGAACAATAATAAGCATTAGAGAGGAGTCAAGGAAGACTCCAAAGAAGCAAAGGAAGAATGGAAATGGCATCCAACTGGAAGGCTGTAAGTAGAGCAGGTGGAGGTAAGGGAGAGGTACAGAGTTTAGTTTGGGATTTGTTGGGTCTGAGCTGTCCGGTAGACAGACATCACATGGAGATGTTAAGTAGGCAGTTGGATATACATGTCTAAACATAAGAGTTAGAATCCTAGAAGAATTCATCTTTCTTAATGGTCTTAATGGTTCCACAGTACTCACAGAATCTGTAGCTTCTAAAACTCCTATTGAAAATGCAGAATGGGACTCTGCCTCAGGACTTATTCCTTGATTGATTTCTTGCGTAAACAAGAGTGGAAGGGTCAAGATTTTTGTTTTAGGTCTTGCCTTTCACTGCTTTAGCCCCAGTGATTCCATAATTATTTTAAAGAAAAAAAAGCAAAGTGGGCAAAAGCGATGTTTATTTTTTTCAAATGCTCAGTATCTAGTTCTTCTTTGCATATATGTCAGGGCAATTGGAGAAAATATTATGGTTGTTTTCATCTTTTAATGTTGATGTAAATATTATCTTGATAATTGAAATTGCATTTATTATAATTGAGACAGACATTAGCTAGTTAGCCTGAGTGGCTCAGTTGGTTAAGTGTCTGACTTCAGTTAGGGTCATGATCTCAGGGTCCTGGGATCGAGCCCTACATCGGGCTCCCTGCTCAGCGGGGAGCCTGCTTCTCCCTCTCCCTCTACCCCTCCTCTGGCTTGTGCTCTCGCTGCCTCTCCTCTCTCTCTCTCTCAAATAAATCATCTTAAATGTAAATATTAATGAATTAATCTCTGCTAGCTATTTCCCTGGGGAAAGGAGGTTTGTTATCTGCATTCAATAGGGAGAATTCTGAGTTCTTAAGAGTTGGCTCAAAGTCTGTGCAGAGCTTATATTTTGACCTCTAAATTCACTTTTTGTCTGCTTTTTAGTCAGCTTGAGTGAACAGAAAGGATCTATTGTAGAAATACCTAAGTTGGTAAACTGGAATAACACCAGCAGTTCCTATCCCAAACAGAGATTAAAAGTTTTTCTTCTCGATCTTGGGCTCAGTGTATAAGAAGAGCATCTATCAAACATGTCTTCATCTCGTTTGTCCCTTGACCAGCCTATGAGGCAGGCACTGTATGAGGCGCACTTTGCCTCAGAGAGGGAAGTCACTGGTCTGCTGCCCACAGAGCTGGAATTTAGACCCAGGACTGTGTCCAAAGCCTCTCCTAATCTGCCTTCCAGAAGCATGGAGCTAAGTAAAACCAACCAGACCATTTTAGTAAAATAATGTAGACCAAGAGACGATGAAGAATGACCTCTTTTGGATGTACGTAAAACGGGTCTCCATTCAGGCATTTCAGGTACTTGCTAAACCTATTCTTGAAAGGAGAGGATACATGAAAAAAGTCTCTTTTGTCCTATACCCCATCCAGTGGTGGGGCTTCTTGGGTGGTATGACACCTATAGACAGAGAACATGCTCCTCCATCAAACCCACAGGGAAACACCCAACTGTGTTTTGCATAAAAGTCTGTTGGTGCCCGCTGGCAGCAGCTGCCCCAAGGCTGCCCCTGGAAGGTGCTTGAGAGCCAGGAGACTATAGCCAGCCTTGAGGAGACCTGAGTGCAGGATTCCAAGAGCCTCCAATACCTCAGCTCAAGGCTCAGGAAGGAGGCTGGGCTCTATCCCCACAGTACAGGCCACATGGAGTACTGAAGGGTGACAGAGTCAGCTCCCACACCAGTAACCCTCTACGGGGACTTGGGGAGGAGGAGCTCCCACCTCCGCGGTTGATATCCAGTCTGTTTGCACTGGTACAGCCATGCTGGTTACTAAAATACTGAGAAGCTCCAACACCAGTTGGTGAATCATCACCAACCTCAGACAACTGAGTGCACCCCTGGACCCGCAAGATGTGTCTCGTAATTCAACAACTAAGGGTTAGTGTCTAGCACAGCATGGGGTGCCCCAGGACTAGGAGACATCGATTGGTTAATGACTGTGTCTTATTGGTTGTTGGATATTTTGAATATAACCCATGTCCCACCCCCAATAAAATGGAACACTGAAGGCATTTCATTGAGTAGGTGATGCCAAATTTCATTTGGGGTCCAAGAGGGCAAAATTTAAGCCTATGATTGTGTCCCATGGTCATTGCTTCTCTGATATGGACCTGTTGATAGCATCCAGGCTATTCTTCACTATCTAAAAGGAAAATCCCTAAGTGGTTTATGGATGGAAAGGTAATAATAAGCAGAGGTCAAGAAAGTAGGCCTGGAAACATAATTTTGATTCATGTTTTCAGAGGGCCCAAGTTTAAGAAGATTGAATTTTACAGGAACACAGTATCTCCCTCTACTTGCCTTCTACTCCAGTCCTACCTATCATTGGAAAAGTGGTTATCACTTCAAAACATGGCTTGTTTGTTCCCATAGATCATTTGGTGACCACCTGCCCAGAGGAGGTGAAAGGTTCATTATAAGCCAGGCTCCACTAAGCCAAACACTTGCCTTTTGCAGCTGTGGGAATGGTTTTTAAAGTCAATTTATTTCTGAGCTGGACTAACAGTACCTCATGGTTTAAAAACAAACAAACAAAAATGGAATCTTTTGTAAACACAGTAAATGCCCACACATGGGGGATTCCAGGGGTATGTGAGGAATCCTTGTGCCCATCTACAGAGCATCAAACTGGCTTTTAGATGGTGCAAGATATGCTGCATCCTTTATCACGGGAGTTTTTAACCTAAAGTCTGTGAGTTGGATGGGGAAAATAGCACATTTTTATTTTCATGAACCTCTAACCGAAATTTTGCATTTCCTTCAATTGTGAATGTAGCCCACAAACTGCAATAGTATTAGCAGCACTTGAGGTATCATCACCAACAAAAGTCATAGATACTTTATGTCATTAGGTGGTGGGCTGCTTCCAAGATGGCCCCCAATGATCCCCACCCCCTGAAATTCACACTCATATTTAAATCCCTCCCTTTAAATGTGGGCTAGTTTTAGTGATTCCTTTATACTGAACAAGATGCAGCAGAGAGGATAAGATGTCCCTTCTGAGATTTAGTTATAAAAAGACTGGTGTCCATCTTGGGGGCTTTCTGGCACTCTTTTGTTTATTCTGAGGGAAGCTAACTGCCATGTGATGAGCTGCCCTATAGAGGGACCCACATGGCAAGGACCTGAGGGAGGCCTTTGACCAATAGCCAGGAAGGAACCTACACTTGCCAACACATAAGTAAGCCTAGAAACAGATTCTCCCCTAGTTGAACCTTGAGATGAGAACACAGCCCCAGTTGCCACCTTAATTGCAGTCTTGTGATAGACCTTGAGCCAGAGATACTCAGCTAAGCTATGCCCAGATTCCTGACCCACAGATACTGTGATATAATATATCTGTTGGTTTAAATTACTTAGTTCTGGGGTAACTTGTTGCATAAGAATAGATAACTTACACTAAGACTTGTAAATAGTCCTAGAGATCTAATACACTGTATGGTGAATGTAGACAACAATAATGTATTATAATGATCAAACTTGCTAAGAGACTATAACTTAATTATTCCAACTACTAAAAAGAAAGGGTGATTATGTAATCTGATAGAAGTACTAATAATTGCTATAATAGTAGTCATATTACAATATATAAATTAGCATATTGTACACCTTAAATTTATACAGTTATACCTCACATACCATTCAATTCAAAAAGAAGAAATAACTTCTGTACAGTTTAATATCAGATATCTCCAAATATTCTTTACCCTCATTATTATTTCAAAATTATAGTAGTTATTAGACTGGCCACTAGATCTTACTGTTGAATTAATAAACAAGCACATATATTAATTTATAATACATCTGTTTTAGCCATATTAATGCCATGCATCCCAATCTACCAGTTCTTAAAGTCATCAGACTTTTCAAATGGTTCATAACTGAAAATTAAGCAGTTGGCAAGAAATACAACACCTCTTAGGAGGGCCCCATGCTAGGCATTATAGTTGTTTCTGCCTTGTGATGTTGCTAGTCAAAAGCTCAAAACCCAAACTTATCAGCTCTATAACCTCTGGAAAATTTAAGTGAAGATAATAGCATCCTTAGAGGCAGGGCTGATATTGAAAATATCTAACAGCTCGTGGGCACAAGTGCTAACCAGTCAGAATAAAAGCCAGCCTAAAAAACATCCAGTGACCATCGGTCTGCTTATAGGAGCACGGGGCTTCCATGAGGCGTGCGGCCACCATGTTTCAGCCCCATCTGATGCGCAGCCTTGCTCTCTCACCGCCTGCGATGCCATCCTCCCCACTCTGCCCAGTCGACTGCTTTCAGGCTCAGGCACAGTCATGCGTCCGCTCCTGTGTGAAGTCCTCCACGTCCATGGCTCTGCCCCTGCCACCGCACCTTGTGCGTCCCTCCCCCACCCAGTCACGTGCATTAGGATTTGTTCACACGCCTTCCTGCCCCCCCACCCCCCACCCCCAGAAGGAATCCCGCATTTCTCTCCTTGGTTCTCTTCCCCCTGCTCCCCCAGCACCCGGCACCGTGCCCGGCCACGGTATAGTCTCAGTGAATGCCAGCTGGATGGGAGGGTAATCGATCGACGCTGAGTATTTTAATGGTTCCAGAAGAAAATATCTGTTCTAGATTGGAGCGGGGATCTTAAGAATAGAGCAGTACTCACATGTGAGTTTTTGCCTGTCTATAAAACAGTTTATTCTCACTTGTGTCATGAAGATAAAACAGAATCTAGAACACTAATAATGGTTTCTTTTCCAAATGTGTTCTTATGCTATTTTTCCCTGTGTTTTTTCACTCTGATAACAATGATTTGTTGCTTC
The DNA here is from genome assembly GCF_009762305.2 of Zalophus californianus. Taxonomy (NCBI): domain Eukaryota; kingdom Metazoa; phylum Chordata; class Mammalia; order Carnivora; family Otariidae; genus Zalophus; species Zalophus californianus. The sequence continues at coordinate 137,710,791 of NC_045597.1, read as the reverse complement.
CATTAGGCCATCAGCCCATTCTAAAGAAACGATTTATGGGTCAAGACAACTAGTTCTAGTTCAGAGTCGAACACATTACCCGGGTCACTTAACCTCTCTGAGGTTTGGTTACCTTATTGATAAACTGAAACAGTTTGCTCAGTGATCTCTAAACTACTTTCCATTTCTAAAATTATGAGATATTTTAAGGTTTCAAGGGCTTGAAGTTGGGGACTGTGGATGATAGGCTTGTTTTGCTCTTGTTTGTAAGTGGCCCATGTGAAATTTTGCTGAGGAACACACAGTTTAAATATACGCTCTGTTCTGACCCACTGAAGAAACCAAATTAACATACAGATTTTCTTTTTTTTTAAGATGTATTTATTTATTTGAGAGAGAGAGAGAGAGAGCATGAACAGGAGGGAGAAGAGGGAGAAGGAGAGAGGAACTCAAACAGATTCCACGCTGAGTGCGGAGCCCGACGTGGGGCTCAGTCTCATGACCCTGAGATCACAACGTGAGCTGAGACCAAGAGTCAGAAGCTTAACTGAATGCACTACCCAGGTGCCCCGATAAAGACGTTCTAGAACTAGGGGTGCCTGGGTGGTTCAGTCGGTTAAGAGTATGCCTTCGGGGCGCCTGGGTGGCTCAGTTGGTTAAGTGTCTGCCTTCGGCTCAGGTCATGATCCTGGAGTCCCAGGATCGAGTCCCGCATCGGGCTCCACGATGAACAGGAAGCCTACTTCTCCCTGTCCCGCTCCCCTTACTTGTGCTTGCTCTCTCTCTGTGTGTCAAATACATACATAAAATCTTTTAAAAAATAAAATAAAGATTTCCTAAAATATAATATTCATTGTTGGCAAGAGTATGGTGAAAGGGGCTTTCTTTCTTGATGCCAAAGGGAGTAGAAGCCTTCCCTGTGGACCATTTGCACTGTGTGTCAAGAGAGTTTAAATTGTTCAAACCCTGATCTAGTACTTCTTTCTCTATAATTTTTCTATTGCATAATCCTAGTTGAACACACTGATATTAGCACATTTATAAAAGTAAAGTGAGGGATATCTAAATGACCGGCAACAGGAGAATGTTCAATAAATTTTGGTATAGGCTATCATGCAGACCATGTTTTCAAAGAGTATTTCGTGGCATGAAAGGATCACCAAAACTGGATTCAAAACTACATACATCATATTCCTAATTTTAAAACATTCTATATGTATCACGACTAGAAGGAAATATTCCAAAAAGTTAATAATATGTATTTCTACCTAGTAGGATTATAGGTAATTTATCTTCTTTAGACTTGAGTTCACCATTTCCCACAATAGACTGGTACTTTTGTAATACAGTCATAAAACAATCATTTAAAACGTATTAAAAGCCTGTCAGACGCAAAGCAGGGTGCTGGTGCTGTAGGTTTGGAAAGATGACAAGATGTGACACCTGGTGTCTGGGAGCACCATCTTGCAAGTGCTATAGACGTAAATAATACCTGTGTGGCGGGAATGAGGATCCATGCCGTGAACAAGTTGCCAACAGTGAAATATGGTAGAATGGAGGAAGAGGCCATGGTTCATGTCTCTGAGACGCCTTCAGGCTGGGGGGAACCCTGCAGTACTGCCTGTAGGTAGATAATTGGCCAGAGCTGTTTCCAGCCAGTGTGAGCACAACTTGCTGCCACCCCTTAGGCTGACTCAGACGCAGAGTCCTAGGAAGGAAGACCTTCAAAGAAGCCATCTTTACCATGTCTGTCATTGTTCTGGTGATTTTTTTAAAACGTGCTTTTTAGGCATTATTTTAACAATGATACAATATATTAGGATACAATATATTATTAGGCAAAAATAGGACACAGTGTGTAAAAAGATGGTAAATAGTATGTATTATGCATGAGGTCATGGAAGTATGACCTTAGAGTGTAAATACTGGCAGCACTCTCTGGTACGGGGCTGTGTGCAGAACCAGTCTTTCTCTCTGAAGTACTAAGGTTCCTGAGAGCTAGGATCGGGCTGATTCTTTTGCTTCCAAAGCTCGTAGTAGTTCCTGGCACACAGTAAGCATTACATAGTTCTTGAATTAATAAATATATACTTAAGTTACTAAGATTCATAATGAGTGGAGCCAAGAAAAATGCTAATTGTGAGACAGTAGGAGAGCAAAAAATAGACCCCCTGTCAGACCTCCTTAATAGCGGGTCTTTATCGTAAGGATGGGCAGTAAAGAGCACAGGAAACCCGGGACTGCGCCACATGCAGGCGCACACTGGTTAGAAGCCTGGGCTCTGGAGCCAAGCCATTTGAGTTCCAGTTGTGTCTCTGCCACTTACGAGCTGTGTAGCCTTGGTCGAGCTACTTCTCTGTTTATATTTTTTATATTTACGTCTATAGCACTTGCAAGATGGTGCTCCCAGACACCAGGTGTCACATCTTGTCATCTTTCCAAACCTACAGTGTCATCATCATCATCAGCAGCAGCATCATCATCATCTATGTAATAGAGTTATTGTGAAAATTGAATGAGTTAATACTTGTAAAAGTGCCTAAAACGATCCTAAGCACGTAGTAAGGGCACAATAAATGTTAGCTGTTCTTGTTGTTATGGTTAGCATTGGTACCGTAGCATTATTGAACTCTACAGTGCAGCTTAGGTACCTGGAAAACCACGATGTGCCCTCAGGCCCAGAAGATGGGTCATCTCCTCTCTCATGTCCCCCAATTAACTGGCCCAGCTGTTCCTGTCTCGTCTCATTTCTCTGGTGTGACTGCATGACTGCCTGTCCCCACGATTTCCAGTTCATACTTCTGAGATGACGAGGAACCTGACTGCCTCGTCTGAACAGACTTTGGCGTGTGTGGCCAGCTCAGTGTGCTCTCCAGCAGGAAGACTGGCCTCTCCTGGGCCAGGGGCCTGCCCTTGTCCAGTCGGCCTTGGCTGGGGTGGGTTCAGCTGCAGCTGATCTCAGAAGGGAAATGTAGGCACAAAGGAAGCTCTTGTGATCATGGAATTTTAAATTATTCTGCAAAGAGGACTCAGAGAACAAAGAAAGGGTAAAAAAGCAAAATAAAAGCAAAAGCAACGTAACACTTTTGGAGAGACAAGATGACTTTTGGCATTTTCCACCTGCCATCCGATTCATTTTCTAAGGGCCGTTGGTTACTGTTCGGAGCCACAAAGGACATCATGTGACTAAGCAATGTGAAAATGAGGTGAAACCTTAGAGGCCATACTGGAACCTCTGTCTTTCTAGGCCACGACCCTTCCACCTCCGTAGCACCTCATGTGGCGCCTTGTCTACTTCGTGGTGTCTCATTCGAGCCTTTCCATGCCATGGACCAGCAAACCTAAGATGGTATATAAACTGCACATAGAAATGCCAGTGGGCCTTCTAATTATTTTCTGTAGCTGAATGATCCCTTTGGGAAAGCTCATATGGAGGACATGGCCGTCACATGGTGCATGTTCTCAGAGACCATATTTCTTTCACCGTCACTGCCACGGATCTGCATCTCTTCACCCCTGCCCGTGTCTTCAGGGTGATCGGAACAATGACATTTCACTTCCTGGAGCAATAATAATAGGTAAAGTTTATTGTGCCGTTACTATGTGCTAAGGATCGTTCTAGGCACTTTTACTTTTGCTTTAAGACCCACCCTAGCGCTTGAGTTGAGTCAAGTCTGGCAGAAATGGCTGTTTGCTCCAAGGCCTATATAGCTCTGGTGAAGCACTCAGCCGGAAACAGGAAGATGAACCCTTGGGTGGGGGGGGTGTCAGTGCTCACACACTGTGTAGGATCCTTGTTCTTACGGGGCCATCTCTCGTTTCTAGATGCCTATGATTTGGTATTTCTTTGGGCCAGAAAATAACACTGGAAACATGGAACAGAAAGCATTCTATCCCTCATTACCCAATGTGTTTTTTCCAGAGCAGCCCAAAAGGTTATGTTGGGTTTTATGAGCTGCAGAGGACTGCTGACTGGGGCACCACCTAAAGAGACAGTGGCAAAAACGGCAGGTCTTGGAGCTGCCCTTGTGGGCCGGCCTCTGAGCTGAGACAGGATCTCTGCTTCCTGTGCCCAGCTTGAATATGATGGCCAACACTTGAAGACGGAAAAGCATCATTTAAAATATTTTAATTGTCACCACATGTGATCTGGGTACTGAATGTTTTGAACTATAAATCTCAGGACCCAGTTGAAGGTCAACAACTCACAGTTCTGATATTAAAGATCATCACCCTTTCCTGTCTTCTCCCCCTCACAAAAAATGGAAATGAAATAACATAAGTAGGTGTTCTGCTGTGAGGCGAATTTCCTTGAGTGATCAAAAACCAAAGGGCTTTTGGGGGCTTCCTAAACCAATTAGCAATAAAGATGTTCAAATAGCAATACAAAACAGGACTGAAAAAACAATTTAAGACTTCTGATGCATCTAGTGATCTTCTCAACTAAAGTTATTTGAGAATAAAATAAGGATCTTTTTAAGATTTGAGTAGCCGTCATCACCTATTCTCTTGGAAAAGCAGCTGCCTTTACAGAAAACTCCAAATGGTTTTCAAAACCAAATATAATGTGATCTTTGTTGATGGTGTGTCCACTTAATTTGAGGAATATTTTTAAATGCCCAAAAGTTGCAAATTCAATATTGGTCATTTTTGAAGATTGTAGATGAATTTCAGCCCAATGTAGCCCAAGATGTCCTCCTCTCTTAGTTCTGCAAAGAAACCCATGTTAGAGGCCCAGAATTAGCTTCTGATCTACCGGTGGCTTCAGGAAGGGACATCAGACTTGTCATGCCAGCCGAGGTCCAGGGTCCCTCTGTCTCATTGAGAAAGCGGTGCAAAATCCTTTTATAAACGTGTCATTCTGTGTCTGAAGCATTGTGGAGTGGGGTATCTTCTGTAATTCCATCTGACCCCAGGATGGATAACCCTGCCCTTTCATCCCCTTTGGGACAAAACAAAATCACTAGATAATCGCCAACCTTCAGTTTTCCGGCATGTGTGTGCAGCTATGGCCAAGGTAAACTGGTCTCTTGGGTTTATTTTGAGTTGAAATTAGCTGAGCTGTTTGTTTCCTCTGAGCCTTATACAGATGCTTTTTGAACTATCTTTGTGTTTGAGGGATTTTTTTTTTCGTGGTATCAGCACACCACTTCCTCCAAGTCATTACTTTGAAATAGTTTTGCAGAGGGAGATATTCCTGCTGGCTACGAGCCTAAGCAAGCAAAGCAATGACTGAGGGGATGGCAGCAAACCTTTACTAGCGAATTTCATGTTTGCGCATGACTTCATGAAACGACTTCTCATCTGCTAAGTTTGGCAGAGAGGGTGGGCGGGCATCTGAGCTTACTAGTAGGAAGCTTCACTTTGTTAATATCAGCCACTGGCTCCCCCATTTGAATGATTCTCAAAGTTTAGGCTAAAAGAATGTCTTCAGATGACCCTTTGGCTGCTCTCTCTTTCTGAGAATTCCATGGAACTCTTCTAAATGTGGGTTTCTACTTAATCTTTGATACTTCCAGATTCTGTGGTCCTGACAAATTTTGGAAAATGCAAGTTTGTGTAAAGCCATTCTTAACTTTCCTTTTATTAGACTTTCAATATTTTTATTAATGAATGACCTTTGAATGTTGATATACAAAACATACACAGTGCTTTCACCAGCATGTTTTATAAATATTATTCCCTTTTCCATAAATTCATAAATTTCTTTTATCATGAAGATAGTAATATTTTATAGTATCTCAAAAGTAAATCCTAAACCTTTAAGTACTTTTATATTTATGTTGAAGAAAATAAAAGTAGAGAATTAAAATATATAACCTTTTTAATAACCTTACTAAGTTTACAGTGATTTTTATATTCCCAGATTTATGCTTTAAAAAAGTGGTTTGACTTTTATTAAATTCTGATTTTATGTTTTTTAAAAGTACACTTGCTTTTGGGGGAGTAGGAGGAGGAGTTACATTTAAGGAAAATAACCACTGAGTTGACTTAGTCTTTCATGGATTTTTTTTTTAAAGATTTATTTATTTACTTGAGAGAGAGAGAGCATGAGGGGGGGGAGGGTCAGAGGGAGAAGCAGACTCCCCGCCGAGCAGGGAGCCCGATGCGGGACTCGATCCCGGGACTCCAGGATCATGACCTGAGCCGAAGGCAATCGCTTAACCAACTGAGCCACCCAGGCGCCCCATGGATTTTTTTTTTTAAGATTTATTTGTTTGAGAGAGAGCATGCGAGTGCAAGCAGGGAAGGGGGGGCAGAATTGGGGAGAGGGGCAGAGGGGAAGAGAATCCTCAAGCAGACTTCCCACTGAGCGTAGAGCCCCATGGGCTTGATCTCATGACCCATAAGATATTAAATCAAAAGTCAGATGCTTAACTACTGAGCCATCCAGGCTCGCCGCCCCCCCCGCCCTCTTTTTTTTTTTTTTTCATGGACTTTATTTTGGTAAAAGACCAAATTCTAGCAATGCGGTAATGAGTACCAGTTACTTCCCGGAGTTAATATAGTGTACACTGTCTTTGAGCATTTTAGAATAGAGTCATACTATAATTTAAAACTTTTTTTTAAAGCTGCATTTTAGGGCGCCTGGGTGGCTCAGTTGGTTAAGCGACTGCCTTCGGCTCAGGTCATGATCCTGGAGTTCCTGGAGTCCCAGGATCGAGTCCCACATCAGGCTCCCTGCTCAGCAGGGAGTCTGCTTCTACCTCTGACCCTCTTCCCTCTCGTGCTCTCTGTCTCTCACTCTCTCTCTCTCAAATAAATAAATAAAAATCTTTTTTAAAAAAAAGCTGCATTTTAATTTTTAATTTTTTTCAAGACTTTATTTTAAGTAATCTCTACATTCGAACCTACAACCCTGAGATCAAGAATTACATGTTCCACCAACTGAGCTGGCCAGGCACCCCTGAAAAGCTGAATTTTTAAAACTGATGCTACATGTGTCACAGATGGTAATCTTCAGTCAATCCAGAGTAGCACGTATCGCTCTTGTTCTCCATTGATTAAACTTTTACGTGTAGCTTATGCCTTTAAAGATTTTGAGATACTTTATCTTTTTTGTATCTCTCAGCCTTTTTAGAGACTCTCATCTATATTTTCAAGATATGAGAGGGGAGAAAGCAAAAGAAGAAAACCTTATCTCCACATTTGTACAGTCAGAGGTTGAAGAGAATTCAGTAGACACCGCTAGTGGAGAATATTAGAGATGTGCCTCCACAGAGCATTTTGCACCAGGTAGTAGTCTTGGATGGATAGAAAGTTCCGTGTACAGAAGCCTTTGTATTTTAATGAACTTTCACGTCGGTCATCTTCATACTGGTTTTCCGTGAATTCCCTGCCGGCAAGAGTTGGATACTCAGAGTGTTTTCTGTGTGGTATTCAGTTTTGCTGAAACCTTGGCTCTTGGCACGACTACCTTTCACATCAGAGTGCCATCATCTTGCAGTGACTGAACTTGGGCATAATGATAGGAATCGTGGTTTTCTCACTTGCTCAGAGAAATCAGATCTTGCTTCAAGGCCTGTTTTCTCTTGGTTCATTATGTGCCACCTCTGAAAACATTCACAGACCATTACTGTTCTGTTTGCTCCTTAACCACTAGAATAAAGCAGCCGTGAAAATAAGCTCTGCCTTCCATTCCCCGGTTGAGTGAGACCACCCCAAAGGGCTCTTGGGCATCTTCTTAGTGCCCTGAAGAAAAGTCCTGCTCTCTGCAGTGAAGGATTTTGAGATAAGTGGCTTCCCACCCTCCTCCTGGGATATCCATTGGCAGTGAGCCAACGGATTGACAACAACCCTCTCCAGGTGAATGAAAACAAAGCAGTGAGCATAAAATCTATTTACTAATTTCTATTTCTCCTTAACCTTTAGGAGAAACTATTTTTAGGAAGTTTCTGGGGCGTTTTTTCTGAATTTGTGTTCATAGAATCTGGTGATATTTGGAATTGCACAGAAATGCAGAGGTACTCGTGAATGAGAATGGGACCAGCACAAATTGAGTGGACCAAAGCCAGGTTTTTGAAATTTGTCCTAAGTAGATTTGAAAACGAGTTGTACAATGATATAAAACAGAGACTCTGAAATTACTAGTTCTCAATTTTTCTCAATTGTCAAACAGGGTAAATTCTTCATTCTCACATTGCATTGAATTATCCCTCTGTAAACAAAAAGCCACTCTACCTGCTCTGTTTCCTCCTTTACCAAGTAGCACTAACAGAGGACAAGTTTAGCTCATTTAGTAATAGTAATGATAGCTGACATTGTTGAGTGGTTAGTATGCTCCAGGCATGTTACCCCGGAGTGGCTGCCTTTCTCACTTAGATGCATCAACCATCTTCCAAGTCCAGGAGAGGGAACTGTAGGAAGTGAGGAAGAGCCTTTGACTTGGGAAGACCCAATGGGAAGGAGGCCAGAGGAGGTCAGGTGAGCCCGGGTCCTCAGGTGAATCATGAAATCGAGAACGGTAGTTACTTTGAATGACCTCTGCTCAGAAGTTGTTTTTGTCACCAAGTTTTTAATCATTGAAAAAAAATTCTATATTAGATTTTACTTCTTCCAAAATATTTGCTTAATGGTTAGTGAAGACAGTGAAGATAAAGGAAGCTTAGAGACTCATTGGGTCAGCCTACATTACTCCTTAGTTCTTAGGAACTTTAGTCTCGTGAAAGATGGAATGAGGCGACTCAGGGTCCTGAGGATTGTTTTCTGTACTCAGACTTTAGAGGTTCACACATGGGTGCACGTGTATAATAACCATCAGGGCATTCCTACTTCTGCCTTTGAGGCAGGAAGAACTCCAGTAAGATGGGCCCAGACGTCATGCACACTGCTTCTGACGTGGGATGGAGACATTTCTTGAAGTGGTGAAAATTCTCGCAGGCCGTGAAAACTTAGCCACTGTTGCCTTCTCAAAGAATTCTTTTGTAAGTGTGTATCCGTCGGGAACAGAGGCCGTCCTTGATTTATGAAATTTGCTTTATCAGTGCACAGAAATAATCACTGCTTATCCATCCTGTCCCCCAAGGATTACAGATTTTTATTTTGTCTATGAAAAGTCATGGAGAGTTGAGTAATCTTTAGGTTCAGAAGTGGAAGAAATAAGGAGAAGACTAAAATCTTGTGATCAAAAAAATCCAGATAATAGCCAATCAGTGAAGAAGGGTATAGTAATAATGGAGAAGACAGTAAATATATGAAGCACTCTGAGCCAGGCTCACTAATAATAAAAGAAATGAAAATCAAAACTGTCCATACATACAATTTTCATCTATCAAATTGGCAAAGATTTTGAAAAGTGATAATAATAGCAAATGTTGAAAAGAAATGAAGTAGGTACTAATGAGAGAAGAAATGCTACCACTTTGAGGAAATACTTTAACAATATGTATCAAGATCACTGGAAGAATAAACTTCATATCTTCCATCCTAGTAATTATACTCTAGTATATGTATCCGGAGGAAATAATCTGAAATGACCACAGATCTTTAGATACAAGTCTATTAACGTGGTAGGATTTGTAATACTGAAATTGGATGCAGTTTAAATGTTTAACAATGAAAAATAGTTACGTGGGTAATAGACCACACATAAAATGAAATATTCAACTCTTAAAATTGCATTAGGAGAATATTTAACAATATGAGGAAATGTAAAAAAAAAAAGAAATAAAACTGCATATATACCATATGATCCCATTTTAGATACCTACACAGAGAAGAAGAAAAGACTGGAAGGAAATTCCAAAATGCTAACTGGTTTTCTCTGAGTACTAATGGGTCATTTAAAAAACTATTTATATTTTCTAAACATTTCCACGTATGACTTTAATAAGGAAAAAGATATACTGAAGTGAAGGAAGGAAACTGTAAACCATAGGAGAAACTTAAGGAAGTTATCCCCAGACAATGGGACTCTGCTATAGTCTCTCCCTCCAGCCCAGTGTATTCTTTTATCTCAATACAAAGTCCACTAATTCAACATCATTTGGGTTAACAACTACTCTTTCTTTCAAAACAACCTGATTTCCTCCTTCCGTGTTGGTGAGATCATCTTATCCTGGGGAAGGGAATTATGACCTTGGGATAGGAGCCGCTCAGGGTCCTGTGTGGGGTCAAGGGAAATCGCAGGGCCGCCAAGGGGAAGGGAATAGAAGCAGAGGCCGGAGCACCCCGGAGTAATGAGCCCCTCGCGCCACCACCCCCCGATCTCTGAGTCCTTTCCTTTGAAGACTTGGACCTGAAGATACAGTTTAGTCACCTTATGAATTAAATAGACTTATATGGGCTGGCCTGGCAGCATACCCTCATGTTTGTATGGAAATGGTTCTCAAATCAAAATGCCTCCCCGCCCCACAAGGACCTCTGTGCATTTACATTGGAGTCAGCCAAAATGAACACCCACACTGCACAATACGGAGGATAAATCGTATCATCAATTCAGATAGGAGTGTAAAACTCCGGGAGAGCGGAGAGTTTTGTCTGTGGTGGTGGAATGACTGCTGTGACATGATGGCCTAGCATGGCCCTGCTCACTAGTTAGCCATGTAGTCAGAGACACACAGATAGGCTAAGCTGATAAAAAGATCATAGAAAATATTTTTATTTCTAGAAAGCAATTCACTATTTTTGGCTGAAGCAGATTGGCTGAGAGGCTGAGTGGGCCAGGTCGAGGGTAGGCAAGGCATCGATGGCAGAGGGTCAAGTTGGAGAAGCTTTCCTGGAGGAAGATAACCATGGAGACCGGGGGAGGCGGTGCTCGGGACCGCAGGTGCTGTCGGCCTGCATGGAGGTTATGCTAGCAGCTTATTCTTGACCTTAGCCACGGTCCCCAGACAACTACTTATTTGCCTTGTCTAGGACACAACTGCTTCCCAAAAGCCAAGAGTAACGCCCGGCCTGGGATCTGTTTAATTGTTTAGTTTTATTTTATTTTTTTATTTTTTATTTTTTTAATGGTGGTCAGGGGAAAGGTGGGGAGGCCATTGAGCTTTGTTTTTTTTTTTTTTTTTAATTCTGTCCATTTATCTTCCTGAGGGTATCCTACAAACTAAACCACATGTGGTTCTTATACCTCAAATCTTTGTGGCTTGGTATTCCCAAACTAGTCAGTATTTATTTTTATTATTAAAGAACAATTGACGTGCATTATTGTATTAATTTCAGGTGTACGAGTCAATATTTAAATGTAGTCATGGGGTTGCTTTTTTACATAAGCCACTAACTCATCATACTGTCAGAATGGTTCTGAAGCAGAATAAAATGGTCCAAGGCTGAATTAAGCAGCTTCCATGAAGCAGGGGAAGGAGTCATTTAGTCAGCAGTGAGCAAACAGAACAAAACCAAAAACTCATGCCCTTTCCTGGGATCCTGTGGCCCTGCACCCATATCTGGAGTTGAGGGAACTACCTACATGCACTTGGTCCAGGAGGAGTCACCTGCCATTGTCTTTCCTATGTCCTGGTAGGGTAGCCATCCCATCAGAGACAACCTGGAAGTGTTTTTCCAACAGTCTGTTTTCCCAGGCATTTGGAGAATCCAGAGCAGCCAAATGGGAGGCAGAAAGTTCTTGAGAGTAGCAGAATCCCCTGGGAATCTGGGGTCATTGAAGTAGAATAAATTCTGTTTCAGTCAAGCTGCTGAGAGAAGCAGGGTCTGCTAAGGAACAGGAGAAAGAAAGCACCGCGAATCTGTGACCTGTTTGGAAAGAAAGTGCAAGATTCCCTCCCAGGATTGTAGGTGAGTGGCTGTGGTCCCCAGGGCTCCATTCTCCCTCTCCCGGGCTAGATGAGCAGAGACATCTAGCGATGGCTCTCAGCCTTGTCTGGCCCTGCACCCACTCTTTTCCAGTGCCCACTTCACAAACTTCAGTGAAACTCCCTCAATGAAGTAATCTAACTTTACACGTAATTTCCCCCCAAATCTATATAATCTTTGTCTGTAATTAAAAGAAGAAATAGGGCACCTGGGTGGCTCAGTTGGTTAAGTGTGTGACTCTTGGTTTTGGCTCAGATCACGATCTCAGGGTCATGGGATCGAGCCCCGCATCAGTTAAGGCTCCCTGCTGGGCATGGATCCTGCTTAAAATTCTTGCCCTCGGCCTCTGCCCCTCCCCCCTAAGAAAAAGAGAGAGAGGAATAAAAGGAACATAATTTACTATAAAATAACTTCAATTTAGGGGCGCCTGAGTGGCTCAGTCGTTAAGCGTCTGCCTTCGGCTCAGGTCATGATCCCAGGGTCCTGGGATCGAGCCCCGCATCGGCCTCCCTGCTCCGCGGGAAGCCTGCTTCTCCCTCTCCCACTCCCCCTGCTTGTGTTCCCTCTCTCGCTGTGTCTCTCTCTGTCAAATAAATAAAATCTTTAAAAACAAAAACCAAACTTCAATTTGTAAGTGATTAACTACAACTCATTAGCAAACAGAATGAAGTAATTGGCTGAGTCTTTGCATCTCCACCTATAAGCACCGTGAATGGGCAGGTGCACGTTCACACCAACTTCGGTAAGAGGGTACTGCATACCTGGGGTGGCGGTGTCTTTGGGCACATGATCTTCTGGAAGGGGTGAACAACTGTTAGTAGAAATCTGAGCAAAACATAGTATTTCATTTATAGGACAGTTGCATTATTGGAAAATTCAGGGCCTCATACAACAGTGTAATAATTACTTTGAGTTTATATTTAAAATGGAGCCAAGGTCTAGGATCAGATAACTACCAACGGTTTTTTTCCCTACATCAATCTCTTAACAGGACCTTTGAACATCACGTGGGACAGATCTTTACTGAGTGGGCCAGTCAGGTACACTGCAGGCTGTCTAGCATCTCTGGTCCCTGGGTCTGAATCCTAGGAGGGCCCCCACTGTTGTGACACCCACAAATGCCCCCGTTTCCTGTCCACATGCAGAGTGGTCGGGCCTGCCTCTTCCAAGCAGCAGCTGCACCAGCCAGGTCTGGTTTCCGTGCAGTCAGGGGTCCCAGGGGAAGTCTCAGGTCACTGAGCCCTTCCTGCAGTGTTCAGGTCGGTGACGTCCGGCCCAAAGGTGCAGAGCTGTATATAGACTCTTCTGTGGAAGGACTCTCCTGTCCTCATGGTTTCTGTCCTCCAGTGAGAGACACCCGGGTAACCATATAGAGAAGTCTGAATGAGGAACAATATCGCTATTGTCCCTACCCCAGAAATAATTGTAAAGGCCCCGTCCTGGGCTTTGTACCTAAGGATTAGCAACGAAAAGGAACACACAGTTATCCTTATGCCAGTGCTTTCTCCCTAGGTGTGTGCCCAAGTGGATACACAGCAGGATGTGAAAATGGGGGTTTCCACCAGTTTTCCCCTTGAGTTGAAAGAAACTTCTCTCTGTATTTCACATGGGTTTTCCCCTGGGGGCAACTTGCATTGGATGTTGGTGACCAACTGGGAAATTTTTGCATTTTAATTAAATTACCTAAGACAAGGCAGTGGTTTCAAAGGAAACATGAAAGGTCTTTCCACATATAATCAGCATTTGTCCCTCGAAGACATGAAGTTAGTGATGTTCCGATGTCAGCATTGGTTGTTGTTTGTTGTTTGCTGAGTATACAACTCCATACAGATGGTCTGTATGGAGAAACAGGGCTCTCCTTCAGGTGCTCAGAACCCAGTGTGCCGGACGGCCGGTCCTCAGGGAGAAAATACAAATTGGTTGAATATGAATTTGTGAACCCAGTATGGGACTGTTCTTGCTGGGTAGTCATGGGGTCGCTTTCTTCCCACTGTGAATGTGGGTCTCCCTTTCTCTTTCCAAGCAAGTCACCTCATCATTTCCTGACTTAAGGGGCCGTGTCATATCCCTGACACTGGCGAAGAAGCCTGCTTGAGAAAGAGTTGTTACATGTGTTGGCAGGTCCCCACGTTGTCATTCTAAATGGCTGTCCTGTGTCAACAGCTGTCAGGAGAAGAGCCTTCCTGGGTCCTTTTGGAGGAAGAACCCAGCATGTACCTCCTCCACCCTGGCACCACCCCCCCGCCCCCCCACCTAGAGCCAGGTGTGTGGCAGCCTACTCCCAACCTCAGGTTAAAGGAAGGATGAAACTCAACTTGGAGTTAGAAGCTTTTAAAGTCCATTTACAACTATTTCTCAAGCCCCGGGGCTATGTCAGACACTGCTCTGAAGCAGCTGGCGGACAGCAGTGAGCAAGGCAAACTCTGCCCTTGCCGGGCTCCTCCCGTAGACCAAGCACAGAGAGCGCGGAATGTGAACGAGTGAGGGGAGCGAGCCATAACACCAGGAGAAAGCTGTCCTCACAAACACGCCAGGACCAAGGGGTGGGCCAGGGGCCAGGGGTGAGGCGTGAGGAGAAGCGGTGCAGGAAGTAGATCAGAGGGAGACTGTCAGATCCCACGGGGCCTTGCTAGTCCCTGCAAGGACTTTAGATTTTACTCGCTGAACACTGGAAGGCCTCCGAAGCTTTTGAGTCTGTGAATCCTTTCTGAACCCCTAGGTTGAAGGTATTATATACCATTTACCTTGGCTGAGGATTCAAGTCTGGTGCTAGGATTGTCAGCATTACAACTCGGAAGGAGAAGCCAATTTGGGCTCTTTAATTCTACTGGCCCCAAACCCAAAACTACCTAGCCAATGCCCTGTTTTAAGAGATGGCTCCAAGCAGGACAAAGTCTTCCTAGCCCTGAAGCTGTAGTCCAGCGACTCCCCCAGGACTGCGGTTATGTGTGAAGTGTCATCTGTATATCCTGCCAGGGGAGAGGATGAGTTAGGCCGGGCTCCTTCTCAGCAGGCCACGCCATCCAGAGTTGTATTGTCTGGTATGGTAGAGGCTCTTGGGCACTTCAGATGTTGCCAGTAGTAAAATGCATACTTATTTTTGAAGACTCAGTGTGAAGAAAAGAATGCAAAATGCCTCCTGAATACCTTTTTATTGTGAGTACATGGTGTAATGATATTTTTGAAATAGGGTGTTAAATAAAATACAGTACTATAATTTCACTTTTTAAGCTCTTTATAATGTAGCTAGTAGCAAATCTAGAACTGTACTCAAGGCTTCTGTATAGTTTGACATCCAGCATACAACGGTAGATGGAGAACGATAGAGGAATTTTGTGATTAAACTCACATTTGGAGGAGAGAATGAGTCTCAGTCGCCAGTCTCTAGTATATTTTATAATGCACTGAATGGGTCTTTGGAGAGACAGTGGGGTATCAGGCTTCTCCTGTATTCCAAACGTATTTCCTGATGTGGTTCTTACGTTTTGGCCCTACTTTATCTAATGTTAGCGTAGCATAGAAATTTTGACTTTTCCAAACCACAGGGTTCCAGATTATTTGACTCTCCGCCATCTTGGTGGCAGATCACCGGCGAAAAAGGCTTCTAATAGAAAGCTGTAATTTTTTTTCTCTCTGTGCTTCCAGCCAGTTTCAGTCTAAATTACCTCTTTTCTGTAGTTCTTACTGAAGGCTGCAAGAACTAGCCAACACATGCCAACATTCTGACTGTTTCCTCCAGATCCTTTAATGGTGCACCATCCTAGGCTCACGGACTTAGGAGGCCAAGGATTCAGTAGGTGGCAGCATAAGCCTCAGTGTGACCATCATGTAACAAGGATGCCAGTGTCCTAGCCCAGCAGAGCCTGCACTAGCCTTCACTGGACTTTAAATCAGTCACTTCTGCATTTTAGGGTTAGTCACATTCAACACTCACTTCTTTTTTTTTTAAAGATTTTATTTATTTATTTGACAGAGACACAGCGAGAGAGGGAACACAAGCAGGGGGAGTGGGAGAGGGAGAAGCAGGCTTCCCGCGGAGCAGGGAACCCGATGCGGGGCTCGATCCCAGGACCCTGGGACCATGACCTGAGCCAAAAGCAGATGCCTAACGACTGAGCCACGCAGGCGCCCCAACACTCACTTCTGGTACCAATTTCTATGTCACAAGGATGTTTGTATTGCCAATGATAGAAAACCTGATTATGCCAGTTCAAGCAAAATAGAGAATTTGTTTGTTAATGTAAAATAAACGTCCAGGAATAGGGCTAGCTTCGGGTACAGATGGATTCAGCCAACAAGATCAGTAGCTGGTTTTTCTCCATCACTCCCCCTTCCGATTCCCTACTTTGTTGGTTTCAGTTTCAGACCCCATGTGGTCAAAGGATGAGTGTGGCCATTTCAGCCCCCATATCCTCACAGATCCCAGTCCAGCCCATCTGGCAGAAATGCCCTTGCCTCAGGCCACAAATTCCCTTGGTTCTAATGAGTTCACAGGCCATCGCTCAAAAAGTCTTTAGGGCCAAATGAATGCAAGGCTCTGATTAGCTGGCCCTGAATCACATGCTCTTCCTGTATTTGCAGTGGGAACAAAAGCCTCTGGACCCACAGGTCTGAGAGTGACGGAGAGATGGGTCTCCAAACGGAAATTGAAGGACATAGTTATAAGTAGGATGAATTAGTGCTGAGCTGCCAAAACAAATGGAAATATAGTGCCGATTTTTCCCCAAGTAGGATTATACCAATTTCTACTAACCTGGCATTGAATAGTACAGACTTGTTTTCAATTTCTCTGTGTTGCTGAGATTTTTTTTTTTTTTGAGAGAGAGAGAGGAGAGAAAAAGAGAGGGAGTGCACAAGCAGAGGGGCAGAGGGAGAGAGAGAATTCCAAGCAGTTCCCACCCAGTGCATAGCCGGATGCAGGGCTCGATCCCATAACTCCAAGACCATGACCTGAGCTGAAATCAAGAGTCGGCCGCCCAACTGACTGAGCCACCCAGGAGCCCCTTTCTGAAATTATTTTTAAATGACCCAACCTCTCTGTAACTGTACTGATTATTTTGGGGGGAAGAGGGACATTACTTTGTTTCTGCTCCTTTAAATCATATAATTCCCATATTTTAACGTTTTGAAAGTAGATTTCCTCATACAATAAATGCATGTATTTAATCGGGTATGGTTTCTCTTTCCCCCTAAAAAGCTTTAAGGGCGGCATTTTGCTATTGAGGAAGGTGTGTCAGAATTGAGAAAACCCTATTCTAAAACATCTTTCGACTACCAGGGCAAAAACCATGCTCTTACAGTTAGTTATGGAAACACAACTTGGAAAACCAGAATTATAAGTGAACAAATCTTCTCTTATGTTATACATGTTGATTCAGTCAGCGTTGATTGGGGGTCACCACAGGAAGGTTGTAGGCTGTGATCCTTTACCACTTTTCCCAGACTGGTGAGAACTGTGCTCTTGTTTTATAATCTGTCTGCTCTTGGTTTTGTATTTCTGTACATTAATATGGAGGATTCCTCACCTGATTGGTCCAAGAGCTTACTGATTATTGTTTTACTCTACCATTAAGCTCAGATTGGTCTGCCAAGCCCGCTGTGGGCTCATGGGCTTCCCTGCTGATCTGTGCCATCCTTCCTCTGGAAAAATTCCTTTTAACTTAAATTTTCCTGAGAAGAGGTTTCGAGTCTAGCCTTGGCATTCCTTATT
The DNA here is from genome assembly GCF_009762305.2 of Zalophus californianus. NCBI lineage: Eukaryota > Metazoa > Chordata > Mammalia > Carnivora > Otariidae > Zalophus > Zalophus californianus. The sequence goes on along the minus strand of NC_045597.1, from coordinate 137,693,348 downwards.
CACTATTTGAGAGGAAACAATTTTTTTTTAAAGATTTTATTTATTGGGGCGCCTGGGTGGCTCAGTCGTTAAGCGTCTGCCTTCGGCTCAGTTCATAGTCCCAGGGTCCTGGGATCGAGCCCCGCATCGGGCTCCCTGCTCGGTGGGGAGCCTGCTTCTCCCTCTCCCACTCCCCTGCTTGTGTTCCCTCTCTTGCTGTGTCTCTGCCTGTAAAATAAATAAATAAATAATCTTAAAAAAAAAAAAAGATTTTATTTATTTATTTATTTTGGGGGGCATGTAAGCAGGAGGAGGGGCAGAAGGGGAGAGAGAGAGAGCATCTCAAGCAGACTCCTGGCTGAGCGCAGAGCCCAACATGGGGCTCGAGCTCATGACCCTGAGATCAGGACCCGAGCTGATACCAAGAGCCAGAAGCTTAACTAACTGAGCCATCCAGGCACCCCAAGAGGAAACAGTCTTAAGGTCTTTTTTTTTTTTTAAGATTTTATTTATTTATTTGACAGAGAGAGACAGTGAGAGAAGGAACACAAGCAAAGGGGGTGGGAGAGGGAGAAGCAGGGAGCCTGATGTGGGGCTTGATCCCAGGACCCTGGGATCATGACCTGAGCCGAAGGCAGATGCCCAACGACTGAGCCCCCCAGACGCCCCCAGTCTTAAGGTCTTAAGGGGATGTTATATTATGGAAGAAGTTTTAGGAGGTATGATTTTCTTTTTCTCATTCAACATGAATGAAAACGAAATTTGAGCACCTACCGAGAGTGTCGGAGGCGGTTCTAGATGCTGAAACGACAGCAGGAAGGAAGGTCCCCATCCTCATGGAGCTTGAATTCTAGTGGGGACATGCAAGTACACAAACCATTAAATTGATGAAAAGAATGTCAAGTGGTGACACGTGCTGTGTGTAAACGAGAACAGGCCCAGAGATGGGACACGAGGAGGGGCATTTTTGCTGACAGCTGAGGAATGAGAAGGAACCAGAAGATGAGTGTGCTGGGGGGAGGTCTTACGAGTCTAAGGCCCCGAGATGCAAATGAGCTGGATGAATTTAAGGAACAGAAAGAGCTGGAAGGTAAATTAACAAGAAGGGATGTTACTTGAGATGAGGTCAGAGGGCTAGGGTGGGGCCAGATATGGGTTCTTGCGGGCTCCTGGCCGAGTTTGGACTTTTTAAGTGGAATGAGAAACCACTGGAGGATTTTAAGCAAGGGAGGAATGTTATCTGACTTATATCCTATGGTGGCTAGTAGACACCTCATAAATGTGTCCAAAGTTGGCTGTATTTATACTTTTTCGTTAAAGATGAAAATAGAACCAAACTCTAGACAACTGCTCCCTTGTGTGTCTTCGGGGCTGCAGCCTACTGAGTGATTCTACCTCCTAACTGAGCCATCCCTGATGGAGGGGACTGACGTGAACTGTATGTGTACTGCATGGTGAGGGTGTATTTGTGTGCGTGCATGTATATGCAGTGCCCTACTGAGAGAGCTTCAAAATAATTCTGAAAATGCATCCTATTGCCCATGTTCCCTTTTTAGACCTAACTAGAGTTAGACTTCTCAAAGGTTCACTCAGGCATTCACTTGGTAGTTGATCAAGTTTTCTGTTTTCCTGAGGTTAGTGGAGGGGGAAGGAGATGCTAGCCGCAGGCCTCCACCTCTGTCGGGTGCCCCACACCTGCACGTCAGATGGCAGGACTCTCCATTCCTAATCCTTCAGTGCTCTACTTCCAGGAATTTTGCCATGGTCCCGCGTCATAAAATTCTACTCATGCAGCTAGATTTATATCTCAAGAACTTAGAGTCTGGAGGAGCCGTAGACATCAACTATCCCAGTACTCCTCAGTAGGAGTACTGTTGGTATTTTGGGTGAGACTATCCAAAGCATCCTAGGAAAAGCCACATTCCTGGTTCCACCCCTGCATCCTACAGAGCCCCCCATCCAACCCACCGCTTCTCACCCCAACTACAAATGAGTCCACGCAGTTCCAGTGAATTGAGAACTACTGGTCTACCCGGTCCTGTCATTTTACAGGGAAGGGGGAATAGTAGGCAATTTGTGGGCTCTTCACGCCTTTTCCTTCTGAACCCAGCACAGTCAGGACCCAGAGTTCTAATTTTACAATGAAGTTAGTTTTTGAAACTTGCCTCTGTTTTTCATTCTTTTGACTGATAACTTTTTTGTTCTCAGAGTTTTTCTTCTGATCTACATGCTATGCGTTGCAAATACAAGTCTGAACCTTTCAGATGGCTCAAGAGAAAATGATGAGCATTTTCAGAATATTTGTGCATCACTCAAGGTTTTGTACATGTAGTCAACATTGCCTCTCCACTTCTTAGGGTCTTTTAATAATGAGAAATCTGCCTTTCCTCCTTCTGCACTCATTATCTCTTGTGCTTTTATCAAGCATCTTCTGGGAGAGTTATTGTTATCTCGTTAAGTATGGAGGACAGAAACAAAACATTCTGACACAGAAAGCTCTGGATCTTCACAGGACTTGAGCTGTGGATCATTTATCCTGACTTGGGCACCAAGCTCACGTTTCAAAACATTTGCCTTCATACACTTGACCAACTCTCTTCACCTGCATCTGTGACTTTCTCTCTGCACACTTGAATGCTCTGTAGATGAGGAAGAATCATTACCCTAATTATTGGTGTAGCTGAGAGCTTTTAGTGCCTGGTGACTCTTTTCCTTAATACTAAATGGTATAGTCAATATTGAGAGTGATACTTTCAAGCCGCATTTTCCTGAAGGAATCTGAGGCTCTGTGAATAATTATTTCTGTGCAGGTATCTAGAATAATGTTGGCCTGCCAGCTGGATGGACATCCTGATCGCCTCTTGTCACTGTACCATACAGATATGTTACACCTTGTGGAAAAGAGAAACATTTAATTTTTTTAATTTAGGGTTTTTTTTCTCTTGCTTGCTTCTTAAGTAAAGCCAATCTAGTTTCTTTTTCTGCAGCAAAGGAGGAAGGAACAAACAACAAATTAATCAGACAGGAAGTGAATAACCGCAGAAAGACGTCTGCCTCTGACTCAGTATGTCACATTTAATAAGAGGCCAGAGCTTGTCCAAAATGGCTGTCCAAAAACGACCCCACACTTGGGTTGGAAGATGATGCCTTTTTCAAGGACGGTTTTCTCTCTGGGCTCACATCTTGCTTGTCTGTCTACCTGTGTCCCCGGTCATGCCTTCCTACGATGTTCTTTAATGGTAAGAAAAGTTATATTCAAACTAAATGTGTTTCCTTTATCAGCTAGAGGGAAGACTGAAATGGCTTTTAATGGGCCATAGTATGTTGAGATAGTTTGATTTTTCAGTAGAAGACCATGTAATCTATTCCTGTTGTAGAGAATGCTAGTTTCACACTGTGGTGATTGTGGGCAATTCATAACTTGTGTATTGTACCAAAAAGTAAGCAAGATTTTCAGTAGAATTTTTCCTGACTACTGGACAAGTTTGGATCCACAGGAATTTTTTTTTCCCCATTTAAAATGTTTTTTTTTTCTGTAAGTATAGCCTTTCAATGTGTGGTACAGTTGTCCACGCACTGCTTTTGAACTGTTGCTTTGGCGAGTAGCAGTAAATACTTTTAAAGTAAAGGGAGTCATTAGAAACTTCAAAGGAAAGTACCATTTCTGTTGCTACAGATACGTCACTTAAATTCAAATCCCAAATTAAACCATTTCTAGACAGAGTATTTTAGGAAGAAGACAGTCTGTCTTTAGAATCTTTCTATTCAACCCCCTAACAGTGCAGTGCATAGCTACTTCTGCTAGTCAAATTCTGTAGCATTTGTTATAACTATTTACAGCTAATATGATTAACATTTTGTCATAAAATATTGTAACTTAAAATTTTCAAGCAATGTACTGAGACCTACAGATTAGGATTAAGGAAAGTTTTTTGTATCAAAAAAATTTTTTTTGCCTCCAGGGCAGGAAGAAGTGACTTGACATATTCCTTTTTCCCCATGGAGAAATATAAAATACAGCTTTAAAATATTAAGAGGGCACATAAAAATTTAGTCAATAAGTATAAGTTCTTTTAAATAATTCAATGGTATAAGTAGTGTATATGGTAGAAAATGGAGAAGTGGTAAAATGGAGGAAAGGCTTCAGGAAGATTCTGATTAAGGAAAGTAGAACAGCTTGGTAGAGAGAAAGACAGATGAGTGAAAAGGCAAGAGAGAGAGTAAGTGCATAGCGAGAGGAAGGTGAGAGGCTGGGAAAGGCAGGAGGTCAGTCGGTGTGGAAGCCATGTCCTTCCTCGTGATTGGAATTGTGGGTCTTAAGTATTTCCCATTAACTTCATAAAGTTGTGTTGCTTCTGAACTGGAACTTCATCTAGTCAAAACTCTTTCTCTTATAGTCTAAAGAGGTTTAAATGATTTATTTAGAATCACAGTCAGGTTTTCACTGTTCTTTGAAAAGTTCAGACACGACTTAATTGTTCATAGCTCCTGAACTGCTCTAATATTTAAACTTTTAAGGATTATACAGATGCCAAATAAACTGCAATATTCAGAGAATTCCCCATGATAAAAATGATTCCCTGGGGTCTAGCAGCAGTTTCACCCTGCTCATTGATGACATTAGATTCTAGATCTGGCCTGTGGGCTAGAAGTTGCCCAACCTGTGCTAAAATGTAAGAGGAAGTGAGCTCCCTAATTTCTGGACCTTTCAAGCTTTTCTGCCCTTTTGAAGTCTGATTAACATTTCATGAACATGTCATTTACTTTGTAAGTTTCTGTTTAAATTGTGGGACATTTCTGCTTTAAGGTTGGACTCACTTTTGTTTATCCAAACTGCCATACATTTATGTCTTGTTGAAAAGAGCATTTCCCTTGAAATATCATAAATACCTCTGTCTGTATTTTGCAACCCTCACTCCTGAAAATTAAACTGAAAAAAATATACTAGAATAAAGAATGCCTTAATTAGTATGCTTTAAAATGCACTTTATACACATCTCCCTTCACCATTCATCTGTAATACGGAGGTTTGCATGGGTGTGTACGTGTGGGCCAGGGTTTAAATCAACTTATGGTTTCTTTCTCTTGACTAAATAGCAGGGAAAGACAATAACATTTATTGAGGACTTGCTACATGCTAGGCTCTTTTCCTTATTTTATTTTAAAAAATGGCTAATACTTATTAAGCATTTGCCTGATTTAACTCTTGAATAACACTACGGAGTAGGTACCATTACCCCCATTTTATTGTGGGAACTGGATTTAGGCTATGTAATTTGCCCAAGGCCACTTAACAACTAAATATAAAGAAGTTTCCTATATTTTCAAGAGCTTCTTTCATAAATGCAGTGGAGAGGCAACTAGTTGCCCTCTTCCAGTCCTGAGACTCTGGGATTACAAATGCTTTGTTTTAAACGTCAAAGCAACAGTATCTTTAAAGCAAATACCCTCAAGGAAGACATTTTCCTTCCTAAGTCTTTTGGCCTTTTCAGAAGTAAATTTGGTGACACACTTGCTTATATTACAAGACTACTCTTTCAATGATAAAATGGATTAAATATATTGAGTGTATTGACATATATGCTGGGAGCGTGGACACAGGGGTAGATCTTAATCCTCTGGTAAAACGAAATGTGGTGCTGAGGATTTAAGGAAACTCTAGCTTTTTGGGGCACCTGGGGGGCTCAGATGGTTGAGCCTCTGCCTTCGGCTCGGGTCACGATCCCAGGGTCCTGGGATGGAGCCCCACATCGGCCTCCTGGCTCGACGAGGAGCTTGCTTCTCCCTCTGCCTCTGCCTCTCCCCCTGCTCATGCTCTCTGCCTGTCTCTATCTCTGTGTCTCAAATGACTACATAAAATCTTAAAAAAAAAAAAAAACCTCTAGCTTTAAGATTTGATCCCCTTTGATAGAATACTTAAGGAGGGCACGTGCTGCATGGAGCACTGGGTGTTATATGAAAACAGTGGATCGTGGATCACCACATCAAAACCTAATGATGTATTGTATGGTGACTAACGTAACATAATAAAATTAAAAAAAAAAGAAGAGATGGGAAATAGTGGGAGGCAACGTGATACTTTTTAGTTCTGTGGATAAGGTAGAGATGGGCTCCTTTCCTTTTGCCACAGCTAAACAATGACTTACCTTCATTGTCTCACTTTTCAAAGGGTTTGGATGTGTATCAATTTGCATTAAGTTTTTTAAAAAATATTTTATTTATTCATTTCAGAGAGAGAGAGAGAGCAGGGGGAGGAGCAGAGGGAGGGAATCTCCAGGAGACTCCCTGCAGAGTCCGGAGCCCAACTCGAGGGGAGGAGCTTGTGGGGCTCAATCTCAGGATCCTGAGATCAGGGCCTGAGCCGAAATCAAGCGACAGATGCTCAACTGAGCCACCCAGGCGCCCCTATAAATTGCATTAACTTTTAAATTAAACATGTATGACAGCAGATTAAAAAAATCATTTTACTTCACAACCTTGATTTCCCAACAGTTACTCTTACAGTAAAATTTTGCATTTGTGTGCTACCAATCCTGACGTGGCAGATGTTTCAAAATGTCTTCTCTGAAAAATGCCTTTCCCACTCCCCCTCCTCCAAATTAACCAACTGTTTACCTAAAAGAACTCTAAAAGAGGTATTTTTGAAATAGCCAAGGGCGCTCTAAACATAGCAAGACACGAAGCCTTACCATTGAGAAGACAACCTAGGAGCAGGATTCGCATCAGTTATTGTCTTAAGTGATGTCTGTATTTTGACAAGTAAAAGAGCAAGTACATTTTGAGAAATGAGGGGTTCTGTGGAGAGAAAGCGTGTGTTGCAGCTCGGATTGAGAATTAGTGACAACTAACTGGTGAGGCTGCTGCTTTGCTTACAAAGGAAAGCTTGTTTCTCTTCTCCACCTTGTGCTTCCTCTTGGGTTGAGCACTCTTGTTTTTCCTCTTCTTGCTGATTGCCTCATTGCCTGCAGCCCTCTGAGCCTGGGCCAGAGGAGAGGAAGAGTAACAATAATAGAAGCAAACTTCACGCAAAGATATTAAAACTTTCCAAGATGGCCAAATGTGACAGGCTGGGACGGTGGGGGTGGGGGTGGGCCGGGGCGCAGAGATGTTGCACTGTGACTTGTATCATAAAATAGAAACTACAGGCAAGTGCAGCTGTGAAAAGATTGTGCTGAAGAAACAGGATGGCTGTGGTTTGCTGTGAGCATCAATTTTCCTGTTGAGCATTTTTACAGGAAGTTGAAGAACAAAGTCAACTTCATCTTAGTCTAATGGTTTTCAGATCTTAAACACATCCAACTAAGTTTGCATCATGCAGGACTCTCTAAAGAGTAGAATCCATCAGAATTATGAGTAGGAATCCCAAAATGGGCTTTTTTTAAATTCAAGATTTTAGCAGCGATTTGAGTTTGCTAAATGATTTTATTTTTACAGTGTAACCTGGAGTGGATTCCTTGCCTTTATAATGAATGCTTCTGCAGTAATTTTTTTAAGGTTGTAATAACTCAATATGAATTTAAGAGCCTTTTCTTATTAAACACTGTTGAGTTATATATATTATAACTTTCCTTCTATTAATATTTGTTGGTCAAATGTGCATGTGTGTGTATATATATGGGGGGTAGGGGTATGTGTGTGTGTGTTTATAAGCTGGAAGGACATACCTGAAAATGTCAAGGATATCTCTAAATTATTTCTATTATTAACCCCAACCCCTTTTCACCTAAAATTTAATTATTATTGAAAGCTTCTTTCAGTGGTTAAATACAACCACCATGTTTTAGTTTCATCTTTGTGTTGTCAGTCTTTATTTTTTTTTTAAGATTTTATTTCTTTATTTGACAGAGAGAGACACAGACAGAGAGGGAACACAAGCAGGGGGAGTGGGAGAGGGGGAATCAGGCTTCCCGCCGAGCAGGGAGCCCGATGCGGGTTTCGATCCCAGGACTCCGGGATCATGACCTGAGCTGAAGGCAGAAGCCCAACAACTGAGCCACCCAGGCGCCCCTGTGTTGTCAGTCTTTAAAATACAACAGCCAGTTATTTTACCAGCAAATAGGGTTTATCTGGGAATGGCAGAAGAATTGCAGTTCAGGACATGCAAGCTATGGCAAAATCATAGGCAAACCCAGAGATCAAAGGAGAGAAAGGTTACTTTACAGAGAAAAAGGAGGAAGTTGGGACAGCTTTGAATGAAAGCGCATTGAAGGAAAGTCAGAGTTCAGGTGGTGACAGTTTCTCATTAGCTGAATTATGATGGTTTTTCATTGGCTGTGCTATTGCTGGGCAAGGAGAAAAATCTTCCTTCCTCCTTCTGGGGTAGTAAAGTAGCCTTCTTCCTATTAAAAAATGCAAGGTACGCTTCTTCCTGTTGGGGTCTGCAATTGAGGACAAGTTAGTAGGGTCTGACAGCTCCCTTTTCTGGCCTCCTGACTTCATTTTAAATGAGGTTTCCATTATTTAATTCCACATTTCCCCCTTTTGGTCAAGATTTTTCCTTAAAAGTATCAGTGATCAAGAATTGGCTCATCTGGCAGCACCTGGGTGGCTCAGTCGGTTGGGTGTCTGCCTTTGGCTCAGGTTATGATCCCGGAGTCATAGGATTGAGCCCCATATAGGGCTCCCTGCTCAGCAGGGAGTCTGTTTCTCCTTCTCCCTTCGCTGCTCCCCCTGCTTGTGCTCCCTCTCTTGATCTCTCTGTCAAATAAATAAATAAAATCTTTAAAAAAAAAAAAAAAGAGTGGGCTCATCCTTAGCCCTCACTGCCAGAAAGGACCTTTACTGGGCATCCTGTCCCATATCAGAGGGTAAGTGCATAGCAGTTGGAAACCATTTAAGGCCACATTTGAGTAACAAGGAAGGTTAAGAGGGAGAACCCACAGGCATTTCCCATCCAAAGTCTGTATCTTGTCAAGGTTGTTCACATTAGAGGTCATCTTGAGGGGCCCTTTCCACCTTATCGGGTATCGTTCCTACAAAGTTTTGACAGGCAACAGATACAAAACCTTAAAATAATTATACAAAACATAATTAAAAGCAACATGACAATTTCAAATTATATGATGGTTCTGAACCGTGATCCTGGGCCTGAAGGTAGCCAACCGAACAGATCAAAGGAACATGGAGAATTAGATGAAACCTGTTGTAGCCAGTGTGCCTGTTCTCTAAATTTGTGCCATTGGGTTTCTACTTCCCCAGAGGAGCTTATCCCTGTGTTTACTATCACCCAAATGCTTCCTTGCTCAGCAAGCAGGTAATCGAGGGCTCTGTGATTATCCCTAACTACTTTATTTTTTTTTAAAGATTTTTAAAATTTATTTATATGAGAGAGCATGAGAGGGGGGAGGGTCAGAGGGAGAAGCAGACTCCCCAATGAGCAGGGAGCCCGATGTGGGACTCGATCCTAGGATGCCAGGATCATGACCTGAGCCGAAGGCAGTCGCTTAACCAACTCAGCCACCCAGGTGCCCCTATCCCGAACTACGTTAGCCAGTGAGTTACATGATCCTTGTGGGGCCGCTCCGGCTTTGACTATGGAATCAGCCAGCTCTCCTAATGTCAGGGAGAGATGTCTGATCATGCGTTCATTAGACTGAAGGGTGAAGGCTCTCTTTACAGAGGCAAACCCGAGCCATATGCACCTCCTAGAAGTTCTCATTTATTGCAGCCATGAAAGTTTAGTGAGGTGGACCATTGGTAAACTGCTCTTTTGTTGAGGAGAAAACAGAGCTCAGTGAGTACAGCAGGAGCACACCGTCCTCTCATCCTCCAGCTGTCAGGACAATGAGTTGCCCAAGCATAGGGGCCATTACCAAAGCCTCCACATACAGAAGAGTAGCCAAGAGCTGCACATAGGGCTGCCTCATAAGTATGAGCATTTCTGGACCCATTTGTCTATGTAGAGGCATTAGCATCATTCAGCCCAGACTCAAATACCATGTTATCACATACGGAAAGTCTTCCTAAACATATAGATATGACAGCCAGCTTACCAATGGTCTAACTTACACTGGCTGTGCACAATGTCCTTTATATATATGTATATTCAAGAGAGCTCATTTCTCCAACCAAAGGTTGGGTTAAATTGAGGCAGGGAGCAAGGGTGTATGGATATAGTATTCTAGCCTTATGAAAGGGACCTGAGGAACAGTTTAGGCATGCAGTAGCATATGGGATTCCAGCAAAACTACTGATAGGATAAGCTAAGGGGTCACTGTGGTCCTGGACAGATCAAGGTTTCTGGTAACAATCAGAGGCATTTCCTCCTTTTGTAATAGATTAGGAAATGTGGATAAGAGCACTATCTGTCCAAGGCAGAAGGGGAGAAAATATAGTAAGAAGTAACAAAGAGAAAAGGATATATAGGCCTGGGGCAGCAATCTTGGGAAGGCTGTCTCTGTTGTCACCTCTTCCGTGCCCCAAAATCTTTACTTTCAGACCACCAATTGGTGTGCAGGTCCAGTCAGGGTTTGGTGCCTTCTTTAGGTGTGATGTGTGAATCTAGGAGTCTATTCCCGGAAGTTTGGTGTGGCACAAGGGTTGGCTAACAGTACCAAGAGGGGCCCTTCCAATGAGGTGTTTTTTCTTATGGAGGTGTCTTTTCCAACAGATGAAATTTCTGGGTTGCAACTGCCATGTGGTATTTAAGATCTTCATCTCCCGGGAGCTGTGAAGATATTGTTCTGTTAAAGCTGGGCCCTTTTCAACAGAAGCAACTAGGCTTTTACAATATTGAAGTGTATCTCCTTTCATCAGCTGTCAAAAGAGGTGGGAGCCAGATGCATCAGGCACCCTGTGACATTCTCAAAGGATGACAGTTTATGAGTTCCAAAGGGTTGGATTCAGAGATTTAGAGGGATCAACAGCAATACTTTTGCCCAGGTTATTTGAAAGGTCTCTACAAATTTTACCAACTGAGTCTTTTTTTTTCTTTTCTTAAGATTGATTTATTTTGAGAGAGAGAGTGCGCACACACGTGCGCACATGCAGGGGGGAGGGGCACTGGAAGAGGGAGAGAGAGAACCTCAAGCAGACGTCCTGGTAAGCTCAGAGCCAGACACAGGGCTCGATCTCATGATCCTGAGATCATGACCTGAGCCAAAATCAGGAGTCGGATGCTTAACCAAATGAGCCACCCAGACACCTCACCAGCTGAGTCTTAATAACGTTATTTGTGCATTGGACTAGCCCTGGGGATTTAAGGTGGGGAGCACAGTGAAAGTGCTGAGGCACCCGCCACTCAGCACAGACCTGTTGAAGCACTTGCTCGGTAAGTGAGTTCCTGGGTCACTATGGAGCTCAAGAAGGGTTCCCCAGGAAGGAATAATCTTTTCTAATAGGATTTTAGCCACAAAAGTGGGGGTAGCCTGGCTAAAGGGAAAGTTTCCAACCCAGCAAGAAAACGTACAAACCATGACTAAAACATATTTTTATCCATGAGATGGGAGGAGCCGAGTAAAACCTATCTGCCAAACCTCTCATGGTCCAACGGAGAATTTAAAAAATGCCTGGGAGCAGTGTGGATGTGACTCCCAAGATCGCATCTTAGACAGGTAGGACAAGCAAGGTGTGCACTTTTGCAGCCTTATGGATGTTTCCCCACCAGTATTATTTCATAAAGTCTCTCATTTTATCAGTAGACCAAGGATTTCATGCATGTACAGCAGTTAGCAATGGGAATTTTAGAGTCTTTGGCAGGACTGCATTGTTATTTGGTTCAAGCCAGAGTTCTGTCTGTTTTATTGAACCAGCAATTATTAGATTTCCAATATTGTTTTTTTCCTCTCTGGGGCCAGTTGTTGGGTATCTCTTGTCAGTTTTTGGAGGAACATCCTTTTGGACCATGACTGAGGTTTGGTTATTGGTTCCTTTAAGAGCAGTGTTTTTAACAGAAACATCAGCAAGGTGGTTTCCTTTGGCCTCCAGGGAGTCAGGTGTAGAATGCCCAGGGACTTTAACACTAGCCGGAGCAGCTGGTAAAAGTATGGCCATCTAATAAATTTTGGACATAAGAGCCATTTGTAATTTTCTTCCATTAGAGGTAAGACATCCAGCTGTTTCCATAACATCCCCAAAGGCATACCGACTGTCAGTGTAGATGTCTGTGGTTTTGCCTTCAGCCAAGGTTCAAGACTGAGTAGGAGCCTATAATTCAGCCTGTTGGGTTAAAGGTAAAAGAACTCTTTTAAAAAGAGTTGTAATAGTGTGCCCAGCATATTTACCATTTTCACCCTTTGAATAAGACCCATCAGTAGACCATGAAAGATCTGCATTGATTTGAGAAATTTTCTGTAAATTATTCCAAGGAGTCAAAAGGTGCTGTGTCAGCATCAAGCAGTTGTGAAAGGCTTCATCAGTGAAGGGGGAAAGAAGAATGGCTTGGTTAAGGGTATTGCAGCAAGAAAGAGTTACACGATGAACAGTTAGTGGGGGATTTTCCCAGGAGGTGAAGTGACTGGATGAAAGGTGTTGAGTGTGGTGAGAATTCAGAAGGGCCTCTATTGCAAAGGACACAGAGACGGTTGGGGGGGTAGCCATGATTGTTTCTTTAGTTGCCTCAACCAAAAAGGTAGCGGCAGGAATGGCTCTGAGACAAGGGGGCTATCCTTGTGCCTCAGGTTCCAGTTGTTGGCTATAATATCGAGCCCTATGGCTCGATGACGGTTTCCATATTTTTTGGTGAGTGCTCCAAGGGCAGTCTCTTCCCTGTCACAAAAAGGAAAGAAAGGAACCTGGTAATTGGGATGCCCAAGGTCAGGGAGCTTTATTAAGCTTTTCTTTAAGGCCCCCTAGTCTGTGTTATCTTGATCTTCCCAAATAATAGGGTCAGGCTTGTTTTTTAGTAAAATATATAGGGGTTGGGCCATAAGAGAGAAGTCTGGAATCCAATTTTGACTGTAGCCAGCTAGCCTGAGAAAATCTCATAATTGGTGCTTGGTTTTAGCTTTTGGGAAGTTCGAGATACTACTCAGCCTATCCGAATCTAAATATAGTGCTTTTCCAAACTCAGGTGTCCTAAATACAGAACCTGAGTCTGAACAAACTGCAATTTTTCCTTAGAGACTTTATATCCCTTTAAGGCTAAAAGTTTTAACAGGTGGCTGCTTTCCTCCAGTGAAGAGGCTTGGCAAAAGGAGCAGAGAAACAAGTCATCTACCTATGGTAACAAGGTAGAGCCTCCAGAAAACTTTGTCATCTAAGTCAGCTTTTAAGGTTTTCAAGAAGGACTCTCAGTAAAACCCTGGGGCATTACCATGCAAGTGTATTGTTTTCCTTCCCAAGTGAAGGCAAACTGATCGGCAGGCCTTATCTTTAGGGATGCTAAAGGTAGCACTACATAAATTGATGACAGTGAAAATTTTGTGTTCAGTGGGGATGGAGGTCAGTAAAGTATGAGGATTAGGAACAACAGGGTGGCAAGGGATAACAATATTGTTTATGGCTCAGAGGCTCTGAACAAGCCTCCATCTTCAACGATAGGGTTTTCTCGCAGGTCAAATAGGGGTGTTACAGGGACTAGTGTAGGGCATAATGAGGTGCTGAGCCTTGGAATCTTCTGTTATGAGTTTGATACCTTGAAGGACTTCTTTATTTATGAGGTATTAATTCGGGGGAGAGGTTTTGAGGGATCTATTTGAATCTTAATCTAACCTGAAGAAGCCAAGAGTATGTGAGAAGTACATTAAAATGAGTTAAGAACATTATATATAAAGTAAAACATAAATGAATCTAAATAAAAATAAGATACAGAATAGAAAGTAACAGGAGAAGAGAACATTTGGACCTTTAGATCTGTCCAGTTGTATTATTTCTGTTAACCACCCCCCTCACACACACAGCAAATAAAATACTCTTCTATTGATTCCAATTTTTTGCAAAAAAAAAAAAAAAGTTTACTTTTTCCATTCATTTTAGGTAAGATAGTATTTAAGGGTGACCATTGGCAAGATGTATATAGCAAAATGCTTTATATTTTTGAATAATCCAAAATGGTGATAAAATATAACTGGACAAACCTGCCTTTATCCCCCCTTAATAGAACTTGGCCGATTCACTCCCCACTCAGGATTAGAGGCCAGGCTTCTGAGGATTATCAGATGTTTTCACTAGACAGCATTGGAAATCTTTCCCCTCCTCATATCATTCTGTAATGTAGGCCTCACACATTATGCTCTAGAATGACTTTTAAGTTGGCTATAATTATGAGACTAAGAAACCGTTTACTTAAATGACTAGCCAATTCTCTTGATCTTAATCATTTTACATTCAGAGATAATCATGTGTTCTTGGATGAACACACTGAAGAGAAAAACCTAAATTTCCTAGGGCAAGTCTGGACTGAACTGTGGGCTGTGGTTGAGCCTTTAGCTGGCCATGCCACTGGGGAGAATATGTCCCCCGTATGATGGGAAGTGGAATGAACAAGTCACTCTTTCTCACAAGGTGTCTGTCATAACTAATATTGCATCTTTAGCAATTGGCTTTCAGCCACAAGATGCCCTGGTTGGTCTGGGGTCATTGTGTGATGCTGTCTAATGTAAGTTTTAAACCATGATGTTGACCTAATAACATTATAGTAAAACCAACAAAGTCAACGATTTCTTTCACAGAACTAGGAAATTCCAGAATTTCTAAATATTTGTGTGTGTGTGTGTATATATATATAGAGAGAGAGAGAGTGTGTGTGTGTGTGTCTGTGTGTGTAGGCAACATAGAAGAGCCAATTAATGAATTCTTTTTTTTTTAAAGATTTTATTTATTTATTTGAGAGAGAGAGAATGAGAGACAGAGAGCATGTGAGGGAGTCAGAGGGAGAAGCAGACTCCCCGCTGAGCAGGGACCCCAATGTGGGACTCGATCCCAGGACTCCAGGATCATGACCTGAGCCGAAGGCAGTCGCTTAACCAACTGAGTCACCCAGGCGCCCCCAATTAATGAATTCTTAAAGCTCTTTATGCAAAATATTCTGCTCTGTTCTCTTAATCCATAGTGCCAATTCCCTTATAAAAGGTTTATTGGTAGATCCCTACCCTCACCTCAGTGGTTTTTCCAACTAAAATTTCATGATTTTTGAATGATTCATTCAGTTATTAAATAAAACTCTGGCAGTCAATCACATACCCCAGGGTTCAGGTTGATTTTTAATTTCTTCAGTATATGAGAATCTAGAGATATCTTGGGTGAGAAATCAGTTGATGGGTATTCTATTCAAAAGCCATTATCTTGGGGCACCTGGGGGGCTCAGTCAGTTAAGCATCTGACTCTTGATCTCAGCTCATGTTTTGATCTCAGGGTCCTGAGTTCAAAAAAAGTGATTATCTTATAATGTCTACAATGGATAAAAGATGGACATGTATTGTGAAATCTGTGTTTATTAGTTTGCTAGGGCTGCTGTAACAACAACAACAACAACAAAAACAAAAACACAGATTGGGTGACTCAAACAGCAGAATTCTATCATCTCACCATTCTGGAGGTTAGAAGTCCAAGATCAAAGCCTTGGCAGGTTCGGTTTCCCCCAAGGCCTCTCTTCCAGGCTTGCTGACGACCACCTTTCCCTGTGTCCTCACATGGCCTTTTCTCTGTGCTCACACATCCCTTGTGTCTCTTCCTCTTCTTATAAGAACCCTAGTCATATTGGACTAGGGCCCACTCTAATGGACTCATTCCAACTTAATTACCTCTTTAAAGGCCCTATCTCTGAATACAGTCACCTTCTGAGGTACTGGGGTTAGGTTAAGACTTCAGTGCATGAATTTGGGAGGGACACAGTTCAACCCTTACCACTGTGTGTGAAAACAAAAAAGCCTTTTCCATCCCTGTGGTTTTCCTTAGGCACATAAAATTCAACATGCAATGTGAACATTTTAGACAAGTCGGCTTTTCTCCCTCTGGTCAAAGTTACTTAAACACAGAAATGATTCTTTAAAAGAAATTAATTCTCAAAAGTGTATATCCTTAAAAGTTCAATGTCCAAGGTTGGGGGTAGGGTGGGAGGAGAGAATCAGCAAATGGTGGGTCAGGGATCCTTCAACTTTATGGAGCCTAACTAGGGGGGGAAGCAGGACATGTTGTTCTCAAAAAGTTCACAGCTGATTCTGATGCAAGAGATAACCCATATTTTGGGAACCCCTGCCTTAGTTATATTTCCCCTGTTCTAGAGCCCCTCCTGGCCCCAGGACAAGGCTGTCTTTCCTGTCGTGCTCTTCCCAAAGGAAGAACCAAATGCAGCAAGGCCAAGTCTCAGGCTGCCTCCATCCCGCTCTGCACAGCTCTATCCATGGGGGACTCTGGGCAAAACCAGGACCTTGGCTCAGGCGCCGGGTCAGTGCCTCCTTTGCCAGGTGCTCGAGCAGCACTCACACCAGCAGGACCCATGCTCACCTTCAAGGAAGACAGATCTAGACCCATCTGTTGGTCGTTGACCCATCGGGGGGCTCACTGTGAACCATTCCGTTCATCCTCCCACAACCCCATGCCACAGGCAGGAAAGGGGGGCCCAGAGAGGGTAGTCTCTTATCCCAGGTTGTTAGGCATCGCAGCAAAGATTCAGAATCATCTGTGCCTGACCCTGGTCTCATGTCCTCATAGGGATGCAAACCTTTTTCATCCATAGACCACACTAGTGTCTGATAAAGCCCAAAGAACTCCTCTGACTTATTAGATGCATAAAACAAAATACAGAGGATACAAAGGAAACTAGTTATATCGAAGTATGTACAACAAGATCTAGCAACAGACTGAAACACTGCCATAATTTCAAAAGAGATCTGTGACAATTACAATATGATGTGGAAATATCACGTGAAAAACTGTTAGTGAAAAAGTTTCAGGTACTGTGGTTTTCAGCCTACATTTATAATTGAAGGAAATGCTAAATTTTAGTTCGAGCTTAGGGGAACTAAATAGGTCCTTTTTTTTTTTCATTCAAGTACACAAACCCTTGAATTTTGTCCACAGACCCTGCAGGTATAAGGATCTAGGTTAGGAATGCCTGGTCCATTAGGATCTATGCTGCTGTGAGGTCCTTCGGGAAGGTCCATTTCTGGTTCTGATGTGGGCTCTTAACTCCATGAGAGGAGGAAAGCCCTGACTCTCCCAAGGCTTTGGGTGCTGCTTCACTGGTGAAGTCACTCTGCCAGCAAAGCAGGTCCTGGGACTTAAGGCTAGCGAGCCCTTCTGACATAGGGCTCATTCTTCGCCCAAACCTCGGGGTTGATGCTGGGAGCTGTTCCAATGGCCAGCACATGGCTTGCTTGTGCGATACCCGGCTCTTTCACTTCACACGTATTTAGTGAGAACCCTCCTTTGGACCAGGTATGAAGGAGAGCTGGTGGAATTCACAGCCCGGTGGGAAGGCAGCCAGGAATGAGCCTCACATGGGGGACAGGAGTTGGTCTTCTTTGACCCGGGCGGTTAAGGTGGCAAGATTGGAGTCTGGGGTTTCTCAAAAGCTCCCCTCAAGGCCCCACCCTGGACAAGGCCAGACGAGCAGGAAGGAGCAGAGAGACCCCTGAAGCGAGCACCTTCGAGCACTCGGGTGGGAGTAGTTTACCTGGAGGATGAGGAGGAGGGGGGGGGGAGGAGGCGCGATGGGGGCTGGGATGTGGCCACAGCAGTGGAGAGAATGGTGAGGGCGCTCAGCCGCAGATCCTCCCCCCGTGGTTGAGCTGGGGCCGCTGGGGTGGGAAGTGGAGGTGGGGGGAGGCCGAGCCTCTGTGGTCCACAGGTTTATTTATAAGTCAGTTCATGCACAGACAGAACCATAACAGCCACAGCAGAAAGCTGTATAACAACTAGATTAAAGAGGCCTGACAGGTGGCCATCCCGTGAAAGGCTCCCTATACCCCAGTCTGGCCCCTGAGATGTATCGGACAGGAGTTCAACCTGATCTTTACAACTGGGGACTGACTCATGAGAACAAGGCCCTTAAGAGGTTCCTAGTCGTTGACCAGAGAGAATCCACTCCTTCCTTGCTCGGTGTTAGGATAATGGGATTGACTGGTTAGCTGGTGAATGGGGGAGTCCGACACAGTGCATTAGGGGGTTGGGGGTGGTTTCGTCCACCAAGCACGTGGATGATCTGTTCCATGGGGCACACCCCTGGGGCCCTCCAGGCGGCCTTGGCCACCCCCTTCCTTGGTAAGCTGCTTTCTCCAGCTCCTTTAATACCACTGCTTTGGCTGCAGCATCTTTCACAGTTCGTTGCACCTGAATCCAGTTTCCGATCCCCATCCTTCCTCCTGGTCCTAGGACACGTGCGACAGTGAGGCCTCGGGTGCCTTCTGCCCCAGGACAGGCTTCCTAGCACAGGCCCTCAGCACTGGTCACACCGCCCACTTGGCCCCACAGGTGATAAACTGGTGTCATGCAGAAAAGGCCAACTGAAGGAACACGTTTTAAAAAGAAGCTTTGTCTGAGCCAGTCTCTTATTGAAAAGGATTGAGCTTTAACACTAGTGAGCTCTTTCCCTGCCCAAAAATGCTGCTCAAGAAAGACCAGGGATTGAGAGGACTTGCTGTGAATGAATGATGGTCTTTCAGTGAGTTGCTCAGGTCCTCGGAGTCGCGGTGTGCCCTGGGAGATGAGCGGGCTTATGCTAGTTGGCAGCGTCGATGCAGGAGTTCGAGACGCGGTAGGCGCCTGCGTGCCAATGGACTGTCAGTGAGGGACAGCTGTGGCTGCCGCGGCGTTTTTGCAGCTTCATTTCATAGTGGTCGCCTTGGAACGGAACTGTTCCAAACTGTCTTAATTCCGCCTTCCAGCAGCCTTCACAAGTCCAGCCATGTCCTTTTAGATTTTGCGTTCCCTGTCTGTTCACAGGAAGCAAGCCATCTAGCAGTATTTGAATAGAAAGTAGTGTTTCAAGGTGTAAGTTTTCCACATTAACTTTGTGGTTGAACCGAAATTTTTAAATTCTAAATAAAAAATAGTAATTTTTTTTTCCATTAAGAGAGATGGAGAACAAAAGGAAGATAATTGTGCTGTTTGAAATTCAGGACACATGTTCCGTGTGGTTCAGGTGGGGAGTGTCCCAGGCTGCGCACTGGCTTAAGGCTCAGATTCTACAACAGGCGGCTCAAATTTTAGTGCCCACGGGTCACCGCCGGATCTTGTTAAAGTGCGGAAACAAATTCGGTGGGTGGAGAGAGGGGCTGAGGTGTGATATTTCTAACAGCTCGGGGTGATGCCCTTGCTGCTGAGCCAGGACCACACTTCAGTAGCGAGGACTGAGTGGGAGGAGCCAGGATTACTTGGGGGTGAGAGCGCATGGCCCTGTGCTGGGACCTGGGTCTCAGGGACGGAACTCGCAGGGGGCAGGGTCATGGTCATGGCTGGTGGAAGTGCTGGGAAGCTTCCTCGCTCACCCCGTAGGTTCTTCAGCCCCTGATGTTTGCCAGGCTGCCCCCTTCGGCCCCGTCTTCCCTGCACTCCCCCAGCCAGTCACAGTCTGGCTTCCCCTTGTTTCCAGAGCCGTCACACTATGCAGAAAGCTTTTCTAATGAAGTGTATTTCTAGTAAACAGCCTCAGACTCAGAGGTTTGGACCTCGTCTCTTTTTTCCCCTCTTTTAAAAAACTTCGATCCTATAAGGAAATGCCAAGCAGCACAAAGATGGGATCCGGGCCCCTTGCCCATCTTAGCTGCCTGCCTTACCTTATTCCTTCCCTCTTCCCCTGGAGGACTGTAAGACCTTTGAGGGCAAGACCAGAAAAATATTCGTCTTTGCATTCCTACAGTGCGTGCCCAGACCCAGGAGAATGCCAAGCATTTGCAAGAAGAAAACCAGTGGGCGCGGAGTGGGTGGGAGTAGAGAGGAAGAAAGGATGTCATGGTGGAACTGAGAAGCCAGGGGCACATCAGATTTGCCAGGATACATTTCTAGCCGTTTTTTGATCACCTTCCAGCTCACGCAGGCTCCAGGCGCAGCTCCCTCCTGGTGTCATTCCCCGGACCTGCTTTGGTGGGTAAGGGAATTGAGCAGTGTGAGGCACCAGTTTTGCTTCCAATATCTTAAGGCATTTGGGCTCAGAAACCTCCCCTGCTAGGATCCTTCCAGAAGAGTAACATCTTAGCAAATGTTGTAAAGGCGATTACACCCCTTATAAGAACTGGCCTGGGGGCACTGGGGTGGATCAGTCAGTTAAGCGTTGGACTCTTGGTTTTGGCTCAGGGTCATGATTTCAGGGTCCTGAGATCAAGCCCTGCCATGGGCTCTGCACTCAGCAGGGAGTCTGCGTAAGATTCTCTCCCTCTGCCCCCCCACCCCTCTCTCTCAAAAAAATAAATCTAAAAAACAAAGTTGGGGGGGCGCCTGGGTGGCTCAGTTGGTTAAGCGACTGCCTTCGGCTCGGGTCATGATCCTGGAGTCCCGGGATCGAGTCCCACATCGGGCTCCCTGCTCAGCGGGGAGTCTGCTTCTCCCTCTGACCCTCCCCCTTCTCATGCTCTCTCTCAAATAAATAAATAAAATCTTTAAAAAAAAAAAACAAAAAACAAAGTTGGCCTATGTGAATAGCTGTCACTTTGGTGGGAAGGAGGGATGGAAGATTAGAATAGAGTATTACTAAAAAGTCTAATACATGACCAAGTTTTGTTTCTTTTTGCTTTGTTTCTACAGATTGACCAGCAAGACTGTTGAAAGTATAGCTGTCCAAGATGCCTGTCCCGCCCCCTCCGGCGCCCCCGCCCCCGCCAACATTTGCTCTGGTGAGTGGCCCCTTGCCACCTGCTGCTGGTGCACGAAACAGGCCAGATGAAGTCGAACCTGGCGCACACGCATTTGTTTTGCATGTATTTGCATTCTAGCGTAAAAACCTTACGGCAGGTTTCCCCGCTGCAAGTAAGCCGGCCTGAGACCCTGAAGGGCCGGTTGTCAGAAGTCTCAGGCAGTGCCAAGTACACGTGTGGGATGTGCGTTTGTGGGGTTTCCTCTGTCAGGTCCGTCACGGAAACATCCTGTCCCTTCCCACAACTTCTGGACAGGACAGTCCTGAAACCCAGGTCTATGTATGAAATGCAGTCATTCACGTTTCCTGCAGACTCACTCTTTGTTTTTCTCTGACTTTTCCCTTCTTCCCACTCTTTTTTTTTGGCAACTATCATCCACCCCCCCCCATCCCCACTTCCTCCCACACTCACATCCTTCTTTCAGTCTTTCCTTGCAGGGGTGCCTGGCTCACTCGGTTAAGCCTTCAACTCTTGGTTTCGTCTCAGGTCGTGATCTCAGGGTCATGAGTTCGAGCCCCGTGTAGGGCTCCATGCCCTACAGATTCCATGTGTGGAATCTGCTTAAGATTCTCTCTCCCTCTCCCTCTGCCCCTCCTACTCATTCTTTCTCTCTCTCTCTCTCAAATAAATAAATAAATCTTTAAGTCTATCCTTATATTTAGATGTCTACTTTCCAAAGGCATTTCTTCACTGGTCTCTTGATAGACCTGTCCTCAGAAAATAGTGCACCCTCTTACAGGAAGCCAGCAGCCCTCCACATGGTGATACAGAAAGGCTCCCAGATGCACCCCATTGCCCCCTTACCTCCCTTGGCATGTGAAGGCTTTACTTCTGAGGAGCCTCACAGTGATGGGTCCTTTTTACTTGGGGAAACTGAGGCTCAGAGAGGGAAAGTCTCTTGCACAGGCTTCCACGGGACACATTTATATAGCCCATTTGAGGTTGGAACCTAGTTAGAAGGACAAACAATTAATTAGCTTGTTGCTACTCAGTGTGGTCCTCCAGCTCTTAGTTAGTGGCCCCAAGGAGACAGGTACAGAAATTAAGAGTAAGCATTAAGAAACACAGCAATTTGACAATAGTGTTATGTTTATTGTTTCTAAGATTGTATTTTGTGTGTCTCTTTTTTAAGTAATTCATTATTCTTTTTTAAAATATTTATTTATTTATTTTTAGAGAGAGTGCATGCACACACACGTGCAAGCAGGAAGGGGGAGGGACAGAGGGAGGGGTGAGAGAGAGAATCTTAAGTAGACCCCTTGCCCAGTGGGGAGCCCAACATAGAGCTCGATCTCACGACCCTGAGATCATGACCTGAGCCGAAATCAAGAGTCGGATGCTTAACTGACTGAGCCACCCTGGTGCCCCATAATTCATTTTTCTAATAATTAATTGTTATTTTACAAAAGTATCAGTCCAAGATAAATTGGAAAAAAAAATTTAAAAACTGATCCTTCACTCAGATAAGTTTGAAAAGTTCTGATCCAGAGGCGCCTGGGTGGCTCAGTCGGTTAAGTGTCTGCCTTCGGCTCAGGTCATGATCCCAGGGTCCTGGGATCGAGCCCCACATTGGGCTCCCTGCTCAGAGGGGAGTCTGTTTCTTCCTCTCCCTCTGCCCCTCACCTACGTGTGCTCTTTCTCAAGTAAATAAATAAAATCTTGGAAAAAAAAAAAAGGAAAGAAAAGTTCTGATCTGGCTAACATAGCAGGATTTATTTATCTATATTTCCCCAAAAGTGTGGTTTTATACCACTAGCTGGGTAGTATGTGTTTTAATTTTTTTTTATTTTAATGTGCATGTATTGATTTTAATGTGTGTTCTGAAATTTATAACTAGCACATCAAACTATGGATTTAATAGTGAGTTAATTTAAAAGAAAATATTCACTGAAAATAGTATAAATAATATAGTGAACTGACTTAATGAAAAATACAAATAAATAATAATACAGGTAGCTGAGAAGACATATGAGTCATGCGAGTAGTACCAGAATGACTGAAATTTATCCTGTCAACTCATTTCTATCCATTATGTGACTAAAAGCAAGATCCTAGAGAAATAGGATATAGAGATGAGTAAAGGGAACGGTGGGTTGGTGGCTATCATAGGGCACTATCTGGTGGGACAGCTCAGTTAAGGGTTCTGGACTGCCATGTGAGAGGAATTAGCACCCAAGGAGGTCCGGCATCAAAATAAATTTGGAGGTATAACAGGAGGCCAGTGAAAATTGCTGACCCCAAGGTTAAGAGAGCTGGGGTGGACACGTTGCTTAACCTCTCTGGGCCTCAGACTTTTTTCATCCTTAAAATGAAGACAGTAGGTAATTTTAAAAGTTCTCTTTCCAAGATGTCCAAGATGTGTCGTCAAGTTGAAAAAACAAGTTTCAGAGCAGTAGAAGATGACTCCATTAGCAAACGGGAACCGTACACGTAAAGAGCACTTTTGAAACTGCTGAGAAGCTGCTAATATTAACAGGCTTGCTCAGGGGAGTGTTGGAGGCAGGTGGGGAAGGGGCATTTTGTTACTTTTTTTAACTGAGATATAATTGACATTTAACATTGTGGAAGTTTAAGTTATACAACATGTTGATTTGCTACATTTTTATATTGCAATGTAATTACCACCTTAGGTTTAGCTAATAACACCTCTTTCACATCACATAACTATCATTCCTTTTTTCTGGTGAGAATATTGAAGATGTAGACTCTTAGCAACTTTGAAGTTTATAATACAGTATTGTTAACTATAATCACCATGCTGTGCTCCTCCAGGACTTACTCATCTTCTGGTTATAAGTTTGTACCCTTTAACAGCAGCTCCCCAATGTGGGCAAGGGGCATTTTAGATCCCACATTTACCCTTCTGTCAAGTTACAGGGAAGGCTCTGGAATCACACTGCCAGGGTTTGGATCCTAGCTCCTCCTCTGACTAGCTGGGTGATGGGGGCAAATGATTTTACCTCCCTGTGCCTCTACCTCCTTGTCTCTAGAATGGAAATAATGACTCACAGGGCTGATGAGGATTAATTGAATTAATACACATAAAAGTGCTAAAAACAGTGCCTGGCCCATAGTAAATGCTATATAAATGTTAACTGCTGTTACTACGAGCAAGTAATACTTTATCATTATTCCAGGACTCTTTCAGCTTAACACAGAGCTTCTATGTACCCTGCTTCAGGGTTTTTCTTAGCTTTTCCTTTGCCTCTAACTCTGATAATAAATCCCTGGGTGAGGTATCAAGCTAAACTGCCCCAGCTTTACTTCCTGAGCCCTTCACCTACTCCTCTGGAATCAGATCATTTCAGAAGGGCTGGGGCCAGCCTGGAAGGCCTCTAAGGTCTGCTGGAAGGACCTCTGGGTTTGGGGAAGCCAGCTCTCCCTGGGTCCAGGCCAGACCAAGCCAGTTTCCCCATGTGTCAGACCCAGGCACATGCCTACTACTTCCGAGTCCTGTGTGCTGGGCTCTCAGTGTCCCCGCTCCCTAAAATAACCCTGAGGAAGTGAGATCCCAATTTCATAGTACAGATCTTTCCCAGGAATTCTAGGAAAATGAGAAAATACCTAAGCATTTTAAAGCAGCACCTTGGTCCACTCTGCAATCTCTGTGAGCTAAGCTTTCAAAGGAATTAAATATGAGAAACACCTTAGGCAAGGGCATGCAGGAACTTTGGGGGGTTATGGACGTGTCCTGGATCTTGATTGTGGTGGTGGTCACAGGACTGTATGTTTTTCAAAACTTGTAGAACTATACAAAGTAGCAGTTTGGCTAGATGTAAATTACACCTCAAATCTGCCCTAAATTCAAAAGAAAAAGAAAAATCTTCGGTAATATAGACAGAGGGAATTATTTTCTAAAACTTTGATGGATTTAAAATACATACAGCTGACCCTTTTGACTAGAGACAATTTTCCCCTTGCTCCAGGTTAGCTCTGAAGGTTAGGAGAGAGAAGCTGTTCTTCAGGGCACATTCTGGGGGAGGAAGTCTTGTAGTATCCAGCAGAATCCTCTCAGACTTTAAAATTCCCTTCTCGTTTTGAGCCATCCAACCCTGGCTCTGTTGGTTACGGCCAGATTGTGGTCTGAATTTTTAGAGACTTTTATCAGGGACTGACTCTTCCTGCATTAAAAATGAATGTAATTTATTGCTGCATCTGTTCCCAAATGTCTGGGTCTTAAAAAGAATGACATTGGATCTAAAACTTGCAGAGAATTTACAACCTGTTGCCAAGAACCTCGATCACAAGCTTCCAGGACTCTAGCTGTCCCCACTGAGTGTTGTAGTAGATGATTTTAATTCAAGAGATGAATATAAGTCTGCGTGGTTTCCTTTTAGGCCAATACGGAAAAACCTACATTGAATAAGTCAGAACAGGCTGGGAGAAATGCTCTTCTCTCTGACATCAGCAAAGGGAAGAAACTGAAGAAGACAGTCACCAATGACAGGAGTGCACCGATATTGGACAGTAAGTGAAAAAAGCTGTTTTCCATGGAGATAAGTGATTTACGGCCTAACAATCAACCCTACCCTTCCAAAAAGATTTTTTTTTTTTTCAGTTAACAACAGCTGCAAAGCTAGCAAAATAAGGGACTGTATCACTCATTGTAGCCACAGCTCCGGCTTGGGTTCCCTCTAATGCTGCAGGAAGCCAGGATAATAATTCTTTGTCCAAGGAACACACAGCAGCGATTCTCTGAATTATTCACAACACTTGCTGGAAGTTAACCCATTACTCTCTGCACCACAGATCAAAAGGCTGCATGAAATATGGAAAGAGCCCCAGCCTTGGAATCAAAGGATGTTGGTTCAAGTTCTGGCACATCCATCACTTACCATCTCCAAGCCTTATTGTCTTCAAATGTAAAATGGAGATAGTGCCAGGTCTGCCGCCCTCACAGTTTGCTGTGAGCCACAGACGAGACAATGCAAAAGTGTTCTGTGGGCTGGGATGTGTCATTCAAGTGTAAGATAGGATTTTCAGGAGCTGGGAGAGAGAGGAAATGAGATCACAACTTTGCTTATCTGCCCATCGCAAGTCTAAGATACTTTCTAGAACAAGGCAGGGTATGTAGAAACAAACAGGTACCCACAACACAGAAATCCTATTAACATTTACAACAGAATGAAAATGTATCATGACTAGAATCTACTGGTAGTTAATAACCAGGCCTTGAAACTGTCCCCTCACATTCCTAGACCTTTCCACTACTGGCTACATGTCGCCAGAATACATCCTACACCCAGATCCCATCTGGACTCCATAGGAAACAGACTGACTTTCCAAAATCACCAGAGGGAGCTTTGTAGATGGTGAACAGTGATGCAGGATTTTAGCCAAGTCGAGGATTACAAGTGTTCAGGAAGAATTTCTAGGAAAAGTGCCTAATGGGTGGAGAAGAAAGAAGGCTCAGAGTTAGGTGAGAACATTGGTGTGGGAGGAAAATGGAAAAGAGGAAGACCAAGACAAAAGCTTTTACATGTTGCTGTGCTGTGTCATGCTATGTGTTGCAGAGGAGGGTACACCAACCTCCAGAAGGAACTATGGGGTCTTTTACCCTTGACTTGACACGGTTCCCTCTTAGTCAAAATGCCCCCAGAACTGATCGGGTTATTTTATAATCCCTTAGTCCTCCTGATTGGCGTCATGAAATTCTCCCTGAGTGGAGCCCAGCACCACTTACGTCTGGGAGCCTTGGTCCAAAGCTGTCTGAGTCCCGGTGCCAGGTATGGGGCCAGAGGCGCTCCCCAGACTGCTGGCCTCTGGGGCAGAGCTCAGTCATTCTTCCCCCCAGGAGAAGGAACCCAGAGCTCGAGAGAAGTAGATGTGAATTCCCCACTGATACTGAAGGACACAGGATAATCTGTGGCCTATTCCTGAATCCACTATTAGAAACTCATTGTATTCTTCAAGGTCCACTTCTCCTGCCATTAAATGGAAAGAAATGTTGGTTCTTCTCCCTTCCAGCTGTTCAGTGATGTTTAGGAACATACTTTGCTTCGTGGACACAAGATGCAACCCAGCACATGCCCTGTTGTCCATGCACTTTATGGACACCGGTACTGTTGTCACAGGCTCTTTGCAAGCGGCAAAGGTCCACCCATAGTTTTGTACTTGTTTGCAGCTGAAGCCTCCCTGGGTTCTATGTTAAAATGTTGACCATGGTTATATATGATAAAGCTCTTAATCCAGCCTTATCCTGCAGTGCGATTCCTAAGGAAATGACCATGAACCAGTTAGCTATCATCAACTACTTTACCTTCTCTCTCTGAAAGATGCACAGATGGTCCAGGTTAAGAAAACTGATGAATGATGTCTGATAGTGCATCAATCTCTTTGAATGTTTGGTGTCATGTAAAGGTATCTTGTTTAAATGCATTATTCCAAAATGTATCATTAATTAAGGAGTAATATTTGAATGTCAAGGGCATTATTAATATTATTGGTAATAGTTAAAATTAGTAAAAAAAAACCCTAATTTTTATAGGGAAGCCATTTTGCATATACTTCTGGAAATTGTTATTGTAATTTGATTTGTTAGGTGAAGTAATCCTTGTCAGTTCACTATCAGATTATTTCTTCTATCGGCAGAGCTCGCATAGGTACCCCAGAAGGCTCCACACCTAGAAAAAATGCAGAGCTGACACAAGCTTAGGATCAAATTAATCAAGAAAAAAAGAAAACACAAATGAATAAAAGTAGGACTCAGAATGTAGATTAGTAAGAGATTCAAAGTGGATTTTTCAAAATTAGGGATACTGTGATGAATTTATATGCTAAAACATGTTAAAATCTTAAAGAAATTAATTTTTTACAAAAAGCATAAACTTACCAAAATTCACTCATGAAACTTCAATGAGCAAGACTAAAGTTGAACACTATCAAGCGACTTTCTCTCTAAAAAGCTTTAGAGCCAGACGATTTTATCAGTAAATTCTTCCAGATTTTAAGAAACAGCTCATGCAAATGCTATACAAATCATTCCCAAACATAGGAAGAGATGGAAAGCTATCGGATACATGTAATAAGACTTGCGTGGTCCTAACCTCAGACTTTGTGCTTGTGGCACAAACACAAAAAGAAAGCTATCTATCAGCGTCCCAAGGGACATGTGGCAATGTCTGGAGGCATTTGTAGTTGTCACAACTTGGCCAAGGAGGGGTTCCTACATCGACATCTAGTGGGTAGAGTCCAGGCATGCTGTAAACATTCTACAGAGAACAAGACAGCCACCCACAAACAAAGAATTACCTGCCTTAAAGTGTCAGTAATTTCAGAGTTAAGGGCGTGTTCATTAAAAGCGAACTACGGTTGCCTGTAGCAATATTAATAATTTATATCGTATGCAAGTTCAGTCATCAAAGTAATTACTTATATAAACTAGAGATACAACTATTAGACAAAAGGAAGCAAAACCTTTATTATTTGCAGACCATATGTCTAGTAGAAAATCCAAGATAATTTTTTATAAATATTAATTTAGAAAATATTAGCAGAATGGTCTATTAGATGTCAAATGAAATTTTCTGATACCAGTGATAACCAATTACAGAAGGGGAAAAACATCCCTTTCACAATTTCAACAAACAAAAATGTATCAAAGTAACCTTAACAAGAAGAGTAGGTGACCCATATCAGGAAAATTATAAAACTTGACTGAATGAACCAGAAGAATGGGAGAATATACCATGTTTCCATATAACCTAAATATCATTAAAGTGTCAGTCCTCCCCTCTTGATTTGTAGATTTCATGTACTGCTTGTCAAAGACTCTAGAAGGTTTTCCAAGGGGTAGAACTTTAAACAATGTTTAACCTCATAAATACAACCATACATACGTCATAAATTGTATAAGATACTTTTTCAAAGAGGGTTATAATCATGGCTCTCATACAGTTATAAAACGAACATATGGCAAATATTTTATTTAAGTCATTAATGAATGAGGGAAGCAGTATAATGTTACCAGTGCAAAGGAGAGTTCAAAGTACCACACACATCAGAGCTGAAATGAATTTACAGATAGGTAAACCCATCTGTGATCAGTTGCATGCCACTGAACACAACAATTTTACATTTCTATGGACAATTATTATCAGTTTTTCGACAACTTACAGAGTTGTAAAATATCTCATAGA
Organism: Zalophus californianus; assembly: GCF_009762305.2. Lineage (NCBI taxonomy): Eukaryota > Metazoa > Chordata > Mammalia > Carnivora > Otariidae > Zalophus > Zalophus californianus. The sequence goes on along the minus strand of NC_045597.1, from coordinate 137,664,502 downwards.
CAAGGAAAATAACCCAAAAGGCTAGAGAGGATACTTAGTAATCTTTTTCTTTTCCTTTCTTTTTTTTTTTTTTTTTTGGTCATTCTTGTCTGCCCATTTCAGACTCTTCCACGGTTTAGAGGAAATAAATGCAAAATAAAACAAAATCTTTGTACCACCTTCAATTGCAGGGAGTTTTTAAAAATGTCTAAGCCTACTGTTGGGCTTTATGATATTAGAAAATTGAAATCAAACCTTAAGGCCATCAAATAAGTAGATGGTCAAAAGAACTACAATATATTCATGCTCTAAAACACAATGCAGCCCCTTAAACTCATGCTTTCAAAGAATATTTGATGACATGGGAAATGCTAACAATAAAGTGTTAAGTGAAAAGAGCAGGCTAAAAACTGTTTAGTAAATTTGGTCTTAATTTTGAGAAAAAAATATATAAAATGAAAAAGTACGAGCAGGAAAAAAATACATGAAAATAGTGTATATTTCCAAGGAGTAAAATTACAGGGTCTTTTATTTTCTTCCCTTTATTTTTACGATTCCCTTCCTTCTCACCTTTTATTTCCATCTCCCCCTCCCTTGGGACTTGCTTTCTTGGAAGATTCCTTTATTAGCCAAATCTTAGGATACATATAGTAACTCCTACAGCAGCTAGCCAAGCAGGGAGCATGGGGCAAGGCAGCATCTATTACCGATTCTCCTGCCCTGGGGCCTGTGACTGGCCTGGAGTGAAAAACAAAACCCGTCCTTTTCTGACTAGGGGGAGGGTGAATCGTTTATGGAGCCTTGGGTGTTAATACGCAAACAATGCATCGTGGATCACTACCGATGTACTGTATGGTGACTAACATAACATAATAAAATTAAATTAAATTTTAAAAAAAATCCTGCGTTTTCATGAAATCCCAGAAATCTGCCATGGCCCAGTTCAAGCCTGCTCCCTGGTTGACAGGCATTGTCTATTGTGTACTTGGGCTCGGGCTGTCCTCTGGTGGTGTTTTCATCCACGGTGAAGAGAGTGTGTTTCCTTCCCTCTGCAGAGCCTAAAGGAGCCGGTGCCGGTGCCGGGGGCGGTGGCGGTGGCGGTGGCGGTGGAAGTTTTGGAGGGGGTGGCCCACCTGGCTTAGGAGGACTATTCCAGGCTGGGATGCCGAAGCTGAGATCCACAGCCAACAGGGATGGTGGTAAGGAGAGTTTCTTTCTCTCTTAGTAACAAGATGAGGCAGAGTTCTGTGGTTTGGAGGCTTGGCATCCCCTCTAAAGCACTGTGCCCTTTAAAACATTTTAGATCGCTTGAGATGGTAACACCATTTTATAAGAGACTCTAGCATCTTTTTTTTTCTTAAATCAAAAGCAGCCAGCTCCATGGAGCTGTTAAGTATTTGCTCAGTGTCCTCGGGGTAACTTGTACTTTTTTGTACTTTTCTAAAGGGGGAGCTAGAGTGGGAAGAAAAAGAAGGAGCAAATGGAACTGGCCACCCCTGGAAAAGTCTGCCTGGTGACCTGGCAAATTCACCTTTCTTTGTGAGGTAGCCCGACCCAGCTGTCTAGTATAGTAAATACTTGTGAGCCACTTTCCAAAACACTATGGAGCGTGTTATACAGAATATAGTTACAAATCTCACTGAATCTAAAACGGTGTTTTGCATGACAGACATCTGGCATTTGAGGGCCAGTGATTCTAAATATTCTCTGCAGGGACACATGGAAATGAGTCCTATGGGATTGTCTTTGAACCTAATGGCAGAGAGAAAAATTGAACCTGGTCATGCCCAAATAAAAAACCTTACAAAGTGCATGAAGCTCAGTAAGTTTTACCATAAATCTTTCGGTATTAATGTTTGTTGTGTTAGAAGACTTTTATTTCTAATTCTATGATCGTTTAATGTCTGCTGGGAAAGTATGAAATTCTCACAATCATGAAGATAAAGCCACTGAATCCTCAGGGTTAGCTGACTGTTTAGCGTTGGATGGTCAAAATCTAGAAAGATACTCAATAATATGAGAGATTCTGTCTTGCCAGACCCGCATTTACATTTAAATTTACTTATTTAAAACCCGCCAAAAGGATTGAGGCAGCTGACAAATGCAGACATTCAGTACTTAACAATAGGTGAAAAAATTAAGGCAAAAGACAACTGGAAAGAAATTTATAAAATGAGGATAGAATTAAATTAGTGCACAAAATGGTGTACCAGATGTATATGTCAGCCTAGTATACCATCCATATAGTGAACACTGTCCGTGTGATGTACACATGGCTAATAACTGCAGCTTCAATCTGAACTTGGAAGATATAATTTATCACAAGTTGGTGACCTAGAAATATACCACACAGTCAAGGAAAGTACAGTGGTTTTCTAGTACTGCAGTTGAAATAAAAAATTCTCTCTAGAGTTCATATTGCTCCACTGTATAAATCCATCCAAATGTCTCTCATTGTGCCTTGGATAAAATCTGAAGTCTTCTAAGAGTGCCCGGGTGGCTCAGTCAGTTGAACGTCTGCCTTTGGCTCAGGTCAGGATCCCAGGGTCCCGGGGTTGAGCCCCACAGAGTCCCGGGATTGAGCCCCACATCTGGCTCCCTTCTCAGTGGGGAGTCTGCTTTTCCCTCTCTCTCTGCTCTTCCCACTGCTCATGTTCTCTCTCTCTCACTCACTCTCTCTCTCTCTCTCTCTCAAATAAATAAATAAATCTTTAAAAAAAAAATCTGAAGTCCTCTGGTTTACAAGGCTCCTTATGACCTGGCCCTTGCTGGCCACTCAGAGTCCACTTGCTAAGTTCTCCGTGCTCACTGTACCCCAGGCACACAGGCCTCGGTTTTTCAGCTTGAAGCTCATTCCCTCCCCAGGGCCTTTGCACCTGCTGACCCTCTGCCTAAAGCACCTTCTTCCCTGTCTTTCTATTGCTGGCCTCAGCTCAAATGTCACATCTTCAGAAAAGCCGCCCCCAGCCAGCCACCCCATCTGTCTGATCTCTCCATCTCATTGACCTATTTTAGTTTCTTTTTAGTACTTATAACTATCTGAAAATATTTATGTTTGCTGGTTTATTATTTATCTCCCCCACAAGAATGTAAAGCACAGGAGAGCAGGATCATTTCTGTTTTGTTTACTCTTCCATCTTTAGCACCTAGAATAATGGCTGGTATGTAGCAGGTACACAGTGAATATTTGGTATTTTAATTAGCTCATGTTTGAAGTGGTAGAAGTTTTCAGGCTTACCATTTTTGGAGAATTACCTTAGGTTCCAAGAGATTCTGGGGTGGTGGTTTGAATTTTTCCATAACTTCGGTTCCTTTTCTTGAACCAAAGCAGTTTAATATTAATTATGTAATAGGGTTGTTCTGTCCTGCCGATGTTGAAGTGGAAGTTGACTCAGTAAGGAAAAAAACTTGTGTAGTTGCCTGCTTCTTTGCAGATTAAGACCAACCACTGGTGTTGAGTCTTTCAATTGAACTCTGTTTCTTTTTCCTTTGTTAGTTCTTTCTTATTTCAGTTACAATTCTTCCATTACATTTTTCCATCTTCTCTTGGGAATTTCATTCAAAGAGACTAGGTAAGCCCTCCCGAATGGATATTTATGTTGGGATAACTAATTTTTCATCTAACATGGCTAAATTATTTTTTCAAACCTGAGAGGTACAGCCATAGGAGGACAGGGATGGTGACAGGGAGAAAGAAAATCATTAGCAGAAATCCCATGTACCAACACCATCCTGTTCTTCTCCTCTCATGATGAATGGGGATCTCTCCTGAACCATTTCCAACTTAATCCTGGTTCTTGCCCACACGTAATGTCAAGAGGGCTCTCCAAAAACCTTTTGAAAGCCAACAGGTTGTAGGATCTGCAACTAGCAGGTACACAGGAATGTGTGATCTATTCTTCTGCCTCCAGGAAGGACCACCCAGAACCCAATTTATATAAATAATAGTTGCCTATACTTTATAGCATCTAGGAAAGTACTTCCAGTAGCTGAGAATACACTCTAGTTCTCTGATTTCCTTTGAGAGGGAGTACAAATTTTCTAACTGGATTTTTTTTTCCTGTTCTTCAGATCCCGGAGGAAGCCGACCCCCGATTTTGCCACCAGGAGGAAGAGCCACATCTGCCAAGCCTTTCTCTCCCCCAAGTGGCCCAGGGAGGTTTCCTGTGCCTTCTCCAGGCCACAGAAGTGGTCCCCCAGAGCTTCAGAGGAACCGAATGCCTCCCCCGAGGCCCGACGTGGGCTCAAAGCCTGATAGCGTTCCCCCTCCAGTGCCTAATACGCCGAGACCCATTCAATCAAATCTGCACAACCGGGGGTCCCCACCAGTGCCTGGGGCCCCCAGGCAGCCCAGCCCTGGGCCGACCCCTCCCCCCTTCCCTGGAAACCGAGGTGCTGCTTTTGGAGGAGGCTCCGTCCGCCAGACACCCTCCAGCTCCTCCTCGCCCTTCTCCAACAGGCCTCCCCTGCCCCCAACCCCCAGCAGGGCCTTGGATGACAAACCCCCCCCTCCGCCTCCTCCAGTGGGCAACAGGCCCTCCATCCACAGGGAAGCGGTCCCACCGCCTCCCCCTCAGAACAGCAAGCCCCCAGTGCCTTCTACCCCGAGGCCTTCCTCCTCACAGCCACCTCCACCACCGCCACCAAGCAGGCCCGGCCCTCCCCTGCTGCCTCCGGGTTCCAGTGGCACTGATGAAACCCCAAGACTCCCACAGAGGAATCTGTCCCTTACTTCGTCTACAACCCCCTTAACTTCACCAGGACGAACAGGCCCTCTTCCTCCCCCGCCCAGTGAGAGACCCCCTCCTCCGGTGAGGGACCCACCAGGCAGATCAGGTATGTCACCACCTGGTATGATTTGTCTTCCTACAGCCCAGCCTGCCTGAGTGTCACTAATCATCATATGAGTGAAGGGAGTCCAACACAAGCTTAAGTGAACTCTCAGACTGCTCTAATCTTTTAAGTGACACCGTGTTTGACTTCATCCTGACCTCATGTGAGCCCCTGAGGAAAGTGGGATTGCTATTTCTGTCTGCGTTTTAAAGATGAGGAGACTGAGTAACTTTTTTTCGTTTTTTTAAGATTTTATTTATTTATTGGAGAGAGAGTATGAGCAAGCTAGGTGGGGAGGAGCAGAGGGAGAGGGAGAAGCAGGCTCCCCAATGAGCAGGGAGCCCAATGTGGGACTTGATCCCAGGACCCCGGAATCATGACCTGAGCCAAAGGAAGATGTTTAACCCACTGAGCCACCCAGGCGCCCCTAAACACCACTCTTTAAACCAATAGTCCTCAAAGGTGACCATGAGCTAGAAGCACCTGGAGAGCTTTAAAAACCGTGGTGCCTGGGTCCCTTCCCCAGGGTGTCTGGTTTCATTGCTCTGGGTTACAGACTGGGCATCAAGATATCTGGAGGCTCCCCAGTGATTATAATGTGCTGCAAAGTTTGAGAACCACTACTTCAAACCACTCTGCCTCAGACAGTAGGCTACAAATATAAAAAGCTAGTACTAGTCCCTTCAATCCAATCCCTACACATCATGGCATCTCATTAAGTATTCTTCAAAGAACAAATGAGAACACATAGATGAATGAAATGCAATGTTTTCTTCTTATCCAAAAGCTATGGGTTTTCCCCCAAAGTGACTGAGGAGCTGTTTGCATGGCTCTACCAAATGGACAAATCAACAGATTAAATCTTCCCCAAAATAGGATAGACTGTGACATATAGTTGTAATATTAATTATTTCTTTCGATTACATAAATCATGCCTGTTTATTATGGGAAATACAGAAAAGTATAAAGAAAACAAAAATGATCTATAATCCTACCACTACCCAGAAATAATCATTAATAACATTTTTTATTATCCTTTCAGTCTTTTTAAAATGTATGTTTTGAGAGGGTGCCTGACTGGCTCAGTCAGTACAGCATGCCACTCCTGATCTTGGGGTCATGAGGTCAAGCCCCACACTGGGCATAGAGCTCACTTTTAAAAAAAAGAAAGAAAAGAAGAAAAATAAGTAAAACTTGTGTGTGTATATTTATATATACACATATATATGTAAACATGTATATATACATATATATATATGTTTACAAAATCAGTATCACAGTATACATACTGTTTGGTTATTTGCTTTTTATTTACCAATCTCATTAACATCTTCTGATAGGATTTTAAACTATTCTTGTATAGCCTGACTTGAAATGGCTGCATAATATTAGATGCTACAAATTTACCTTTATTTAATCATTTGAACCATCTCTAGATTGTTGCTGTTACAGATAATGCAGGGAATATATTCTTGTAGCTAAATATTTTTGCACATTTCTATGTATTTCCTTTGGATTAATTCCCCAAAATGGCATATTTTGGTGAGCAGGTATGCATAGTAATCTATAAATTTCAAGGTACTTCCAAATTGACCTCTAGAAAATTCCTACCAACTTACATTCCCACAAGGATCCTATGAGAGGTCATCAAGGGCCATCTGTATTTTGAGAGGTGGCTTGGCTTCATTGTTAGGGGTGTGGGCTTTAGCATTTGACATATTTGGAGTCTTGACAAAACCTGACTTGAGGTTTTTAATCTTCCAACACTAGAGGCCTCTCCTGTGTCCCTACACCTCTCAGGGTTGCTGTAAGAATTAAGTGAGATAAGTATGTGTAGTGGTTATCTTAATTCTTAGCAGGTAACAGCATTCAATAAATGATGGTTTATTAGTATTATTATAAGAAATTGAAATTGAGGGTGCCTGGGTAGCTCAGTCAGTTCAGCATCTGACTCTTGCTTTCAGCTTAGGTCATGATCTGAGGCTAGTGAGACTGAGCCCCGCTTTGGGCTCCGTGCTTAGCAGGGGAATCTGCTTGAGATTCTCCCTCTCCCTTTGCCCCTCACCCTCACCCCACCCCTTGTTTGCTTGCTCTCTCTCTCTCAAAAAAACAAAAAAAGTGTAATCTGCTTTCTTACTTATTATGCTTGCCTAGGTTTGGAGCAGGGGTCCTGGAAGTTTCAAGAGCTAGGAGCATGAACGTTTAAGAGAGACAGAAAAAGGGAGAGATCAAGTCGATCAAGTTACAGAGTACCAGGCCCCATAATATTGGAAGTCTAGTTTGCATTTAGTGACAGCTATGTGGTGGTAGTACCAATGAAGTTAACCCACAGCAGGTAAGACACTTTCCCCCCAGTAAATCAGCTCCTCCTGACTGGGATCCCAGCAATGGCAAACAGATGGGGCAATAAATAAATCCTACCAGGAGAAGCACTGAAGACTCCTTGAGAGACCAACCAGGGCTGGGCATGCCTCTCACCTCCATCAAGTGTTTGGGCCAAGACTTCTAGGCAGGGATATCTGCAATGGGTGGGTTGTTCAGTTTAAGGGCCTTTAGGTGGATTCTGAATCTCTAGTTAATAAAAGACATATTTATAGTACCATAAGATGTTGTATTTACATAAAATGTCAGCATCTTGCAAGAGAAGCACACTGCTGAAGACCAGGAATAATTACTAAGGCCATTTTGATTTGCATGGGAACACTCGAGTTCTTTTTTTTTTTTTTAATTTATCATAACCCAAATAGCCTCTGAATTTGGAAGATGGGACAAGGAAGAAAGGTTTCTTTTGTATTATCAAAAAGAATTTATTTTTTAGGAACTTAAAAATTTGATTATACCATACCACTGCGTTTTTTAAAAATGGTTTCAAGGACTTAAATAGTACTTTTTATTTGCTTTTTAGCTACTTATTCCTGGCAAGAGTGTTGTGAGATGACTATCTGGTGCTCTTTTGTGTATAGAGAATTTAGTTCCATGTGGTAACCAGCTTGCTCAGCGTCAGGATTCTGCACCAGCATGCACAGCCACATACGCTGACTAATCTGCCTCCCCAAAGAGGAAGAACCAAGAAGGAACTCCTGCCAATCTCAGCATGATTGATACTTGGTTTCCCGATGCCACTTCTGCCTAGAAGCAGATTGTATGCCTCACAGAAGCATGCTTGTGTAATTAGCAATACTACTGTGCATTTAAAGAGCCTAGTCCCTCTGAAGACCTAAAATAACTTCATAACTTTAGCTTATTCTTTTTTTCAATTCTTTTTTTTAATGGTATTTATTTCATAAGTATCATAACACAGTAATTAGTTCAGTAGCTAATTAAAAGGATTATAAAATGTTTTTCAAAAGATACAGTTGTCAGTATAAACAGAACTGAATCATCTCTAATCTCAGTACTGACTCAAAGCCAAAACAGCCATTTAGCTATCAACATCAGCATGTGTACCTATGTGCAGTTCTGTGTTTATATGTACTTACTCCTTGCTTGGCTAAATCTCCTAGAAAGTTTCCACTATTTCTCCACAAGTTCTAATTATAGGGCATGCATCCAGGAGGTACTCAGTAACTGCACATTGACAGTGACATGATAATAGTAATGCAAGATGTAAGATACTGCACTAAATGTTGTCCTTTTTTTGTCCCAGGCCCTCTCCCACCACCCCCTCCAGTAAGCAGAAATGGCAGCACATCTCGGGCCCTGCCTGCCACCCCCCAGTTGCCGTCCAGGAGTGGAGTAGAGAATCCCAGGAGTGGACCCAGGCCTCCTCTTCCTCCCGACAGGCCTAGTGCTGGAGCACCTCCCCCTCCTCCACCATCAACATCAATTAGAAATGGCTTCCAAGACTCTTCAGGTGAAGGTGAGGTGGGGTCCCTCCTCTGGGGGAGGGACCTTGGAAACATTTACAGGCCAAAGGGCAACACTGAATGGTAAATTTGTGTGCGTTGTTTGTGTGTTTGCATTAATATTTCTTGTTTCTGTGAACCTCACTGTTATCACACTGCTCTGCTCTGATCTAAGTATCTAACCATTAGAGACCACCATGATTTCAAATTAAAAGTAGTAGTCCTCCCTCCTCCCCTTCCCAAAAAGGCTGATCGTTTTCCTCTCTCTCTGTTGGAGTCTCATGTTCATTAACTTTCTAGAAGATCCCAGAACTCTAAAAAAAAAATGCCATTTTTGTCATTTGTCCTCTTATTACCTACCTTACCTGCCTCCCTTAACAGTCTCCTGGGGCAAGAGGCCCGACAGTCTGCAGGTATTAAGTGGCTTTCCTCTGCCTTTGTTATGAGAGGGTTGCAGTTATTCCTGGGCCCACCGGTGGGAAGAAAGGGATCTCAAACTTTAGCCCCCAGCTCCTGGGAGGGACTAGCTGCATCCTAATCACGCTAGTGAAAGTCACTTGGATCTGTCTTTGCTTTGATTTGCAGACCAGCGTATTTCACTGATGCGCCGATCAGTGACATTTGTTGCATTTCTGGGTTTTCTCTAAACTTCTAGGCATAAAACTGGAAGTGATCTCTGCAGCTCTCTGTCCTTTCACTATGTAAGTCTTCGTAGCAGATGTTACCGAAGATGCTGTTTGTTTCTCTCCCTCAGATGAATGGGAAAGCAGATTCTACTTCCATCCAATTTCTGATTTGCCACCTCCAGAGCCATATGTACCAACGGCCAAAAGTTATCCCAGTAAACTGGCGAGAAGTGAAACCCGGAGTGAGTATTTCTGCAAGGGCTTTGGGTGGCTTCATGCTTGAAACTGAGGGCTGCCTGGAGCGGGGCAGAGAACCCCATATGGAGCCATCTAAATTCTGGTAAACTCCCCTTCCACAGGTGATGGGGAAAATGGAGATATCCAGAATGCATATGAGAAACGATTATTTTAATGTGTCATTACAAGCTCAACATAACTTTGGTTTGCTAATTGGTTAAATTGTATTGCTTTGCTTGTTTGGACAGCCTTCCGCATTTTGGTCTTCCTAAGATAGAACAAATACCTTCTATTCCTACTAGTTTTGAGACTAATCAAATTGTCTTAATAATTATAACAAAAACTCACTGTAACTGCCTTGATATTTTAGATATATTTTGATTAGGGGCACCTGGCTGGGTCAGTCAGTGGAGCATGCGACTCTGGATCTCGCCCCATGTAGAGTGTAGACATTACTTAAAAAAATAAAATATTAAAATAATAATAATTAAGTAATAAAATAAATATATTATGATTATAGCTTTTAGAGCATTATGTGAAAATTTTAAATATACCTATAATCTGTCCATAAAATCTCCACATAACATACATATATTTTTGTTTTACCAGGTTCTCTGCTCATTTTTAATCCATATTATTCTGATTGATTTATCATTATAAGTATAGAGCACAGTTTCTTGGTGGTGGGGTTTACATAACTTTGCTTAGTAAAATACTTTCCCATCTTATCACATGGTTTTTATTTTATAGCATCGCATCAAGTCGACATACAGCAATTTAGTTTACCATTATTGGACATTTAGATTGTTTCTGGGTTTTGCTAAAATATATAATGCAACCATAAAGAGGTGCATCTATTCTATTGAAACATAAATGTGAACAAGAAGAGGAAATAGAGAAACTGTAATTTCACGACAATAAGTGGTTAGAACAAAGAATCGGCATGAAACATACATAGATCAGTGATGAGGCTCAGGCTTGTAACCGCTTTAGATGTAGAACCAAACTCCCAAACAGAAATGTGTGGAGAAAAAGTGTTTGAGCATTTCAGGTAACTGCCACAGCATCCCTAGCCTTGTCCTCACTCCTTAGGCAGAGCTTCTTACACATACGCAGAGCCTGCTGACTCTTTTTTTTTTTTTTTACTTTTTATTTATTTATTCATGAGAGACAGAGAGAGAGGCAGAGAGAGAGGCAGAGGGAGAAGCAGGCTCCCAAGGAGTAGGGAGCCTGATGCGGGACTCGATCCCAAGACCCTGGGATCATGACCTGAGCCGAAGACAGACGCTTAACCATCTGAGCCACCCAGGCGCCCAGAGCCTGCTGACTCTTTAGCACACAGTTCTTAAATCATTTTTGGTTGGATGTTTCCCAGCCATAGAACAGATTCATAGCTGCTTAAGTTAAGGTTGTCAGAAGCAAAATCAGTGGCTTCAGGGAGTCGTGATAGGTGGTAGTCTTAGGTCAAAGAGACAGGGACAGGATTGTGCTTTGTATCACAGCACAGGACAACACAGGAGTTTCTGTTGGGTTGTGAAGAACAGGTCAAATTGTGCTCTGTGCCACTGCTGAAGAATTCCAAGCATTAGAAGATGCTTTAAGAAAATGTCCATGAACAAATGCCAGAAGTAAACAGAATACTGCTGCTTGAAAGGAAAAGTTTAATTACTAGAAAAACTCATTTATGTAGAATACTCCATTCCTAGATGACGCCTAATTTAAAAAAGGTATAACTATAATAAAACTATACAAGAGTGAAAAATAAGTCTTCAGATGGGACAGATATCTTTGAGAGGGGGCTGTGTGTGTGTGTGTGATGAAGAGAGGCTTCTATCTCATAAGAGCCTGTTTCTCTTTTGGGGCATTAACAAATGAATTCACTTTAAGGAATTGTTCCTATAGACTCTAAATATTTTTCCTGGTTTCTTGTAAGCATTCTTAATCTCACTGAAGTGCTCTTTGTATATTTAAGTCAGTAGAACCATCCCCCCTCCTCTAAATTCTTAATTTCATAGCTGAACACATTCCCTTCCCCACCCTGCTGTCTCTAAGACTAGAGGTGACTCGAGGACTGGAACTGTCCTGCTCACTACTGCATCTTCCTCACGTGGCCCCAAACTGAAATGTAGTAGGCATTTAAAAATATTTCTTAAACTGATGAATTAATGTCCACTGCACCCAAAAATGTTTTTGTAGATTTGCTTTAAATATTTCTAGCGTTCTGTGTGCTTAATGGATCATCTCTGGATCATCTCTGTAACAAAACTAAAGTACTATCGTGTGGTTTTGCTCTGCTCCCGCAGCTGCCTTGGCCTCTAGGTGGGGCACCAGCCTGGCACGGCCTCCAGGCAGCCCTGAGCTGTGCCATCTAACTGCAGCTCTACAGGCCAGCCCACATGGTGACAACTGCTGACAGTATGTCAGCGGATGGTCAAGGCTCCACAGCAGATGACTGGTTTCCAGCCAGATGTGTCTTTCCTCAGGTGTGGGCCCAAGAAAAGACATGGTTGGGGTGGCAAAAGGAAGAGGCAAGGTAATGGGCTGCCAGTGTCTTCCTCTAACTCCTCCCCTGCTAGATCTGCTCACAGCGTCTGAGCACCCGGCTCTATGCCTAAAACCTGTTGGATCCTCAAAAAATGTACGTGGGACAAATGAATTTAAAAAACTGTGAATGGATTTTAAACCCAGTACTCATACCCATGAATATGCATAGTTTTTAAAAGAACACTATCAACAGAGTGAAGAGGCAACCCACAAAATGGGATAAAATATTTGCAAATCATGTATCTGATCAAAAAGTAAAATCCAGAATATATAAAGAATTCCTATGATTCAACAACAAAAAAAACAATTTTTAAAATGAGTCGAATACTTGCATAGACATTTCTCTGAGGAAAATATCCCTATTGCCAAAAAGCACATGAAAAGGTGCTCGATATCACTAATCATTTAAGGGAATCCACATAGCACTACAGTGAAATACAACTTCACAGCCATTAGGATGGTTATTATCAAAAAAAGCATTGTTTAGACATCAGAAGATACTTAAATGTCCAACAAAAGGGAATTGATTAGATAAATATAGTATACCTATATAACAGAATGTAATGTGTCCTTTATAATTATATGTAGGGGCGCCTGGGTGGCTCAGTTGGTTAAGCGACTGCCTTCGGCTCAGGTCATGATCCTGGAGTCCCGGGATCGAGTCCCGCATCGGGCTCCCTGCTCAGCGGGGAGTCTGCTTCTCCCTCTGACCCTCTTCCCTCTCGTGCTCTCTATCTCTCATTCTCTCTCTCTCTCTCAAATAAATAAATAAAATCTTTAAAAAAATAAAATAAAAATTAAAAAAATAATTATATGTATAAATAGTAATGGTTCTGAAAAATGTTCAGACCGGCTATATATGATCCTATTTGGGGAAGAAAAAAGGGAGCTGTTTATATATAGAAAATAAAAGGAAAGTGTTTACATCATGTTATTGGTTATCTCTGGGTGGGTTTTTGTTTTGTTTTAGCTCATCCGTATTTTCTAAATCTATAATAAACATGTACTATGTTTGTGGTAAGAAGAAAAGTAATTTTTTTTTTTTAAATTTTCTTAACTTTGTGCAAGTACGCAGGAGCCAATGGTGGGTCATCCCTCTCCAGAAAATGTTCAATCAGATCCTTACTTGCTTCCCTTCACTTCTTACTTACCCTGTTCTTTACAGCCTTGGTCATAGAGGGTGACGTGGTGGGTACTTTTGCGACCATCCTTTAGTTTGTCGAGCAAGATCATAAGCTTTCTAACCAAAATTTATATTTTGTCTATTTTTTCATCAAGGTGGATCCAGCAGAAGAGAAAGGGGTGCCCCACCACTGCCTCCCATCCCAAGGTGATCTTTGCCTGCTCTTCTTCACCCGAGCCCAAGAGCTCCTCCTGTTGTTGCTCCCCCCCTCCCCTTGTCTCCCCTCGTCCCCTTCATACTGGCAGTAGGGAGGAAGGGCGGGTGACGTGGGAATATGTGTGTGTTGGGGGTGGGGGTGGGAATGCAGTGAAGAAATGCACCTAGCTTTTTATATTGTGTATATTCTCAAAGCTCTTGCTTGCTTCAGCTACAGCCCGCCAGTGTTGGCTGCTTAGGGGTCAGGAGGCTTTTGTGGCAAGGTGGCAGAAATGCATTGTGTCCTCGCTTTCAACCAACCAAGTTCAAACATTCACAGCTAATTTGCTATAGACTGTAATATTAAAGTCCCTGAGAGCTATTTGCTTCCATGCCTTTTTTGCTTGCTTGGCTTTCTGTCCGATTCCAGGAACCACCTAAGCAAGTTGCTGTATTCAGGGCTCACATAAAATTTTTCAATTACAGGATGTCCAATCTTTGGCAGTCTGAGATAAGTTCTAGGATAGAGCTGTCCAACAGAAATACAATGTGAGCCACATATACAGTTTTTGAATTTCTAGTAGCTATGTTAAAAAAGGAAAATAGGTGAAATTAATTTTAATATATTTTATTTAACCCTAATACCCAAATTATTATCATTTCAACCTGTAATCAGTATAACAATTATTAATGAGATATTTCACATTCTGTTTTGGTACTAAGTATTCAAAATCCAGTGTGTATCCTACATTTGAGAGCACATCCCCATTCAGACTAGTCACATCTCAAGTGCTCGACAGCCCCATGTGGCCGGTGGCTACTGTTTTGGACAGCACAGGTCTAGAAGCTGCAGGCTAGTGCAAAAAACTCTTGTTTCAAAAACAAAAAAGGCAAGTTGAGCTTGAGCAATTCAAAAAGTAACTAAAAATAAAGTTAGGACCTAACACCTTGTTCGGCAAACAGCTTGACCTTCGATTTTGCTCCCTTATTTCCCGTCTTTCCTTAATGTATGTCTCCAAGTGTTGCTTCACAATACCAAGGTCAGAAATTGATCTAACAGGGTTTACAGTCACGTGGAATAAAGCCATTAGAAAGAAACTGAAAGCCAGCTGGGGCTTGGGGACTCAGAGCCAGCTGCTTTGAGTTCACCTGTCCATTGGACCCCTGCCTTACACTTCATTCCTCTGCCGCCCAGCATGCATCTCCATGCCAGGGAGGCTCGTAGGCTCTGTAGCTGTGGGGGAAAGTCAGGAAAAGGTAGCCAATTGGAAACGTGGAGGAAGGAAGCAGGTTTGAATTGATGGGCAAACTGTAAAAGTCTAAATCTGATGTGTATGGGGTTGAGAGAGATAGCTACTACAAATTGAAGAGAATTTGTCTTGCCTCTATCCGGGAGAATCACTTGCCTTGGATCTATGCAAATAAAGTTCCATGAAAGGACCATAGGGATGAGCCAGGCTTGCCCTTTTTTTGTATTATTTTGTTTACAAAACTTTACTGGGACTTTTAAATCTAGCTATAGATTTGGGAAAAAAAAATATTTCCATTTAGATGTTTTATCTGGTTGATTATGTTTAAAATTATCATTACTTATTTTTTAAAAGCACACAACCACATATGTATATGTATACCTAAACTCTGTATCATGGTTTCAGTGTATTGTTCATGTATTACTGGGAGATGCTAACAAGAAATCAATCCAAAGAAAAATTTGAAAGAAGCATTCCTATTTATAGAATAAATGTTTCATTTATATAAAAGCAAAAGAACTTAGAGTTCTAATAAATGGGATATCTAATAAATTATGAAGTTGTCCATTTGAATATATTGTATTTTTATAACTTGCCTTGCCAAAGTCCTGGGCTTGGTATGTTAGAGAACTTGGTTTTTCCCTCCTCTCCTCTACCATTCATCTGTCTTTCATATAGTCATTTGGGGCCCTTCGCCCAAAGGGACTCAAGAAATATAAAAGTGTAACAAACTTGGCTAAGTATTTCCAAAAAGAATTTTTCAGGTCGTATAGCAGCATCATTTTATTTGGGATTCTTTGATCGGATATGAACAGTTGATACAAATCCCTATGATGAAGCCTAATGAGCCACTTCAGAAAAAGTAGAAATCTGGCCTTACTAGCAAATATGGCAGAGAAGTCTGATCCAAAGAATTTTGGGTCTGAATTTTGTGAGCGCTAGTAATCATGGCCAGTTTCCTTGTATATCCCAACTTTGTAGGTACCATCCTAAGGTCTGAAACAGAGTCACAGCTCAAAGTTGCTGTTCATCTAGGAGAGAGAAGTTTTAGAATGTATTTAAGTCAATGTTTCATTAATACACCTATACCCTTTCTTTGAAAGTTAGCAACGTAATTGCGTCTAAAACTGGATAATTTCTATGCTAAAATCTTCAACTATGGCAAATCACAAAAATGAATATTTTCTTCCTAAAATCAGGGCTTACATTTGGGTTTTTTTCCCATAATATTTCCAGATAAATGTATTCAAGTTGCAATACAGTATTTTAACATTCATATATCATTTTATATTGAAATGTATTACAGTATTAAAATTCAGTGTTCAGTATTTATTTCACTATGCATTTTATTTAGTAGAAGCCGAGAGAAATGTTTAATCCAATGGTGCCTTACTTTGTGATTTGAAAGAAATTGACTTTTTATGTCTAAGTAGCAGATTATTTGCATATTTGTAAACACTGTTAGGCCTTTATATTTTAACTTGTAATACCAATTTTGTTATTTTAGTAGCAGAAATGGGATGATTGTTAAAGCACCCAACATTTTTTGGCATGAAATTAATTTTTCCCTGTTTGTAGTCAGGGACAGTAAAGGAAAACAAATGTTTTTCATACCACTGCACTATGTAAACATGCACATTTTGGAATCTATGTCATCAGGACAGTTTAAATGGTGGGGTAGAGACTACCCTAGACATCTGTGTCTTTGTGAGTTAGCCAGACAATGAATAAAAGCAGAATGATAAGAGTGTCAACTGGTGGTTTTTATTTAAGTATTGTCTATATAAATGCAAATGAAAAGGCAAGTGTCTGTTTTCTGTGTTCTACTCTGATAAAGAAAGACAAGTCCAGAGCAAAGAAAAACAGGAGGGGGAGGTAGCATCAGTCCCTAGCGCAGGTTCCTCACACCCATTTTCTAATCCCTTGTTTTTCCTGAGAACTTGCACCCTAACTCAGAGTCTGCTGTCTGTTTACTTGAGACAGATGCTTCTACTCTAAGGTAAAGATGGATGGTGGGAACAATGGGCAAGAGAACCACCAGGACTAGCACTGACACTGAGAAACACAGGAAAGGCCAATGGGAATTTAGGGGACCTGATAATTTTTTAAATTATCTGCTGTGCCCCGGCACGTGTGTACATATCTTAATACAAGCATAATGGTTAAGAGATTAGGGAGACCTGCCTCCACCTCTTAACTTGCAAGCTGCAAACTTCTCTGAGCCTAAGCTTCCTCCTCCACAAGGTAAGTTAACTATCTCACAACATTAACAAGTGCATTAAATGGGATAATGCAACATATGGCCAACAGACACATGAAAAAATGCTCAGCTTCACTTGGCATCAGGGAAATGCACATCAAAACCACAATGAGATACCACCTCACACCAGTCAGAATGGCTAAAGTTAACAACACAGGAAACTACAGATGTTAGCGAGGATGCAGAGAAAGGGGAACCCTCCTACACTCTTGGTGGGAATGCAAGCTGGTACAGCCACTCTGGAAAACAGTATGGAGGTTCCTCAAGAAGTTGAAAATAGAGCTACCCTATGGCCCAGCAATTGCACTACTGGGTATTTATCCCAAAGATATAAATGTAGTGATCCGAAGGGACACCTGCACCCCAATGTTTCTAGCAGCAATGTCCACAATAGCCAAACTATGGAAAAAGCCCAGATGTCCACTGACAGATGAATGGATAAAGAAGACGTGGTGTATACACACACACACACACACACACACACACACACACACACACAAATGGAATATTACTCAGCCAAAAAAAAGAAAAAAGAAATCTTGCCATTTGCAACAATGTGGATAGAACTAGAGGGTATTATGCTAAGTGAAATAAGTCAATCAGAGAAATACAATTATCACATGCTCTCACTCATATGATCATAGGGGAAGGGAGGGAAAAATAAAATAAGACCAAACCAGAGAGGGAGACAAACCATAAGAGACTCTTAATCATAGGAAACAAACTGAAGGTTGCTGGAGGGGAGGCGGGTGGAGGGATGGGGTAACTGGGTGATGGGCATTAAGGAGGGTACGTGATATAAGGAGCACTGGGCGTTATATAAGATTGATGCATCACTGACTTCTACCTCTGAAGTTAATAATACACTATATGTTAATTAACTGAATTTAAATTTTTAAAAAATGAGATCAGGCACTCAGTACGTTGACTTACTCTAGCACTCAGTAAGTGGTAGCCAATCTGAGTAAAAATAGGAAACAAATATTTATCTAATGATCCCAGATTAACTGGAGCCAAACTGACTGGAAGGTAATTTCCTAGTGTACTTTTAGAGGAAAGAAGCGACAGCAGGCTGACTATCCCTACCAGAAATGCAAAGCTGGAGTGGAGGCGGGTGGGAGGGATGGGGTGGCTGGGTGATGGGCATTGGGGAGGGTATGTGCTATGGTGAGCGCTGTGAATTGTGCAAGACTGATGAATCACACACCTGTACCCCTAAAACAAATAATATATGTTAATAAAAATAAATAAATACAAAGCAACCTCCACACAAAGGTCACCTTACATGATGTCAGTCCCTATACCTGGCAGGCCTGGAAAATGAAAATTCATGCTGCTTTAGTCATCAGGGGAATTACTAGATTCCATTTGAAATCAAAGAAAGTAAGACCTGGAAAGAACCTTCCATATAGGGCAGCTAATAATTGTTGCTTTGGCACAATGGTACAAATCAGAGCAAACTGGGCTGTGTGGTCACCCCACCTACAGGTCATCTAGCCCCACTTCCTGGTCTGACAAGTAATGTAAAACCCCAAATCACATAGCACCGACAAACAAGCAGCATGGCTGGTCACCTCACCATGCTCCCTTCCTGACAATCCTTTCCACCTCTAGCACAAGTCTCAGCTTCGTGTGTTTTTCCCATCTACTGGAAAGAAAAGCCAAATGACATGTCCCAGAGTCAGAGGACAAGCCCAGGACACCTGGATCTGAATCCTAGCTCTGCCACCGACAAGGTGTTTGAGCTCCCTGGGCTCTAGCTGCCTCAACTGCAAAATGGTTACAAACCTTAAATAAATATACAAAACATCAGGCAAAATAACAGGTATGGGTCAGGTGCTCGATGAAAGTTCGTTCCATTCTATTTCCTAATCCCTTCACCATCAAACCCAGGCCGTATTCAGGGAGGAATTTTCAGTGCATTCAGAAGAGTCTGATAAACCTGAATTACAACAGTCTTAGGAATAAAAATTGCTTTCAAAACTGGCCTCATTTGTTCAAACTGGAATCAGTCGTTTGTCTCATTCACCCATTCAATAAATTTTTATTGAGCGGTTACAGTGTGCTGGCCTCACCATAATCAAACCAGTGTCCCACCACAACTGTCTCTGGCCAATGGTCTCTGAGTGGCAGGTACGGAGGCAGGCCCCTGCTCCCACCAGGCACAGGCGCCCAAGAGACAGCTTTCTATTAAGAAGGGAAAGGGAATACTTTATAATCCACCCCTGCTTAAGGAATTATTTGGTTTCTTTTCTTCTTTCATCTCAATGGGCGAATTAAATTGCTTTTTTTAAAAAAACTTTAAACCTAGGGGTGTCTGGGTGGCTCAGTCAGTTAAGCGTCTGCCTTCAGCTAAGGTCATGATCCCAGGGTCCTGGGATCGAGTCCCACATCGGGCTCCCTCCTCAGCGGGGAGTCTGCTTCTCTCTCTCCCTCTGCCCTCCCCCTGCTTGTGCACTCTCTCTCTCTCTCTCATAAATAAAATACCTTAAAAAAAATTTTTAAACCTACAGGAAAATTGGGGAGGGGGTGAGGATTTAGAAAAAGTTTTGATGGCCAATAAATATTTTTGTTTTTTAATTTGTAAAAAAAAACTCAAGGATTCCCCTGTTTCCTGACATCCCAATCATAACTGAAGGCTTCTTGGGATGCATAATTTAGAGTGGCCCCTTCCTTCTGTCTTCCCCACAGCCTCGCTTCCCTGCACTCTGAGCACTGGGTCCTCCGTGTCTATCTCTGGAGTTAACAGTCAGCTGCAGGTTTCCCCCATTACCCGAAAGTAGAGCGTTCCTACGAAAACTTTCCTAAGCTGAAATGGCCTAAAGCAAAGAAGCAATTACCAGTAACTTACATGGAAAAATATTTAAGCATTCTCAGACCCCCAAAAATAACCTCTCTCAGGCTTTTCTGGTACCTTAGAACACACTTGCTAATGGATGCACAAAATAAATGGAGATAAAACACAAATGCTCTCAAACAGTACAAAGCTACGCTGGCTTGCCGCTGAGACGCTGAGTGTGGTTCCAGAAGGAGCTTGGTGGGGCAACTCTGACTGTTTTGGTGTGTGTGCTGCTTCTACGATGGACTGTCGCAAAACAAACACTGAACGCTATTTTCACATTTTGCCTTTTTCTCCTAAAAGCAAAAATCTTCCTCAGAATTTTTCGGTTAACAAAAACAGGTCCTAATGTAGTTCTTTCATAAAAGTGAAGTGGCCTAATGCAAATTTTTGAAAATCAGGGGATGCCTTTACATGTTTCTCTTACTGGTAAGTGTTTGAAAATGCCCCAATCCATCAACATTCTATTACAAATTCCTTAGTCTTAAAATTCTGCTCCTTCTATTCCAGAGGCACATTTACAGGAAGCTAATAAAGCTCAAGCTTTGGGACCTCCACTTACAAGGATACCTTTTAATAAGTACTCACTTTTACATCAAAGTTTACATTACTTATGACTTTATATTAACTTCCTTAATATAGCACCTAAATGGTCTAAAGCTTCAGGGGCGCCGGGGTGGCTCAGTTGGTTAAGCATCTGCCTTCGGCTCAGGTCATGATCCCAGGCTCCTGGGACTGAGTCCCACGTCAGGCTCCCTGCTCAGCGGGGAGTCTGCTTCTCCCTCTGCCCCTCCACCCCCCACCTCCGCTCATGTGCGCATGCTCTCTCTCATGCAAAAATACATAAGATCTTTTTTTAAAAAAAATAATAAAACCTGTCCTTGTATTATTGGGGCTTACATGTATCTTCTGATACAGAAACCAACCAAAGTAGGTATCTTAAAAACTTTCCTAAGTCACCAGCTTTCCATAAGAGTGACAGGAGAATCCCAGACCAATATAAGACAGCAAAAGTGTTTGCTCCTTTGTACTCCCAGAGGGGCCTACAGATAGTTCTAAAATAGTTCAGCTCAGTCACTCTTGCCCACATTGTGTTAGAGTCAGTTAAAGGCCCCACAGTGTGACCCACCCATATAACATGTTTGCCCCCTGAGGGGCCTGGGAAACAAGTCTGGACATTATCAGACATCGAGCTCAAATTTAGCTTAAATCTTGACCAGGAAGACGCCTGCCAGAACACCTGGCATATCCATCAACATAAATGTGTTTTAGTCATGAGAAACTCCCAGCCTTTTCCTGTTTTCTGTCTCCAAGCAATCAAGTTAAAGGTCACCTGTCGAAATACAATCTATTTAAAATAGGTACCTGAAACAAATAGCAGCAGACGACTGGAAAACCCTAATGCTTTATGGAGCTATTGCAGCCCCAAAGGTGCATTTTTACATTTATTCTTTCAAATAATCAAAAAACACTGATTGAGTGACTACGATTTATTAGGCTTCGGAAATATGAAAGATACATATTCTATAATAGGAAGTACTAGTCCTAGAACCAAGGGTCTGGATTCTAGATCCAACAAGAACTTCAGCCAGTAGGCACAACCCCACTCTGCCACTGGTTCTAGAATGCTCCTCACCACCAACACAAGCTGGTTGGCTGTGTGTATGAAAGGAAAATTCTCCCTTGGTGCTTCCTGCTTAGATTACTCTTAGGGCAAAGGCATGGATAGGTTCCCAAATGGGACCACCAAAGAAAAATGGAAAAACATATCTAATATAGTAGGGTAAACATAAGACCTGTTACCTAAATTACTTATCTAGATGACAACATAATTATTGTTTCATTTTTCATGTAACTACCACCAACTCTTAATCATCTACTATGTACTACAAATTGTGCTAAGGTCTTTGCAAATATTATTGCATATGTTATTGTTAATCTTTGTGACTTTACAGGTGGAGAAATCAAGGCCTGAATGGATTAGAAATTTGCCTCAAGCCACTTGCCTTGAATGGATCCAGAATTCAAACTCGAGATTGAGTAAATAAATTTGAATGGGAAGTCATAATATTGTCAACTTCCCGTTTGCCAGTTTAAAAAAAAATACTAACATTTCATAAAAACAAGGACATTTTAATAAGCCAAAACAAGGGGAGACCTAATCTTAGAGTAAAGGATAGTAGGCTCAGTTAAATAGACATAGCTTCATGGAAAACTTAGTACACTGCCTTTATTTTCCTCATTGAGCTGTGGACTTGCTCTAGTCCCAGGCCCACTATTTACCACCTGGGGCACACTGCTGCTTATAAGTGATCTAATTTCCTTCGGTTCTTTGGTTCTTTACAGCTGGAGGGGTGGTCACGTTTTTAAAAGGATGTACATGTACTTTCCAGCTCATCTTATCAGACACTTGCTACCTTTTCAGGTGATTTCAGTGGAGTCACTAAAATTCAGACATCATTTCACTAAACACAGGTTTCTGGAAGTCCTAAACTGCAATGGGAATGGTTAATTTGCTTCCCAGTGTATCTCCCTTCCTTTCTACTGCTCATTATTTGTGGGGTATTTCCTCCATTCATATTGTAAATTTTTAGTATTGAATTTATTTTTTACTCTTGAAGTTGGTAGAGTTGTGTGATTCTTTTAAATTACAAATCATAGAATTTGCTTTCCCACAAGGGCCAGAAGTAAACATTGTGTTCTTTGCCTCAGTCATACAACCTAGCCCTCATTCATAGGGGAAATAAAGTTAGAGCACAACAGGAGCCATGTTCAAAAGAAGTGAAGTAAGTGGCTCTGGAATTTCAAAGCATTTTCACGGACAGGCCCTCAACTGTACCCCGCGGCAGCCCCATGAAGGAGAGAGAGACTGATCTCCCATGTTGCAAATGGGGGGCTGAGACACCGAGGGAGGAAGTGACCCCAAGGTCTGACCACGGGTGAAGGAGCCAAGACTACCCCTCCAGACTATCTCAGTCACACTCTTCAAACTGCATTTTTACCTTTCTTGTCTTCATTCATCTGACAATATTATTGAGCACTTTCTCAGGAATGAGAAGGCATGGGGAGAGTCCAGCTGAAGATGCGAAGGTCAGTTCCACCTAATTCCCATGTTTCAGGGCGCTCACAGTCCTTTGGGGCTGGAGGCAAATATACAAATGATGTTAGAACTAGGCGGAATACACGTCCTGCTCAAAAGCCTGAAGTCATGCATCACAAGGACCCAAAGAAGGTAGCACTCCTGTGGTTGAGCCTTTACTGCCTCACACTCACATGTGTTTTCCCATCTTCTGAGTTAGATTTGCAGTGTTCCCCAAAATGAAAGTTCCAGACCACTGAAGCACTTATGGAGTGCTTGTTAAATACGGGTCCCTGGGCTCCACCTCAGACCTTCCCAAAAATTCCTTGGATCCCAGGAATTTTTTTTCAATATGGAACACTTGACAAATATGCATGTCACCCTTGCACGGGGACCATGCCAATCTTCTCTGTGTCACTTTCGGACATGTACATTTCAGGACATGTATTACTGAACCGAGCTTGAGAATTTGTATTTTTAACAAGCTTCAAGGTCATTCTGATGCACATTCCAGATTCAGAATCTCTGTTCTAAGGTTTCCCTATATGTGTGTGTGTGTGTGTGTGTGTGTGTGTGTGTGTGTGTGTGTGTGTGTATGAAGATGAAATCATAAGATGGCATCCACTTTTTGTCATACTAAATAACTCCACTTACACTACCCCATGAATACTGATTCATCAGAATGCTATTTGTCTCTAAAATACTTTAATAAAATAAAATATTTTTCGTAGAAAATTAGCTAGCTAGCTAGCTAGTCTATTACAAAACTCGGTGATACATTTCCCTCCTAAGAGCAGCTTTATGGCCTCAGCCACAGAAGAACTGTGTTAACCACAACACTGCATAGTCCTGGCCAGTGAGCATCAGCACTCCTTACTAAATGTATGTTCTACTGTGTTTTCTTGAATTAAATATGCTTGCAATGTGTGGCCTCTCTCCATGCAACTTTCTGGTGACTTCAGGTTCATAATTTTGATCCAGAGTGCTATCAAAAGATGATAGTACAGGTAATGCCATCAAGATATACAAAAGAGCGCTATGTTGGATGCTAAATTTTTTTAAGTAGCTCAAGGTGACTTTAGGGAAATGGCTGTAGCACAGAAGAAAGATCAGCAAGGATTCAGGGTGATGGAAATCTTCTGACATTATAAAAGGTATCATAAACATCTCTTCTATCAGGGAGGATGAACTAACAATTATGACTGCTAATGGGAAGACACTATGGCTTGTGACCTCAGGAGATTGAAAGAGAGGATAAAAGCCACTTAAGAGGAACCCCTGGACTCAGGGACTCGACCAAAACAGCCTGTTCACTTAAACTCCCCTGGAGCACATACCCCTGAAGTGAAGGGGAGGAATGCCTACACTGATGCTGGGCTTGCAGCCTCCAACACGCCAATGTCTCACTGTAGCCAGTGGGAATAGTTACAACATGCTAGAACAGTGGTTTCAAACCTCAGAGAATCCAGGTGATACGGAGACAGGGTCCTGTGCCCCACTGCTAGGTATTCTGTTTCAACAAGACTATGGGATGGCCTGAGAATCTGCTGTTCTAACAGGCTTTTTTTTTTTTAAAGATTTATTTATTTGAGAGAGCGAGAATGAGAGAGAGAGAGTACATGAGAGGGGGGAGGGTCAGAGGGAGAAGCAGGCTCCTCGCTGAGCAGGGAGCCCAATGTGGGACTCGATCCCGGGACTCCAGGATCATGACCCGAGCCAAGGGCAGTCGCCCAACCAACTGAGCCACCCAGGCTTCCCTCTAACAGGCTTCTTGTGATGCTTTACCGTATTGGTTCTTGCACCACACATTTATTTTATTTTTTATTTTTTGCCAATTTTAAATACAGTTTTAACTGACCCTGATCACTATCTGTAATAATGGAACACATTTCTCTGCATTAAACTAATATGCACATATAGCATCAAATCTAAATACTATGTCCATTACTTGCACCACGGTTTAGGAAACTTAACTAAACAGAAAACCAGTTGGCATGGCACTGTGGTACCTGAAACATAATTATGTCTTGTGATTTCCCAATACTCTTTCTTTGACCATTAATCATATCCACTAATCTTTTGTTGTTATTGCCATTGTTGCCTTGCCCACAATAACATGGGGGGGGGGAGTGGGGGTGAAATCCAAATGTTAATAAGTGTTAATTATGGCATCTTAAAAATCAAATCAAAACAGCAAAAAATCATGAAAAAATAATTCATGAAAGCTGACAAGCCTTCACCCTTAATCATCATCTCAAGGTTAAATAATGATCAGAATTCTTTCAGTTGAAGTACTTATGTTGCATCTTGATGTTTGACTATCGTGTAACTGTGCTATTAGGCTCTATTTTTCATTGCAGATGAAACTGATGCATCTTTGTATGGTGGAGTCTGACATAGTAAAATTGTTACTCTCTAGGTAGGATATTCATAAAAATGTAATTATCGTAATCAGAACGGTCTTTAAGCTCATGAGAGGGGATTGCCAGATTTGTGATTGGCAGTTTTCAATCACTTCACGTATAATAAATAAACTTCTTAAAGCAGCCTTGGGAGTCACTGATGTCTTACAGAGGGAAACTATTCTGATCAAATAACAAAAGGGTGTCGGGAGATGGTGATGGAAACTCAAGTTGGCCTCCTCTGCCTGCCTGGCTTTGGGCAGGACTGGATGGAACTTTTAACAGATTTCATTTGGTTTACTCACCAACAGATGTAATTAACAGTGCCATTTGCTGGGGGAGGGCATTGAGAAGAGAGCTCACAGGAAGACAACCGTTACTGAGTAGAATGCATTTATCCTAACTTGCAGCAGGAGCCCAGGAGTTGCTGTGCATGCACCATGCCACCGGGGGGGGGGGGGGGGATGACGTAGCAATGCCATCAGGGGCATTTGGCCTTTGCTCAGTTGGGAGTTTCCAGTGTTCTTAATGTCCCCAATACTGGTTTAGTCAGCATGCTTAATAAATGTAGAGATACTACAAACGAGCCCATGTTGGTGGGCTAGAGAAATAAAACCCAACAAAGTCAAGTCAACAGGCTATTCAATTTGAAGACGAACCTACTCAAACTGGACCACAACTTTGTTTTGATTCCCACTGTCTCTTTTAGAATTACTCAGTGGGGGCAAGTTGGTCCCCTGCCCCTGCGTGAAAACCTCCATAATCCCAGGACTTGTTTTTAATCATTCTTTGGTAATAAAAAATCCTACAGCCACTTTAAGTCTCCAACACAACCCCAATTAAGAAGTTAGAATATCCAGTCTTGTAGAATAATCAGCTCCTAGAATCAGATTGAAAGGTGACACTTTTTAGGACACCTGGGTGACTCAGTCAAGCATCTGCCTTCGGCTCAGGTCATGATCCTGGGGTCCTGGGATTGAGTCCTGCATTGGGCTCCCTGCTCAGCGGGGAGTCTGCTTTTCCCTCTGCCCCTCCCCTGCTCATTTTCTCTCTCTCTCAAATAAAATTTTAAAAATAAATAAATAAAGGTGACACTTTTCCCTTCACCCCTCTGGGGCCTTCTCCAGCCAAGAAGCTGGAGGAGGGGGCAGGGTCCATCTGTTCCTTACCTCCACCTAGTGTTTCCAGCTCTCTGCCGCCATTTCACTAGCCATGGTTTGTTCCTGGATCAAGGCAGGCAGAGGGAAGAGAAGTAAGCAGGGGAAGAGGGAGAAAAGTTCTTCCTTGACTGATCATCTCTTAGGGTAGCTTCTCTCTTTCTGAGCTAGGCTGTGAAACTGAAAGCTGCCTCTCCTTGGTCTGGGGTGCTCTCTCAGTGCCTCAGAGACCCACCATCCCCCATGCTGGGGACCTCTCACCTGAAGTTCGTTCATCAGCTGAAACTCCAGCTCCACATCACAACTCCTGCCGCTCCCTGTTGAAGCCGAAGAGCTCCTCTAGGTGGCCCTATTGGACAGGAGCTAAGTTTCTTTGCCCTTTCCTCCCTTCTTCTCTTTCCCTCTCCCTCCTCCCTACCCTTCCCTCCTCCTCCCCTCTCTTCCCAGCACCTCCCCCTCCCCCTCTCCCTACCCTTTTTTCCCCCTTCCCCCTCCCTTCCCCATCCCCCAGTGCTGGCCCACTCAGTCACAAGTCTACTCCAAGCTGCAGGAGATGTGTGTAAAGCTCTCTGAATGAAGACTTTTCAGTGAGAAAGCAACTTTGGGGTGAGAGGGGCTTTTAGACTGCCCTCCAGAAAAACCCTCTTCACACCTCTTCCTCCCAATCCTCAACCCCCTGATATTTTGTTATGGGGAACAGCTGTTCCCCATGTGTGTGAAGAGTCCTGCAGTAGCAGTAACACCCCGGTGCCACTTACTGATGCTATTCACTCCCTGGGAAAGCTTAGCCTGGCCCCCCTTCCTCTGGCGCTGGTCTTCCCCTCAGGCATGTATCTGTTCTGCCCAGAAGGTCACCCTGGGGTTCGGTGAGCAGCTGCACTTGGTGCCACACTAAGCCCTAGCCTCCAGCTCGGTGTCTTGTAGTAACAAAGGAGAGATTTTGGCCTCGATCTGCTACCTTTCATTTTGTTTCCCAATTTGTTCAGAACCAACAGAAGAAGGTGCTATGTATTGAGCCTCTCTTTCTACCTTGAATGTAGGCAAAGGATTTGAGTCATGTTACCACTTTCTGGATACTCCTTCTGAAGATCTCTATCCTTTTATGGCTTCTTTCTTTTGCTTGTCATATATTTTATCTTGATGCCTCAGTGAGAACTTCTTATTTAACATCTTGAAATGTGTCATATGGGAAATAACTAGCTAAAAGCTTTTAGAGTTTTCTTGAGGAATAATTGATGATAACAACTATTTGAGGACATATATATATAGCCCAGAAATGAATATCTTTTAGATAAAACTTTAAAATACTTCAGAAAGGGTAGAGCCTAGGAGTCTCAGTCAGTTAAGCGTCTGACATCCAACGTCAGGCTCTTGATTTTGGCTCAGGTCATGATCTCAGGGTCATGAGATCGAGCCCCATGCTGGGCTCCATGCTGTGTGGAGCCTGCTTAAGATTCTCTCCCTTTCCCTCTGCCCCTCCACACTGCTTGCTCGTACATGTGCATGCTCTCTCTTAGAAAAAAAAATAATATTTTTTTAAAAATAAAATAAAATACTTCAGAAAGAAAAAGCGCTTTCAGGGGACTCAAATTTTTTCTTGACTTTGCCAAAGACTGGCTATATGACCTTGGGAAAGTTGCTCCATCTCTCCAAACCTGATTTTTTCATTTATGAAATAAAGAGTCTGGCCTAAAAGTCTCTCAGGTCCTTTTCCAAGTCTTACCATGAATCTGCGAGACCTTGAAGGGAATTGGGAGAACTTTTCTGTTGCTAAGGAGGCAATGCTGCTGATGTGGCATGGGGGTTAACACACAGGCTCCTGAGGTATTCATGAATGTGGCCCTTCCTCTACTCACTCAGACACAAACACTTACTAGTGCATACGTCTTTGCACCAAGAGATAGTTGGGTGCATAAAATTTAATTCTTGACCCAAGAAACTTATGAATATGAAGGAGAAGCTAGATTGTTCGCAAATATTGTTAAACACTACACGATGCTTTATTTACCCGAGAAACATTTACTGAGCACCTACCATCGTACGTACAAAACGCTGTGGGATGGTGCTTGGAGTGCATGGGTGCAGTTTCCTCCCAGAGCACCACCTTGACACACAGGACATACCTACACAGAACCCATAATCAGGGTGGGCTGAAAGCAGGGCTATGGCCATATGACAGTCCACAGCCCCAAATCTAACCTCACACCCTTGGTCCTGTGCTTCCAAAGACAAAAACAAAAGATATTTCTATTAGGAAAATTGTGGTGGTGCTTCTTCTCTTCTCCTCCATCTCTGTCTTTTTGAAGACATGATGTCAGGATTCACTCTGTTTACAGTTTGACTACTTCATGGAAAAATGTGTCTATAAAACACCTGGTAGTTGTAAAAAGGCTTGGGTAAGGCCCAGGGAGTCAGATAAATAAATGTTATTTATTCAGCTGTCCCAAGCCATCACCAATCTCCTTACACCCAAGGATTGTCTGTCCTCTCCTAAATTTTATTTCTAATCTCGCTACAAAGTCAGGTAAAAAAAAAAAAAAAATCAGGAAAATCAAAGCTCTACCTCCCTGAAAAACTATCAAGTACAAACATTCTTTGTGGCATTTCAGGAATGCTTTGATACCCTGAACTAGAAAAGATGGTTGCAAATGCTTTTATCTGGTATAGCAAACATAGTAAATCCAAGTAAAGGTTATACTTGTCGATGCAGTTCAGCAACTATCTCCTAAGCACCTGTGGTGTACCTGGTTCATGCATTAAAGTCATAGAAGACACCAGAGATTCTAGCATGTTCTCCAAGCCACATTGTCAAAGTAAACAGTGAGTCCATCGCCTGGTCCCTACCTGCAGACAGTGCCCTGGTGGGCTCTGAAGTTGCTCTTTGCTGTTATCTAAGCTCTAAGACTGAACCCTAACCCTGACTTCTTCCTTTCAGTGACTCTTCCCAGGTAAATTATGTTCACCTGCTGAAATGCATTACCTTGTGCATTTTTTAAAGGCTTTGATCTTTATTCTGGTGATAAACATTTAACTCAGAATTAGTGATCAGGCAGCTTTCCACAGAGAGGTAGGCTCCTGCCTTACTAATTTTAGTATGGACTGAGTTGAAATCCCTTCTAGGCAGGGTCCCTAAAAAGAGGATATTTCCATTGAAGACACATGTGGGAATTTTGCTTATTGGGCAAAGGAGAAGGGACACCACCTAAACAGGTAGCCAAAACAATAAGACATGTGGGGAAAAGCTCCAAGTGGGCAGAGAAGTTAGAAGGGGTTGTGCCATACTGAAAGTGATGATATTTTTTTAATCAAACACTAGGGCGGATAGCCTGACACATGGTCTGAAAACAGAACAGATTACTTAAAATCTGGGATGTATGATCACCATCTTCACAGTAAATGAAGCCAGCAGCTGTTCAGAGTGAAAGTCATTAACAATGAGTCTCTGTACATTGAGGGATCCAGAGGAGTGGATGGGAAGCCGACTGATGTCATCCATTTATAAGCCAGAGCTTCCTCACACAAAACAAAGAGCGTTTGTTACAGGAGGGTTTCCTGGAACCACTTGCTGTCAGCACCTTGTCTGCACGGACAAAGGTGTAATCTACTTACCAAAAAACAATGAAGCTTTGCTTCCAAACAACACAGTCTGGGAACGCAAAGTACAAGAACTAGGGGCAAGCACAGGACAGACTGTGAGCTGTCCTTTACGTGCTCAGTTCTATAACTGCTGCTTCAACGGAATTCAAGTATCATACTATTGTTTTTAATTAAACCCTCATCACTCTGCCTTCCCATCTTGTGCATTCAATTTGAAACTTGGGAATTGTTTTGTTGCAAAGGAGGAGATTCAGAAATTCCAATTCTCCTACTTAATAAGAATGTTATGTTCCGGATAATGTAATAAGAGAAAAGCTTCCCTTTGTTGCCAACTCTCAAAGTCAACTCTTAGTCATGTACTTGGAGAATAATCCTTGGAAAATATTTTAACTCCAATTCCTATTACCAATATAGAAGTTTCTAGGCTTCCATCTCTACTTTTAAGTTGTTGTGTGCTTTTTCAACTTATATCCTAGCAAAAGCTGATTTTCCTTAAAATATGACATCATAAGTTTATTTTAACCATTCAATGTTTTGAGCTATCTGTATCATCATTTTAGTTCCAGGTGTATCACTTTTTTTTCTTTCTACATTAGGACTTTAAATAGAAAACCGAAACATAGAAGATTCATTTGACTGTAACTGGTGTATCAGTTGTTTATAGCGGCAAATGATCAACTAAAAATGGGTTAAATTTACAACCTCACACGACAAGAAGTCCAGAGGTGTGGCATTTGCTATTGGTTGGCCAGTTCAGTGGCTCAATGACTTGCTGAGGACCTGGACTCTTTCCACATTTCCACCTCATCATCCTAGGTGCACTGGTGTCAATCCTCAAATTTGGCTAACACTCAGCTTACGGGGAGTATCCTTAACAGAGGAACTTATTAATTACCACCACAGGGGAGTAGTCAGCAAAATCCAGAAGCGATTGAGGAAATTTAAACCTGACTGGATATTGATTAAGGAATTTCTGTCAATATTTTTAGGAGTGATTAAGGTATTATAGTTATATTTTTTGAGAGTCCATATCTTTTAGAGACACATGCTGACACACTTACAGCAGAAATGATAATGATATCTGAGATTTACCTCAATGCCTCAAAATAATCTGGTGGGAGCAGGGAGTGAGAATGGGGAAAAGACAGGTTATGAGTAATAATAACTGGGAAGCTGGGTGATGTGTGCATAGGGATACATTATACAATTTCTCTTTTTTCTGTTTTTTTATAACAATTTTTATATATTTCATTTTTTAAAAAAATGACATGAGAAAAGAGTAAAAGGAAGAAAAAAGGAGGGGTCAGGTAGACAATTCTCCTAACTTAGTCAACAATTTGGACCATTGAACCTCTACTGGACTTTCACAGCCTAGAGCGGGAACTGACCGACGGCAACATGCAACTAGGTCCCCTGGGAATACACCATCTGCCTCTTCAGAGTGGTCTTGCCAAGGATGTCTCAGGGCTTGCTCACAATGGCAGTCTGGGAGTAAGTACTCCCACTATCTGCATTATTATTATGAGAAAATGGAGAAAAGCCTTCCTGACCATTCTAAACTAAGTACTCCCCCCAAAAGCAACATAATCCCATTGAAATAGTGTTAGCAGGTCACAGAGTGTTAATTCTAGCCCATGTGGTCCTAAACAAAATATTTTTGGACATAAATAAAATTCTAGTGATGTGTCATTGACATTAAAGTTGGCATCTAAAGCCTTATAGTTGTATACTCATGTTCAGTGAAGGCTCTGTTCATTTTGAGAAGGTATAAATCTAATGCACTAAGAACCAAGAAACATATTTTTAAACTTCGTTTGCTTGCTGTAAATGACAGCAAAACCAAAAATCAAACCTCTTAACAGCTATAAGCCTGTTTTGCTCCAACAGGACTTCATTATCCCAACCCTCCAAAAACAAACAAACAAACAAACAAAGGCAAAACACACCCCCCACACATGCACATACACTAAACAGCACAGGCCAGTATTCAAACTTCCTAAAAAAATGAGTGACGAAGACACGTCCAAACTCCAGACTGCTTGTAAAAGATCCCTAAGCATGGCTCTCAATAACGCAACTGAACAATACAGGACAAAACTGCAGGCGGAACGTTTAGCTATTTTCCTAGCTATATCTAAGCAGCTCCTAGACTTCTCCTGGAGTCATACTGAAACCAGCTCAAAACAAAACAAAACAGAAACAAAAACAAAAAAACAAAAAATTAGTTTGGTTCTCACTTCGACAGGCATGAAAGAGTGACCAGAGGTAGAGAAAAGTTGGGATGTGAATTGCCCAGCAAGACCCATGAGGGGCTGAAGGAAATACAGTCTCTTTTTGGTATTTTTCTACCTCCATGATCTTCTTACTTTCTGGCTCTGCCACTCTTCATCCCCTGCCTGGGTTTGTACTATGCTCATCTCCCTCTGGCCTCCCTGAGCGTTTCTCCATTCTGCCCTCTAAATTTTCAGTGCTCCCAAATTCGATTACAAATTCCCAAATCAAGCTTTCAATTACAGCAATAGGTAATTACTAGAATGGTAGATTGTTCCATCCTCCCCAAGCCATCTTCCATCAAAATTCTAATTCCCATACTCTCCATGGGCTGATCTAATCTAGCAGCTGGGAAAGACATCCTCAGTTACCAGCTCACAGTCCTAAGGGTCTATCACCCTTATATTTTCTCTCATCAGAATGCTCAGAGGGTACATCTTAGAGAGGTAGGTATTAAAATGTCTTCAATAGCAGAAACTAAGGAGGTGATACAGAGAAGAGAAAAGGTTTCAGGCATGCCTGATCATCCTAATTTACTTGAATGTAATAAAAACTCCCAATTAAAGGTGTAGCCTAGTAAAAGTGTTTCGGAATGAGGGTGATACCAATTACTCAAACAAGGTACTGGTAGGTTTTGTTCTTCCTCCTTGATGAAAATTTTGTCATGAAAAAAAATTCAAGCTCTACAATGCACATGACAAGGTTCATTCAATCTAGACAGTTCCACAAAAGTTTTTTTTTCCTTCTGAGTAGCCAAGGTGACTCATGAATTTCCCTGTCCTCTTTTTATGCCCCCACTGAGATAATATAGAAATATTTTAAACTATTGGACTTTCAGACAGAAATATATCTTAGAACAGTAGCCTCCAAACTTTACTGCTCATCAGGGGACTTTCCTTTAATAAACATTTTCATCTCCCCCTGCTCCACTGAATCAGATCCTCCGCCAGGGTGGTAGAAAGTAAGGGACTGGGGTAGGAATGTTTTCATCCTGTGCATATAATTCTAATGATCAGTCAGGTTCAGACACTACTGTTGAGAGCACCATGGTACCACCCAGTACCTCCTAAGTCATACCACTTATCTGCTCAGATCCATAGAGGAGGGGAAGAAAGCCTCTGTGAGCCCTACCCTGCTTCCCACCTACCTGGCAAAGTGCATCACTTCCCTAATCTCAGAGCCCTGTAATCTGGGTCACCCAATTTAAGATATTCATACTTCCGTATAAGCAATTCCTCCTACAGACAAAAAGAAAACACACTTATCGACGCCCTAAGTATGAAGCTCTCAAATAGCTAATTCCATTTACCAACGACAATGTCCTTGTGAGGTTGGCATCAGCACCATCTTGTAGTTGAAGAAATGGGCTGAGATGATGTGTAATTTTGCCAAGTTCTCCGTGGTTAGGCACAGAGGGTAGATTAAGAGCCTGTGCTGTTGGGACAGGACGGATTATGGACGTAGTCACTTGTGCCCTGTTCTTATTTCTGTTGGAGGCTTATTTGATAGAAAGAAAAGGTGATATTTCCCCTTCTTTCCCTCTTTGGAAGGAAACCTAGCTTTTTTGTTCTGAGACTCAGAATGGTCTTATGCTCAGGTGTCAGAACTTTAAGAACGTCTTTGTGTTTCAAAAGCTATCCTAGAAAAAGCCCCAACCAGGACTTTGAGAGTTCTGGGGTCTTCAAGAAAAGAAGCTGAAATTATCCTAAAAAGGGAGAAGATGGAATGCAGTGTTTCCCAGGGAGGACAGACAGGGCCCTACCCTGAGAAGATGGCTTCCCCAGAGGCTGGAGGGAGGTGTGGACATTTATTGCATGCAAGGGTATAGAGCAATTCAAAGTTTGCCATGCCACCACCGCTACAAAAGGGCTAAGACTGTGCCACCCTCAACCAAACTAAGGCAGTTGTCCCATCTTAAAATTTGGCTCATGGGGAACCCCAGAAAGAGAAAAGGAACTAGCATTCACTTTACACCTGTAGCGTACCCGGAAGGTTTACCCCAGGGGTCCAGGGAGTCCTGAGAGTCTTCACGAGGCATTGAGCCCATGGCAGCTCTACCATGGCAGGTGTTTCCTCTTCTTCCTCACACCTCACAGCTGGTACGGAGATGCACAGAACGCTGTACTAGTGTACGCGCCCCCTGGGGGTCACATTTGGAGATCTCAGCTCTCTGCCCACAGAGTGTGGTCATGGGCTCACAGATTCATGGCTTACAATGCACCTGGCTCTTTATCATAATAAAAACCAAACAGAATGAGTAAAAGAAACCAGACATGAGAGAGCACAAACTGTACGTTCCATTTACATGAAGTTCAGAAACAGACTGAACTCACCCATAATGATAGTGGGTAGTACCACAGTTACCTTTGGCCAGGTATTAACTGGGAGTGGGCACAAGGGAGCCTTTTAGAGAGCTAGAAACTTTCTATATCCTGATCTGGATGGTGACTACACAGGTGTATACATATGTGAAAATTCATTGAGCTGTACACTAAAGATATGTGCACTTTACTGTTATGTAAATATTATCTCCACAAAATAAATAAATAATACAAGCAAATAAGCCACCAGACACAGGTACTAAACAATAACTTACAAAGATCTGCTAGCTCTAGCTTGCCTATTACTGGGGACACTGAGTCCCCTCTTACTGACTTAATACCTTCCCAATTCCTAAAATTAATCTGGCTCCCTACCCTATAAATGCACAGGGAATTTAAAGAGCCAGAGAAGAGCATTCAGCCCAACAGTCCTCACCCAGGCAGCATTGTGTATAGGTGCAGAGAGGACAGAGCCAGACTGCCCAGGTTCAAATCCCTGCTCTGCCAATTAAGGGTTAAAGCCTTAAGCAACTTACTTAAATTTGCTATTCCTCAGTTTCCTGACCTGTATAATAGTCTTTATAATGAGGATTAAGCAAGATTAATCCATATAAAAGCACTCAGTAAATACCCAATATTATTATTTTTGTTTAATCCTCACAGCAACCCTATCTGATAGATGGCATTGTCCCCCATTTTACAAGTGCAGAAACTGAAGCTCACAGAGGCTAAACTTGCCTAGGTTACACAGTTGGCAATGAGCAAATCGGGGTTTGAACCTGGGTCTGTCTTTTCTTTTTCTTTTTTTTTTTTTTAAAGATTTTATTTATTTATTTGAGAGAGAGCATGAGAGGGGGTTGGGTCAGAGGGAGAAGCAGACTCCCCGCCGAGCAGGGAGCCCGATGCAGGACTCGATCCCGGGACTCCAGGATCATGACCTGAGCCGAAGGCAGTTGCTTAACCAACTGAGCCACCCAGGCGCCCTGTCTTTTCCTTTTCTATTAAGAAGCTTCTCTAGTGCCCCCTAGATCCTCCTGGTCCCTGTGCCTCCGTCTGCTCCCTCTTGGATTTCCTTAGGGCTAGCCCATCATGAATCTGCATTTCTATCACTACGTGCTGCTGAGACTGGACTATATAGCCCACTCCTCAGGGAACTTTCTAGTCTTTTGGATTCTGTCTGAGCCCCAAGTACAGAATAATCAACCTACATAACAGGCAACGATTGGATCAAAACGGTGAACTGAGCTCGTAAGACCAGGTTCTCTTCCTCCCCGATTTTTTTTACAATGACGGGGGAAAATGTTGTTTTTAAAGAAGAAATCCACACAAGTCTAGTAGACCAGAAAGGATACTATTATCAGAAAAATTTGAACTATCTGGAAGATAGAAGTTAAATGAAATCAACATTGACAAGCATGAAGCAAAATCACATCCCAAAACTGGTTGCAGAATATGAACCAAATAAATGATTAAAATGGGAATGGGAAGATAAGAGCAAATCCAGAGAGATTCCAAAATCAGAGGGACATTTACAGTAGTAAAGAAAAGGCTCTGTATCAACCATGAGGATAATTTACTAAAGAACTGTATCCAGAACAAGGGGCCCGTTGCCTTCCTCTGCAGAAAATGTGGCAGAAAGAAAACATCAGTAGTGTTTGGCCTGGGGAGGAGACAGAAAGGCAGGAGGAAGTGTTGGGAGGTGACAAGGTAACTCTGCAAGGAAGAAAATGTGCACGGCCTGCCACCAGAGTAAAGCCTTCCTTACTGTAGCATCATGGCAGGGAAATACCACAACTATGTGGTGTATTGGTTTTCTATTGCTGTTGTAACAAATTTCCACAAGCTTAGTGGCTTAAAACAACACAAATTCATTATTTTACAGTTCTGTAGGTCAGAAGTCCCAGGCTAAAATCATGGTGTCAGCAGTCCTTTTGGGAGACAAGGGGAGAATTTGTTTTTTGCATTTTTCCACCACATTCCTTAACTCCTGCCCCCTTCTCTATCCTCAAAGACAGCAGTGTGGCATCTCTCTGACTCTTCTTCCATAGTCACAGCTCCCTCTGATCACATCTGCAAAAGCTTCCCCACTTTTAAGGGATAATCAAGATAACCACCCTTTCTCAAATTATTTAACTTAATCACATCTGCAAAATTGCTTTTGCCATGTAAGGGAACATGTTCACAGGTTTCAGGGATTAGGCCATGGGCATCATTGGGGCCGTTTTTCAGCCTACCACATGTGGTTACTGGACACCTGGCGGATAACTCTGCTTTCTGGCTTGGCAATTGGAGTACTGGTTGTCCCACCTGGAACCTGAATCTGGAGGGGTACCCACAAAGGCTGGCAGCGATGACCTAACCAGACTGTTCCAGCTGAGTGTCCTTGCCTGTGGCTCCTTTGGTTCCTGCTGGTTTTCCAAGCCTGATGTTCAACCTTCCAGTCAGTTCTGCAAGCTACTCAATAACCAGCCAATAAATTATTTTGCTGTATAAATTATCCAGAGCTAGTTTCTGTTACTTATAATCAAGAATTCTGACTGATACAGACTCTTAAATACAGAAAACAAACTGATGGTTGCCAGGGGGGAGGAGGGTGGAGGGTGGGTGAAATAGATGAAGGTGATTAAGAGGTACAAACTTCCTTAGTTATGAAATAAATAAGTTATTAAGATGAAAAGTACAGCACAGGGAATATAGTCAATAATACTGCAATAACATTGTATGATTACATTTACTGTATGTGGTAAGCATTGAGTAATGTACAGGATTGCTGAATCACTATGATGTATACCTGAAAATTAATATAACATTATATGTTAATTATACTTCACTTAAAGAAAAGATAAGCTAAGGCAACATGTTCTTTTCTGAAGCTAGAATTTGATTTATGATAATACATTTCTAGAGATCTACATGAAATTTGGAAGAAACAAATTCAAAGTAGTTATTAAAAAACTTACTTTCTGGGGCTGCCTGGGTGGCTCAGTCGATTAAACATCTGACTCTTGGCTTCAGCTCAGGTCATGATCTCTGGCTCATGAGATGGAGCTCTGTGTCAGGCACAGAGCTGAGCGTGAAGCCTGCTTAAGATTCTCTCTCTCTCCCTCTCCCTCTGCCCCTCCCCACCCCGCTTGCTCTCTCAAAAAAATAAAAACAAAAACCCACCAACTTTCTGAATGTTTCCTATAAATATAATACAAATATCATTTATTCGTAACACTATATAATGACTTCTAGATTTGTAAATTTATTTTTTAAGGATTTTATTTATTTAGTTGAGAGAGAGAGAAAGGGAGAGAGAGCACAAGTGGGGGGAGGGGTAGAAGGAGAGGGAGAGAGACAAGCAGACTCTCCCCTGAGTGCAGAGCCTGACACAGGCTCAATCCCAGGACCCTGAGATCATGACCTGAGCCGACGTTAGACACTTAACTGACTGAGCCACCCAGGCATCCCTAGATTTGTAAACTTAAAGTGATGTGATTCAGTAAAGGTATTCATGTTAAAATCATTAAACAGAGAATAAACTGGTGGTGGCCAGAGGGAAGGTAGGTGGGGGAATGGGTGAAATAGATAAAGGTAATTAAGAGGTACAAAATTCCAATTATGATACAAATGAATCATGGAAATGAAAAGTACAGCACAGGGAATATAGTCAATAATACTGTAATAATGTTGTATAGTGATAGATGGTGACTACACTTATGTGATGAGCACTGAGTAATGCACAAAATTGTCAAATCACTATGTTGTACACCTGAAACTAATATAATACTGTATATCAATTATACTTTAATAATAAAGTAAAATAAAAATTTGTAATCTAAAAAAAAAAGAAAAAAGAATTCCGACTGATAAAAAATATCCTATGTGCCTGCTCCACACCCATTTATCTTTAAGCAAATACTTCCTGGGGACAGTCCCTACATACCTATGTAGAATTTATATCAGATCTTGCATTCAGAGGAAAGGCCTGTCAGCACACTCACACAAAAGCAGATAAAATCTAAGCCACTTACTTATAAAAATTGGCCTAGTTCTTCATTTGTAAAAGAAAAGTATAACACAGGATCACCAGACATGAAGGAAAACAAACATCATGTGAGACAAAGAGACAGACCTGACCTGAAAGAAAACAAGATCAGAATAAAATTTTCATCTTAAGAGAAAGGGGATGGTGTGCTTGCTTCGGCAGCACATATACTAAAATTGGAATGATACAGAGAAGATTAGCATGGCCCCTGTGCAAGGATGACACGCAAATTCGCGAAGTGTTCCACATTTTTTCCAAAGAAGACATCCAAATGGCCAACAGACACAGGGAAAAGTGCTCAACATCTCTCAGCATCAGGGAAATCCAAACCAAAACCTCAATGACATATCACCTCACACCTGTCAGAATGGCTAAAATTAACAAGTCAGGAAACAACAGATGTTTATGAGGATGCAGAGAAAGGGGAACCCTCCTACACTGTTGGTGGGAATGCAAGCTGGTGCAGCCACTCTGGAAAACAGTATGGAGGTTCCTCAAAAAGGTGAAAATAGAGCTACCATACGATCCAGCAATTGCACTACTGGGTATTTACCCCAAAGATACAAATGTAGGGATCCGAAGGCGTACATGCACCCCAATGTTCCTAGCAGCAATGTCCACAATAGCCAAACTGTGGAAAGAGCCAAGATGCCCATCGACAGATGAATGGATAAAGAAGATGTGGTATATATACACAATGAAATATTATGCAGCCATCAAAAGGAATGAGATCTTGCCATTTGCAATGACGTGGATGGAACTGGAGGGTATTATGCGGAGCGAAATAAGTCAATCAGAGAAAGACATGTATCATATGACCTCACTGATATGAGGAATTCTTAATCTCAGGAAACAAACTGAGGGTTGCTGGAGTGGTGGGGGGTGGGAGGGATGGGGTGGCTGGGTGATAGACATTGGGGAGGGTATGTGCTATGGTGAGCGCTGTGAATTGTGCAAAACTGTTGAATCACAGATCTGTACCTCTGAAACAAATAATACATTATATGTTAAAAAGAAGAAGAAGAAGGCGGAGGAGGAGGAGAAGAAGATAGCAGGAAGGGAAGAATGAAGGGGGGGAAATCAGAGGGGGAGACGAACCATGAGAGACGATGGACTCTGAGAAACAAACCGAGGGTTCTAGAGGGGAGGGACGTGGGAGGATGGGTTAGCCTGGTGATGGGTATTAAAGAGGGCACGTTCTGCATGAAGCACTGGGTGTTATATGCAAACAATGAATCATGGAATACTACATCAAAAACTAATGATGTAATGTACGGTGATTAACATAATAAAAAAAAGGGAAAGGGGGTGGTGGTTCATTTGGTATATTCAGAAATATTTGGGAATATTTTGCCTACATACTGCAAGAGCATTCAGAAGTTAAGAGTTACTGGAAAATAAAATTCCAGCATCAAACTTCATTCACCACCGAATCTCAGCACTTAAAATAATGCCTGGATGGTAGGAACTCAACTCCCTAAAATCTTTGTAGAATGAATGATCAATGGAACCTACACACAACATTTACCACATTAACCATTTGCAAGTGACCAATTCCACAGCATTTAGTACATTCTCAATGTTGTGCAACCACCTCAACTGTCTAGCTCCAAAACTTAATTTTGTCACCCCAAATGCAAACCTCCATTAAGCAGTCACTCCCTGTTTCCCTTTCCCCACTCTGGTAAATGCTAACCTACTTCCTGACCCTACAGATGTGCTTATTCTGGCTATTTCATATAAATGGAATCCTACAAGATATGACCTTCCGTGTCTTTCACTTAGCATGTTTTCAAGGTTCAGCCATGTCGTAGCATGTATCAGTATGTCATTCCTTTTCATAGCTGAATACTATTTCATTGAATGGGGATACTACATTTTGTTTATCTGTTTGTCTGTTGGTGGACACTGGGTTGCTGCACTTACACACACCATTTTCTTCCACTGCCCCCATTGTCTCCCTACCCAGCCATCTCTATCTCAGCTGGTGCCACCACCACTTACCTGGTTGTTGAGGCACCAAAACTAGGAATCATCCTTGATCCTCTCCTCCCCTTAGCCACACCCCACTGTGACACCCAAACCAACAGCAAGTCCTGTTCTATCATCCAGATGCA
This sequence comes from Zalophus californianus, assembly GCF_009762305.2. NCBI lineage: Eukaryota > Metazoa > Chordata > Mammalia > Carnivora > Otariidae > Zalophus > Zalophus californianus. The sequence goes on along the minus strand of NC_045597.1, from coordinate 137,623,797 downwards.
CCCCGATTTTGGTCACATTCGCCACTTCTCCACCTACCACCTAACCCAAGCTACTGTCCCTCCGATCACAACTAAATGTCTTTTTGCTTCCTTTCTCCCACCCACCCCATTTATTTCCCCACAATAATTAAAATTATCTTTTATAAGTATGAATCAGACCATGCCACATCAGTGCTGAAGACCCTTCTGTGGCTTCCCATTACAATGTAACAAAATCTAGATGTCCTGCTATAAGCAACAAGGCCAGCATGATCTAATCCCTGCCGACCTCTCTAAGCATCAATCCTACACTCTCCAGCCATGCTGGCCCATCTCTGAGTCTCTCCCACACCAACCACTTTCCTGACCCAAGGCCTTCACACTCCCTGAGCTTCTACCTAGGACATACCCTCCCCTCCAATTTTGCTTGGCTTCCTCCTTCTCATCATGCAAGTTACCTCTGCAAAGAGGTTTCCCCTGACTCTCCATGTGAACTAGAGCCCTCATCCTTAGTCTCTCTCTGACCCCGTATCTTCCTGGGTTTTTCCTTTATGCAATTTAGAACCATATAAAATTACATTATTTTTCTATTTATTATCTGTCTCCCTCTCCCCAAGAATGTAAGCTTCAAGAAAGTAGGTATTTTGCCTTCAGCCAAATCCCAAGAGCCTCAAGCAGTACCTAAAATATATGAGGCATTCAGTAAATACTTGTTGCTTGAATAATGAATGCATTGCATTATATACACACATAGAAAGAGGACTCTGTGCTCAATAAACAGAATATCCATTCTTTTCAAATGTCCTTGAACATTTACATGAATAGGCCATGAAGTGCTCTTCAACCATGTTAGTAAGAGCATAAATTAGTGTAAGTTTTCTGATGCATAATTTGATAATGTCTATCCAATTCTAAAATGCAAACCTCCTCTGAACCTGTACCATGTTTTGGCGTCCTTGTGATAAGTCAAGTGATCCTCTATTTCTGGGCTCTATTCTGTTCTATTTATCCATTGTCTATTTGATCACTTTCAATGATGATATGGATGTTCATATGGATCTGAGGAAATTTTACTTTCCACAGTATTATTTTTTTCTATTAATCTATGTCCTAGAACTGATTACTCTATATAACAATGGATATAGTAAAGATTTTAATACTACGGTAATACAGGAAACACTTTTGGTTGTGGCAGGAAGAATTTCACCATCTTTAGAAGAATATTCTGGGACATTGTCCTCCTGGACCTTGGTGTATGTCTGAAGGGGGAAGTAAGATTTTTTTTTTTAATTAAAGGAACTGCCACTTTGCCTTTTTATATGGTTATCAAATATTCTTTTCCCCTCCCAAAGTTCCTGAAGCACACTGAAATGATACATGTTGCAAATGACTGAAAAGGCCACATGTTTTGAATAGCCCTCAGGTATTAGAAATGAAAAATCTTATAAAATCAACTACTATTGGTTTGAGAAATTGTCACTTTGGTCCATGGTGCTGAAGCAACTGGATATCCACGTGGAAATGTAAATGAGACAAAACTTAAACTCTTTGTTACATGAAGTACTCTAGCACAGTACACTTTTATTTGTCCATTATGCAAACAGGAAGAGCAGAGAGCCAAGGATCCTCTCCTGATTTGACAGAATAACTCTGACAATGTTTATACTACTTGGGAACATAAGTGTTGACTAGAACATTAGCACGAGGGCAACAAATAAGACCATTTTAACAAGTCTTAGCAAGTAACACAGAATTACAAGTGTCATTAAAAGTTATGTTCACATAACTTGGCAACAATTTCTAAGATGTCTAGCATCTACAAGACTCCTTTGTTCAAATGACAATTCCAATAATAGATTTGTATTAGAGAGGACAGAATGAGCTGATAACAATTGTGAATATTTTTGCAAGATTCATATCACATAGGAAACAAGACAAATGTCCTTGTGAGAGTTCACATTTAACACCGTATCTCATTGGCTCCTTTGACCAAGTTTTAACATAAGGAAGGTCATCTCTCCCTTTGCTGCAGCAGAGAAGAAACATCTTTTCATCTCTTTGTTAGTTTTTAAAAAATTATGAAGTACTGTATTTCCAGAGCCAGGCTCTGAAATTTCATTAGTAAGCATTAAAAGCAGAGCACAGACCTGTGGAATTCAGTTTCACTATGGAAAAATGAATTGTTAGGATTTGACTTGATACCAGTGAAATAGGAACAATTTATCTTCCACATCACAAAATAACAAGAGTAAAATTAACATCAGACTTCTCTTCAGCAACCCAGGTACTAAAACACAAGTAGTTTTTGTAACATGGTTATAAACTAGAATATTGTACCTAGCCAAACACAATTAAGTGTGAAGATGGAAAAAAGACATTTTCAGGCATGCGAGGACTTGGAACAATTACCTGTTATGTTCTTATTTTTGGAAAGTTGCTTGAAAATATTCTGCAAAACAAGGACAAAAGAAAGGGGAAGATCAGGAAATAGAGAAATAAGCCCGAAGAGCAAGAAAGGGAAGTTCCAATATAACTTGTTGTGGAGCAAGATGAAAGCAGTCATCGGGATGCCTGGGTGGCTTAGCTGGTTAAGCATCTGCCTTGGGCTCAGGTCATGATCCCAGGGTCCTGGGATCGAGTCCCGCATCAGGCTCCTTGCTCAGCGGGGGAGTCTGCTTCTCCCTCAGCCTGCCACTCCCCCTGCTTGTGCACACTCTCTATGTCTCTCTCTCTCTCTGACAAATAAATAAAGTCTTAAAAAAAAAAAAAGATGAAAGCACAACCAGGAGATACTGGAGGAGACTGTGATGCTTATAGCCATGAGAGAGGCCATCAGGAAAAAAAAGGTGTGTGGAGGAAAGGAATGATCATAAGTGATAGGGTAACTATCATAAAGGCAAATGGCACAAGAGACCAAAAAAAAGAAAAAAAGGAAAAAAGGCAAATAGAAATACCAGGAAAAAAACCCACACAGTTTTTTAAAAAAAGGAAATGAAAGTTCAGCTTGACTTTTGGTTCCAAAGTGAACAGAAGACCTGCCCTTTGGGATGAAAAATCTAGCGCTGGAGTGTATATCCAACCGATAAAGTCCATGTAAATTTCAGAAGGCCTTCAAAGCTAGGCTCAGAGATTTAAGCCCATGGTCTGGTGAGCACAGACAGACATAGCTGGTTCTTGAGGAAAAGAATGAAAAGTTAAAGGCAGCATTTTAGTAATGTTAGCCTGGCAGTAAGAGAGGCAGGAAACCAAAGGATAAGTCTGTTGCAATTTTCCAGGCATGAAGTGAAGGAATAAACAGACAATAGAGAAGGAAAAGAACACATCAGAAAGGCATTTCAAAAGAGAACTACAGGACTCAGACACTCAGGAGTGGGCAAAGGGCGGAGATGGTCTGTGAACTGGAAAAAGGATGATAGCTTTTCATTAGTACCGCTGTTTCTTTATTACACTCACACTTTTCCGCCTCCTCTTCTTCCTCCCTCCAAGTGAATATTAGGCTCCCTGATGGTGGAGCTTAAAGCTTGTGTTTGTTTCCTTGACACTGGCACTGACTGGGGCCTACAACGATGATCCCTCAGCTAGTGGTTGTGATGGTAAGTGTGGCTGGCGACGATGGTACGATGCCAATAGTGATAATGTTTCAATGCCTTAAGTATAAGGGCCACTGGAAATAAGAGTGACTTGAGGCATAAAATGGAATTAGAGCTTTGGTGGGATGTCAGCTCCCATTGGGAATTGGAAGAAAACACTTTTTGAAAATATTGCTGCTACTTCTTTAATGAAATGTATTTATTTTCCCCTTCTTTAGCATCTTTTACTTAATTCCATCTATACCTATGCAAAATTAAAACCAAGCAGTATTGGGTGATCTGATTACTAGCAAAGAAACTAATTTCCAAATTCTTCTTTCAAAGCTTTTTTTGATTGAAAACAAACAGACTTTTTTAGAAAGCAGGGCTATTTAAACAGACTCTGTCCTGAGAGTTCAGGCCTTCTACACCTTGTTTTGTTGTTTCTGAAAATTAAAAAAAAAAAAAGTTATTTTCAAAGAAAGCACTAGGTGGCACTTGTGACGTATTCAATAGTTACCTCAGATGCTTTTTGGAAAAGGTTTGGTAGGGGGGAAAATGCAATAAATATTAAAACGGGAAAATCTTCATTACAATAATGAAGATCCGTATCTTATGATTGTGTTTACTATGTTACTATGTATGAGTAATATCTTTATGCAGTGTTTGCATTTAAAATCTAGGTTGCACTTCCTTATAAAAACTGCAAGAGGGGAACTAACATTTCTATAACATGTGAAAACCACATCACTAAAATAATAAATAAAAAAGTAATGTTTGATTTGCAGAAAGATTGACTATATGTGTTCTTTTAAATAGCCAGTTCCTCTATTCTATTTAAAATTTAAAACATTTCAGTTTTGGGGGTCTCTGGCTGCCTCAGTTGGTAGACTGTGTAATTCTTTTTTCTTTTTTTAAGGGTCTTTATTTTTAAATTTTTTTAAAATTTTTAATTTTTTTAAAGATTTGATTTATTTATTTGACAGAGAGATAGCGAGAGAGGGAACACAAGCCAGGGGAGTGGAAGAGGGAGAAGCAGACTCCCCACTGAGCAGGGAGCCCGATGTGGGGCTCGATCCCAGGACCCCGGGATCCTGACCTGAGCTGAAGGCAGACAGACACTTAACCAACTGAACTACCCAAGCACCCCGACCATATAATTCTTGATCTTACTATGAGTTCAAGACCCACACTGGGTCTAGGCCTTACTTAAAAAAAAAAAAAAAAAAAACTTTAAACTTAAACATTTCAACTTGTAAAAATAAATCTATTTTATAAAATAAAGGTTTCCAAGGCCCAATATTATATAAAGCAAGATAAATTATTAATTTTTAAAAAGACACCACAGCTTAAATTATTTTGAGTAATATTAACAACAAAAAAAAAAAGAAATGGAAAGCAGATGTCTCAGTATATTTTTACCATCTTTAAAGTGAAAACATAATGACTTTAAGCAAGTGTATCCTCTTTTCTGGCATTTGGTTAGGCAGTTCCTATTTGGCAAGTTGCTTAATTATCTCATGACTGCACTTTAATATGGAGAGACTGCAAGCTCTTTTAACAGAAATGCAAGTTGAGAAGGTATTATTTCAAGTAGAAAATATTATTGCCAAATGCCATGGCAACCGTAGCCTGTGGGCCCTGTCATATTATTGCATCTTTCCTCTACCTATTGTCTGGGCCTTCACGGTAACCATTGTATGGATTAGGTTCACTCATGGCTCCATCTCACTTTTCTACCTTTATTCTCCTCCGTCTCATTTTCACTTATTTTGAATGTATTTTTTTCTTGCTTTACTTTTGTGGGATAATTTAACACAATAAAGTCCTTTTGGAACAGGTGGGTTATAAATAAGTTAATAAAACTGCTAATATGCTGTCTTTTAATCACACTAATTTGTAGGGCTGGGATGAAACTGACATTTTGAAGGTAGTATCTCATGTAGTAGTAAACTCATCATGTCAGAACTCAGAGCTAAATATGCAAAATTGCACCAGTACCAAAAAGATCTTGGATCTTAGCTTAACAATTGAGTTTCTTTGGTTGAGAATGATAGGAATGGATTCTGGCTAGCCAGGAACTCACAGGATAGATGGGAGGCTGGCAGGCCAGGCCTGGACACAAAACAGGAATGACGACAGCTCCTGGAGTCCAGGCAACAAGAACTATTTCGAGATCTTTTCAAGGTGCTGCTATTCCAATGTATGCACTCCCTTTACTTCCCATCCCTGTGTACCTCTACTCAAGATTAAAAGTTCCAAAAGTGCAGGGGCACCTAGTGGCTCACCTGGTTAAGCTTCTGCCTTTGGCTCAGGTCATGATCCTGGGATCCTAGGATCGAGCCCCACATCGGGCTCCCTGCTCAGCAGCGGGTCTGCTTCTCCCTCTCCTTCTGCCCATCTTCCCCGCTCATTCTCTCTCTCTCTCTCAAATAAATAAAATCTTTAAAAAAAAAAGGTTCCAAGAGTCCAGATTGCCTAATGTGCCCTGTGCATTCACAGATTTCTAGTGCTAAAATCAAGGGAAATTTACTATGGAGTAAAAGCATATCTTGAAAGGTTATTAAAATATAAAGAAATATAAATTTGAAAAAATAAAACATCCCAGGAGTCTAGCTATCTTCCCTTTTGTTTGTCACATGTGGCTCCTTAGTTGCGGTGAGGTGAGGAATATTAATTTACATCCTTACCAAGATTGCCAATAGAGGGAGAGACAAAAATTCCCCAATAGGAAACTGGGATGTTCCTGGTAAGGGAGGTGATTGCTGGTTACCAACAAACAACCCATGTGCACTATACTACAGCAAAAGTACACTCTTAGTTTCTGTATTGTACTGTAAATCCCTGAGGAATAGGGTCCCCCCAAAATTCATGTCCATGCAGAACCTCAGAATGTGACCTTATTTGGAAACAGGATCACTGTGGATGTAAATAGTTGAGAATCAAGATGAGCCCTTCCTAGATTAGGGTAGTTCCTAAATCCAGTGAGAGTGTCCATATAAGAGGCAGAAGAAAACAGAGAAGATGGAAGAGAAGAAGGTGATGCGAAGATGGAAGCAGAGACTGGAGTGCTGTATCTACAAGTCACAGAATGTCAAGGATTGCCAGCAAATACCAGAAGCTAGGAGACAGGCATTGATGGTTTCTCCTTCAGAGCCTCCAGAAGGAATCAACCCTGCCAATACTTTGATTTTGGACTTCTGTCTCCCAAATAGTGAAAGACTACATTTCCCAAATAGTGAAAGAATACATTTTTGTTGTTTTAAGCCATTCAGTTTGTGGTAATTTGTTATGGTAGCCCTAGGAAACTAATATAATCCCTAAGAACAGTTTCTTTGTACAAAACCCTAAGTGGTAATACCATGAAAGAAGGTGGTTAGTAAATGCATTTTTATGGAAATGAATAAAAGTTCTCTTTTGCTATTTCAAAAGGAAATAAATCTATGAATGGTTTTGTTTATTTATTCTACAAAGAGCTACTGAATACCTCTTATGCATTGGGCATTGCTCTAGGGGCTGGAAATACAGTGGTGAACAAATGAGGTAAACTCAACGGAGCTCACATTTAGAGGAGAAACAGTTAAACAAGTAAACAAGACATAGTCTGTTGAGTCAGAGCTATGAAGAAGGTGAAACTGGATGATGTGATCCAAAGTGACACACAGGAAGCTGGAGGCAGTATAGATTGGGTGGTCAGGCAAGGAGAAGAGAACTGAGAGCAGAATTATGAGAAACCAGAGGAAATGAGAGAAATGGGAGCTGAGTGATCACTGCCAAGTGAGAGGGGAGGGATGGGGAGATTTAGGCACAGGCAGATCACAACTTCTATTCTGAGATATGTCATGCAGGTAGAAGAGTTTAAGTAGGAGCATAACATCACCTGATTTAAACATTTAAAGTCAGTGTGTTCACTGTGTGGGGAGAAGATCGTAGCGGGCCAGAAGGAGCAAGGGGCACTTGGGAAACTATAGCATTAGGCTGGATGGGAGTAGGTGGAGCTTGGATCAGGGTGGTATTGTGGGGGTACAAAGAAGTGGACTAATTCTGGCTATGAGGTAGTTTGACAGGACTACTAAGTATTACTTAAGTGCCTTCTTGTCCAGCATTGCTTGAAATTCTGTAAGGGCTACAAAAATATATTGTATTACCAAGAATCTCAAAGCCAAGAGTTTTGCATTTAATGGGGCAGATAAGACATATACATATATTTGTAAAACATATGTAGACTCAAAATGCATTATAGTGTGATAGAAATAATACATATAGGAAAGAAGGCTCCAGAGTGGTTAGAGGTAACATGGAAAACTTCATAAACTTGAGATGAGCCTTCAAAGATATGTTAAGATTGAAGAAGACCATTCCAGGTTGGATAAAGCATGAACAAATAAAAAAAAGTAGAGGTTGAATGTGCACTGTTTGCAGTAGGTGAATAAACTAACCTGATTGGATTAGAGAGTTTGTATACAGTGCATTATGCCAGTTAAATTGTATCAGTAAAGTGAGGATAGACAATATAGGGCTTTGAAATCCAGAATGAGTTTAGATTTAATCTTCTAGGCCAGGGGTCAGCAAACTTTTTCTGAGAGGGCCAAATAATAAATATTTTAGGTTCTGCAGGTCATATGGTCTCTGTTACAACTACTCAACTCTTCCACCGTAGTCTGAAAGCAGTTATAGATAATACTTTTTAAATGAGTATGGCTGTGTTTCAATAAACTTTCTTTATAAAGACAGGTGCCAGGCCAGATTTGGTCCTTGGATTACAGCAGCAGAGCAATAAAATAAAAATGTTGTTTTATGAATTTTTGAAGTAACCATGTGAAAGGGTAGGGAGCATTTCTTTGTCACTTAGCATCCATTTCCCCCATCCTCCTTCTTCATAGTTTCCATACTTTCAGTTAGATGTCATCTTCTCTCACATGTTTAGGGAGAAGCCAGTTGCACTTCTAGCTCTAGGAATGGCCTCAGATTGGTTTAAATTCATCAGGTCATCCCGTTCCCCATTCCTCAAGGGTCAGTTCATGTAACCCACACCTAAGCCACATAGTGCATGCCATTTCTGGGGCATGGAGTGTGGTTCAGGAAGGACATCTGAACTAAATTTTTCCAGTAACATGCAATGTATCCTTTATAGTAATGGGGCTTCTAGAAAAGCAGTCTTCTGACTTCTCTGGAAGAGCCAAGAAAAGGACACTCTCTTCCTTTCTGGGCAGGGTGGTATATAGACATAAAGCTTGGATTTCTGGATTTGGTTTGTTTGTTTTTTGTTTTTTTGTCTTTTTAAGAGAAGCCAAGTTTGGAGCGATGCTGACAAAACTGAGGGCAGAACAGAGAAAGGTAAAGAAGTCAGGTCTTTGATGACATGGTTGGACTCCTACCTTGGCCTTTTTAGTTTTATTAGCCAATACAACACTTTCATTGCTTAAATCTGTCTTGAGTTTTCTGTTACTTGAGATTAAAAGCAGGAGTGCCTGGGTGGCTCAGTAGGTTAAGCATCTGACTCTTGATCTTAGCTCTGGTCTTGATCTCAGGGTCAGGAGTTCAAGCCCCATGTTGGGCACGCCCAGCATGGAGCCTAAAAGGTATTCCACTGTCACAGAAAAATAATATGGGATGGGAAGATACTTAAAGGAGTTAGATTAGATGGAAGACTAAGCAGGAAGTGGTAAGGTACAAGGTGGCAGTGAGAAGAAGGTCATTGAAAAAAGAGAATTAATATGTGAGGCTAGCTCATCTGCTTACAATTTAAATCCAGATCCACACAATGCTCTACCACCACTACTGCCAGGACTGGACTGCACTCTAGCAGCCCCCCACCCCCCACCCCCTACCCCCACCCTCCCACCTACAACTCCACCACCATGGAGGACACAAACAAGTATAGCAACATAGAGGAATTCGCAGAGGGATCCAAGATCAATGTGAGGGAAAATCAGCAGGATGATGGGTTTTGGAACTGAAAGAACACAAACTGGATGGCAAATTGATAGACCCCCAAAAGGGTCAAAGCTTTAAAAGGGAAAGAACCCCCAAACAGGTTTTTGTGGGTGGACTGAGCCCAAATACTTCTGAAGAACAAATTAAAGAATATTTGGGAGCCTTTTGGGGAGATTGAAAATATTGAACTTCCCATGGATACAAAAACAAATGAAAGAAGAGGATTTTGTTTCATCACATAAACAGACGAAGAGCCAGTAAAGACATTGTTAGAGAGCAGATTGTCAACAAATTGGTTCTGGGAAGTGTGAAACCAAAGTTGCACAACCCAAAGTGGTATACAGGCAGCAACAGCAACAACAAAAAGGAGGAAGAGGTTCTGCAGCTGGTGGACCAGGTGGTAGTAGGGGTTGTGGATGAGATCAGGGCCAAAACTGGAACCAAGGATTCAATAACTATTATGATCAAGGATATGGAAATTGCAATAGTGCCTATTGTGGTGATCAAAACTATAGTGGCTATCGCGGCTATGATTATAGTAGGTATAACTATGGGAACTATGGATGTGGACAGGGATATGCAGACTACAGTGGCCAACAGAGCACTTATGGCAAGGCATCTAGAGGGGGTAGCAGTCACCAAAATAATTACCAGCCATAGGAGGATGCTGGAGAAAACAGTGGGAACTTTATTGCAGGCTGTGTGTCACCTTGACCACATCTATGTTTGGGGGTCGCACATTGCAGGCAGAGCGCAAGGCATACACCAGAAAATGCTGTCCTGTGGAGGAGATTGTAAAGTAAGCCATCTTGCAAGATGACATTGAAGACTGGTCTTTTGTTGATCTAAGATGATTATTTTGTAAAAGACTTTCTAGTGTACAAGACACAACTGTGTCCAACTGTATATAGCCACCAATTAGTTTTCTTTTTTTTTACTTTGTCTTTTGCTAAATGTGTTATGACAAATACTATTTATTTGTATAACATGATTTCATGTTAAACCTCAAATAAATGCTTCCTTATGTGGAAAAAAAAATGTGAGGCTAATCTATATTGATTTGACCAGAATTCCCATATAGAATAAAAGGCTAAGGGCAAAAAATTGAGGAATATAGGAAGTGAGGAGTTTGAGCCCACCCACAGAAAAGACATGTAAAAGATAAGGTTAAAGGTTAAAGAGACATTTATTTGAATCCTCAGCCTAACCACAGTCCAAAAGACGGTATCATCCTAAAACCAGAAGATGTAAAGCAACAAGTATTTAAAACCTATAAAGTGCTCACCACAAAAGTTACAATCAGGGTCTACAAAACAGTGTGTAAAACTATAAGTATGGTGAAAAGAAAAAAAAATCTGCAAAATAGGATAAATTAATGGGAACTTTTGGGTTCTATCTTGGAATGGAAGAGGGGTCAGATTAAGAACCAAAGGCAAGAAGGATAGGGTGACTGAATGACAGATTGGAAACTCTCATTACAAGGGGTAGGACTGATCAAGCCATTCCACTTATTCATATTTTCATACCTCTCATACATAGTAGGGCACATTCTGTCAATAGAACATGCATTGACATGTAACTCCTGTAAGTCCCAATAGAGTAAACAAGGCAAATAGATGAGAACCGCTGGAAGAAAGAGGCTCAGCAACAATTCACACAGAATCACTGAATCTTCATATTTTAGTAGTGAAAAGATAAATAAAACACTTCTGGGTTTCCAGTACAGCTTGTAAGAGGTTGAAAGTTGGGGCACCTGGGTGGCTCAGTTGGTTAAGCATCTGCCTTTGGCTCAGGTCAGATCTCAGGGTTCTGGGATCAAGTCCCACATCTGGCTCCCTGCTCAGCAAGGAGCCTGCTTCTCTCTCTCCGTCTGCCTCTCCCCCATGCTCACCCATACTCTCTCTTTCTCAAATAAATAAATAAAATCTTTAAAAAAAAGAAGCTGAAAGTTGTCACTCCCAGTTAACAACAAATAAAAAAATGAACAAATTGAAAAATCAACAATTCTTCTCAGATCCAAAAGAGAACTGAGGTCGCAGGGCAAAATGTTGCTCCCCAAATTGGAGAGACCAACAGCAAATACAGAGAATGACAACTTACCGGAGCAACAAACTCTGTGGAAACCAGTAACAGGAAAGGGAAACCTGAACTATAATTTATGAATTGGTGGGCACTCAGTGTGGATAACTCTGAGAGTTAAAAATTCCAGGGGGACCCAGTCATTGGAGGCTCCCACACATTTGTGAGTTTTAACTCCTGGATCTCTATCACATTCTCACAGTGACTATCAGAGAAAAATCAATACCCCTCCTTCTCCACCATGTTTTTGGCAGAGGAAGGGGAAAAGGAACCACTTAAAAATATACCAGAGCATTCTGTTCTTAACAAGGTCTGTCTTTAGAAGGTACTATTTAATCACAGCCTCACCTGCTGGGGTTTTATCAGAGCCTAAATAGCCTGGAGGAAGGGAAAGACCCACCTCCAGCCCCCTCTAGCCATCCTGTTTCACTTAAGGGTATAGAGGAAGGAGGACTGAGAAGCACATTTGAGTTCACAGTCCAAAGGCACAGGGACACTAAACGAACTAAAAGAGACCAGATCACAGGATTATAAAACACTTCCCTTCCCCTCCACCTTATCATCACATTACTAAAGGTCTACAAATATTTATAGCAGTTCCTTTTACCTTGTACATCATGCCCCAGCTACCAAGAAAAAATTACAAGGTACACTAAAAAGTAAAAAAACGTAAGTGGAAGAGACAGAAAGAGTCTCAGAACCAGGCTCAGATACAGAAGGGATGTTGGAATTATCAGATCAGGAATTTAAAATAGCTATCATTAATATGCTAAGGGCTCTGATAAGTAGAGAGCATGCAAGAACAGATGGGCAATGTAATCAGAGAGATGGAAATTCTAGAAAAGCACCAAAAAGAAATGCTAGAGATAAGAAATATTGTAACAAAAATGAATAATGCCTTTGTTGGACTTATTAGTAGCCTGGGCACAGCTGAAAAGAGAATGTCTGAGTTTAAAGATATTTCAGTAGAAACCTCCAAAACTGAAAAGCAAAGGGAAAAAAGACTGAAAAAAAAAATAAAAAGAACAAAATATCCAAGAACTGGGCACAAAAGATGTAACATGCATAATGGGAACACTAGAAGAAATGAACAGAAGAAATATTTGAAACCATAATGACTAAGAATTTGCCCCAAATTAATGTCAGATACCAATTCACAGATCCAGGATGATCAGAGATTACCAAACAGGATAAATTCCCCCAAAAAACTACACCTAGTTATATCATTTTCAAACTACAGAAAATCCTGAAAAGCCAGAGGATAAAAATATGTTACCTACAGAGGAGCAAAGATAAGAATGACATCTGACTTCTCTTCAGAAACCATGCAAGTAAGAAGAGAATGGAGTGAAATGTTTAAAGCATTGACAGAAAAACCCACCATCTTAAAATTCCGTAGCCTACAAAATTATCCTTCACAAACGAAGAAATACTTTCTCAGACAAACAAAAATTAAAGGAATTCATTGCCAGTAGACCTGCCTTGCAAGAAAATTTAAAAGAGGTTTTATAGAGAGAAGGAAAATGATATATGTCAGACACTTTATCTATATAAAGAAAGGAAGAGCACTGGAGAAGTGAAGGCAAAATAAAATTTTTTATTCTTCTTCTTACTGATGTAACAGATAACAGTTTGTTCACAATAATAACAACACTGGAGGGGCGCCTGGGTGGCTCAGTCAGTTAAGTGTCTGCCTTTGGCTCAGGTCATGATCCCAAGATCCTGGGATTGAGCCCTGTACAGGGCTCCCTGCTCAGTGGGGTATCTGCTTCTCCCTCTGCCTTTCCCCATTGCTTGTGTCCTCTCTCTCTCTCTCTCAAATAAATAAATACATTAAAAATAATAACAACACTGGATTTGACTATATATGCTTATATACATATGTATATATGTATACTTATATATAAGTAAAATGAATGGCAAGAATGATACAAGGGACAGGAGGAAGAAATTAGGATTATTTTGTTATGATAAAGTATTGCACTACCCATGAAAAGGTAGAGTATTATCTGAAAGTAGACCTGGATTAGTTGTAAATGTATACTGCAAATTCTAAGGCAAACACTGAAAAAGAAAGCAAAATAGAAGTATAACTGATATGCTAAGAAAGGAGTGAAAATGGAATCATAAAACAGCTAAAGCTACAAAATGCAGAAAAGGGGTAACAAATAGAAAATAGTAACAAATGTGGTAGCTATTAATCCAACTATATCAATAATCACTTTGAATGTCAACAGTCTGATGCACCAATTAAAAGACAGAGATTGTCAGAGTGGATCAAAAAACATGACCCAGGAGGGGAGTGATGGCAGCAAAATGGCAGTATAGGAATTTCCAGCACTCATTTCCTCCCAAAAGCATCAATCTGGACAGTTACTCATGTATGAAAATACCTTTGCAAGAGCTGAGGATTCCAGGTGATAGAAAACAGAATCTGGGTGAAGCATAGACGTAGGAAAAGATGCATTGAGGATGACAGAAAATAGATTTACATTATTCCCATCACCCATGCTCTAAGCCTGGACAGCCTAGGCCAAGAGACAGACCCTCCCCATAGCAAAAGGTGAGTGAAATGACTACATGATTTCACTCTGGATCCCAGAGACACCTAGGCCCAGGCCCAGCAAACCCCTGCAGCCTTAGGTGGCTCTCTACAGGCTCCCACAAACCCAAGTCCCCAGATCACTCCAGCACCTTTATGCTCCAGCAGCCCCAGGGGACTCCCTTGGCTCTAGACTCCCAGGGGGGATCCTATAAACCCAGGCCCCTGGCTCATCTGGGTGCTACCCAGCTCCAGTGGCCCCAGAGGGCTTCTACGGCCCTAGGCTACTAGAAGGATACAGAGAACACAGACTCTTGGCACATTCCAGTACTAGCCACTGCCCATGGCCCTAGGTAGTTCCTGTGGCCCCTAGCGCCCCAATAGTTCCCACAAACACAGGCTCTAGGTGGGCACCCAGAAACCCAGACTCTTGGCTGGGCCCAGTACCAGGCTGACTACCACAGTCCCAGGCTTTCAGCCCACCCCAGCACCAGGCCAGCTCCTCTGGCCCCAGGCCCCTTGACAACCCCAGTGTCATGCTGGCCCCTGTGGATCTAGACTCTAGACAGCCTGCCACAGACCCAGGCTCCTAGCTCACCACATCACCAGGCTAGCCTCCAGGGTCCTAGCCTTAAGGCTGGCTCTAAAGACCCAGGCTCATGATCCATACCAGCACCAGTCTGGACCTGTAGACCTAACCTCCAGGCTGGTCCCCAAGACCCCAGGTGACAGGATGACTCCTGCGACCCTAGTACCAGGCTGGCCCTTGTGGCCCCAGCCTCTAGTCTGGCTCCATGAAATCAGGTTCCTGGTCCATCCCAGTTCTAGATCAGCCCCTGCAGACTCAGATGACAGGCCCACCCTAGTGATCCCTGGTAAATGGTTGGCCCCTATGGGCACAAAAAGTAACCAGTAAGGTAAACAGAAATAATCTCTCTAAATAAAACAATAGGTTGTTTTGTGTGTTTTTTTAAGATTTTATTTATTTATTTGTCAGAGAGAGAGAGAGTACAAGCAGGGGGAACGGCAGGCAAAGGGAGAAGCAGGCTCCCCGCTGAGCCAGGAGCCTGATGCAGGACTCGATCCTAGGACTCTGGGATCATGACCTGAGCTGAAGGCAGACGCTTAACTGACTGAGCCACCCAGGTACCCCACAGTAGGTTGTTTTACGTACACTTTCTGTGTCTGTGTATATATCCCTCTCTCTCTCTAGGTTTCTTATAAACACACTTCTGTTGAACACTGATTGTATACAGGGCACTGAGCTAAATGCTAAGGACCAAAAATAGGATTTTATAATCTAGTTGGGATTAGAACATTAGGAGTAATTATGCTCTTACAGGATGGTATTAATTCAGTTTGTGAATAATCTGTTTGTTGGTGTTCCTACAAAAAAATGTATGGTAGACTAAATAATGACCTTCCTAAAATGTCCTTTCTCTATTCCCAGAACCTGTGAACACGTTACCTTACATGACCAAAGAAACTTGGAAAAAAGTACACAAAGCAAATGTGTGATTAAGTGAAGGATATTGAGATGGGGAGGTTATTCTGGATTACCCAGGTGGATCCAATCTACTCATATGAATCCTTAAGAGTGAAGAACCTTCCCAAACTGTGGTCGGAAGGAGAATGTGACTACAGAAGAAAGGTCAGGGAGATGCAACATTGCTGATTTTGAAGTGGAGAAAGGGGGTCATAAGTTAAGGAATGTGGGCAGCCTCTAGAAGCTGGAAAGGCAAGGAGAGATTCTGCCCTAGAGCCTCCAGAAGAAACCGGCCCTGCTGACACCTTGACTTTAGCCAAAGGAGAAGGATTTTGGACTTCAGATCTCCAGTACTGTAAGATAATTAAGTCTGTATCATTTTAAGCCACTGAATGTGTGGTGACTTGTTACAGCAACAATAGAAAACTAAAATAACATGCATATTGTCCCTGATAGTGCAGGACCCAAAAAGTCCACCTAGGTGAATTTCCTTGCAAGAAGAACAGCATCTAGGGAGCCTCGATGAATGCCTCTCTCCTAGATCTGGGGAATTTCTGAGGAGGCAGAAGTTTCACTCACACTAAGACTTACCTGGGTCATGGGCACATCCTGACTTCTGGCATAGGATGGGGAGAGCTACTGAGGATGTCCCGATGGTATGGTGGTACCACTACTAAGAGATCTGGTCTGTACGCCCAGGACAGAATTGCAAACTCTAAGTGACTATAATACTTTTGGGGGCTCACAGAGAAACTGTAACTCAAGGGTTGGTCAGGTTGAGGTTTACCGGCAGAGAGAGAACACGAGGAGTGGTGATAGCTAAACTGGGACTGTGGAGAAAGTGGAAATGAACTCCAGGCATACAATTCTTGAAGTTAAGCTAACTGGCTTCTGTAGGGACTTTGGTGACAGATGAGATCTCTGTGGCCTACGAGCTCCCCAGGCACAAACCCTGCTTTTGTGTAGAATGCTAACACCTGGGGGCTCTGTGGCATGGCACAGATGAGAGCCCATAAGCAGTGATTTTAGGAGAGAAGGGTACTTGGGGGGATCCCAGATGGCAAGGCCTCAGATTTGGGGGCTACCCAGGCAGAGAGAATTTGAAAGTGGCAGAAATTAAAGAATTGTCAGGCTGTGCCTTTTTACTGAGAAGGCAGAGTTGGGGAAAGGTCCGCAAAGTAGTGAGAAAGTAAAGAGCCATCTGCTTAGCCAGCCAAGGCAGCTGAACCTAACCTGTATGCTCTCCCTCCCATGCATAGGTCCATCTTATCCTGGCCAAGGTTACAGTGACAGCAGTAACACTTCTCAGAGATGGTAGGGAAAGCTGCTACTGGTGAGAAGTGGAATCATCCTTCAGTCCACCCAAGTATCCGATTCACTTGGTGAGAGGAAAACAGGTTCTCATAAAGGGTGGTGCTCTTCAACCCACAGTAGCCTAACACACAGGTCACACCTTTGAAAACAGATTACAGTTGACTCTTGAACAACATGGTGTTTAGGGGTGCCAACCCTCACACAGTTGAAAATCTGTGCATAACTTTTGACTCCCTCAAAGGTTAACTATTAGTAGCCTACTGCTCACTGGAGGCCTGACTGATAATAGAAACAGTCAATAATGCATATTTTGTACATTACATGTATTATAAACTGTATTCTTATAATAAAGTAAGCTAGAGAAAATTAAATGTTATTAAGAAAATCATAAAATACATTTACAGTACTGTACTCTATTTACCAAAAAAATACGCATGTAAGTGGACCCCCATAGTTCAAATCCATGTTGCTCCAGGATCAACTGTATTTTATATTGATAGAAATGCCTCCTTTGCTGGGAAGATTGCCAATTAAACCCTTTGGGAATATGGAACGTATCCAAAAGGTTTGGATTTGCCAATGCAAGTAATAGTCTCCAACAGGTAACAGTTGGAAAGTTATGGTTGGAAGCTTATTCTCATCAGGTTGAAATGGTATTAAGGATCCTCTATGAAAGCCCTATGATTTTAATTAGAAAGAGCAGAGTGTACAAGTGAGCCAAATCAATCACAAGTGGGCACAACTGGGTGTCTGATGCAATCTTGCAAAAGACAGTACGTAATAGACTTTCATAGAGGACTACAAGAGTTGGAGGCCAAATTCCAACAACCAGTTCTGAGGTTGAGCCAAGGGCCTGGGGAAGTATGTGGGTATGGGAGACCAGAGCAGGGTTCAGATGTGGAACACCTTCCAGGAATTTAATCAAAAGATTACTTTCTTCTAGATAGTTGGTCTTTAAATAGAGCTGACATGGAGCTATAAAGTTACTTTTGCTCAAGGGCATCCTAAAGGCCCTGCCAGACAAATCAAACAGATGATAAGTATATCACTGCTAGACATTTGACAAACATATAGTAAGCATATCCACAGCATGATTAGCAGCCATTAGTTCACACGTCCTGCATATGCTTACTCTTCTCAAGCCTTAAGGCCTCATCTCTTCTGTATCTCTAGGAGAAATATACATTGACTCTTAAGATCGTTTGTATTTCCATGAGCTGATACTGCTCTATCTACAGATTTTTATCTCTTTGTACATCCTATTTCATTTTATTCTCCCTTGAGGGTTTTTTGATCTAGACCCTATAGCAGGAGCTACAGAAGTATTCTTCTCTGTATTGGGCAGGAACTTTCTTCACTTTGTATCTAGAGTGGGGCTTTAATAATACATGAGAATTTGAAAAATGGTACAAAGGGGGTGCCTAGGTGGCAGTGGGTTAAGCATCTGACTTTGACTCAGGTCATGATCACAGGGTCCTGGGCTCTGCCTGGTGTTGGCCCTGAGTCCTGCGTGGGCCCCGCATCGTTCCCCTCCCCACCATTGCCCTGCATAGGGTCTGCAGGGCCCACATCTGGCTCTCCCCTCAGTGGGCAGTCTGCTTCTCCCTCTCCATCTGCCCCTCCCCCACTTGTGTGCACTCACACACTCTCTCTCCCTAATAAATAAGTAAAATCTTTAAAAAAAAAAAAAAGAAAAAGAAAAATGGTACAAAGAATAACAACTTTAAGACTTTTAACTTTTAGAAGAAAATGTAGGTGAATATTATGACCTTGATGCAAGCGAGGGTTTTTTAAATAAGACACCAAATGTGCAAATTATAAAGGAAAAGATTAGTAAAAAGCCATTTTTTAGAAAATAACAGCTCTGCAGAAAGGTAAGAGAAATTATGATTGTTTCTCAAAAACTGAAGTTTTCAGAGACTGAAATGACTGCACTGGGTTTGCTACACAATCCACAACACAGTAAACGTACTGGCTTCATTATTGAGCGTGCCATGAAATTACTTCATCCATTTTCACCAGCGACTTTCTGACTGGGATTTGATAAAGGCACAATAGTGAAGAAATAGTGTGTATACACAAGACACGAAGACAGTGATCAGTTTTGCTTTGTTTTGCTTTTCTCTACAAAGGACAAACAAAAAAAAAATGGGTTTCACATGAGGAACGACGTCCTGATAGGAAAACAGCTATTGAAATGGATTTCTGAAGGAAGCTGCCATACTCAATGTGCCCTTTTTCCTATCATGAGAACACACTTCTCCCGATAGAGCACTGAGACTCTAGAAAAATTTTTTGTTTTCCTCTAAGACAAATATTCTTGCCTGCCCTTGAAACAGACGTAGAGCTTCTAGTTTATTCCCTAAATGAGTAGCTCTTAAATAGTAATTGGCATTAGAATCATCTGCAGAATCTAGAAAAAAAAATTCACATCTTGGACCTGATCGCAGTGACGTTGATTTAGTAAGTCTGGCTGCGGGCCTGGCATCTACATTTTTAAAATTTATATTCCCCAAGTGATTCTGGTGTGAAGTCCTGATGGAGACCTACTCCTACAGACCTCTGGACTCCTGACTATGACTAAGCATTTTGTTTTGTACTACTCTGTACCTCAATCCTTATGACTGATCCCCGCCCTTATGTTCTTCCAACTATTTGCTCACTTGACTCTCCATGTCCTTGATCAGTAACCCATACTTACATGCAAATCATATTAACAAATCATGCATACAGCAAGCAGGTAGCTTGTTAACACCAACTCGCTGGCTTATAATAATGAAATGGGAAGACTGAGATGAGAAAATGCTGAGAAAGAGAAAAAATGACAGAGTGCTTGAAAGCACATCAAGATTGAGGCCTAAAAGAGGATGGGAGGAAGTGTCTAAAGGCTAGCCCTCCTCCCTTTCTCCTTTTATAGACTGTTACCTATAGCATAATCTCTGCACCAGCTGTCTCCTTCCCAACAGCTTCCCTATTGGTTGTTTAATCTCAGTGGGACTGATACAAAGGTTCTCTTATTTCTCTTTCTAGGAGTGAAGGAGCCAAATTTCTCTTCCTCAGGTTACTTTGTAATTACTTCCACTAATGCACTACATTTTTAAAAAATGTCTAGCTACTCTCATGAAGGCTTTTTCTTCTTCAACCTCCCCACACAGGCTAAACACCCTGTAACAGGTCATTCCTTTCCTGCTTACCACCTTCTGAAGTTAGCACAGGAATTTTGGACATATTGTACTCTAATTTTTTTTTAAAGATTTTATTTATTTATTTGACAGAGAGAGACAGCGAGAGAGGGAACACAAGCAGGGGGAGTGGGAGAGGGAGAAGCAGACTTCCTGCAAAGCAGGGAGCCCGATGTGGGGCTCGATCCCAGGACCCTGGGATCATGACCTGAGCCGAAGGCAGACGCTTAACGACTGAGCCACCCAGGAGCCCCTGTACTCTAATTTTTGACACAGATGGTTGGATAAGCAAGATTACAGCAGTCAAAAAGAGATATTCAGGGAGATGCTTCTTCACTGGGATCACTGCTCTGGTTTGAAGATTTCTAAAAACTGTTTCAATTGCCCTGTATCAATTGAAGGGATAATCTTCTTTTGCCTCTAAAATAAACAATTCCATTCACTATGGCAAATATTGGGCTTGAACTCTTAATATTAGTTCTTGGTTTGACAAAGACCATTATGTTTAAAGAAAAAAAAGTCCTTGACCAGCTACTAAGGCAACATAGAAAATGAAATTTCTAAGAACCTTCTAGGAATTTTATCAAATTTTAACATTATTATAAACATCTTGTCTCCAAAATATTTGAGCATAATAAACCCATGTAAGTGGGTTTGAGTTAGGCCATTAAAACAAATAAGCCAGGCTTGAGGATATAGTTAATTATGCTATTAGCTATAGAAGTCTGGATGGCAAATAACACTGCACTGAGAAGCTTACTTTTACCAACTTATCCTCTAAGAACAACCCTCTCCAAATTTAGTGCCCAGGCCTCTTTCTAACTTGGTTCCTAAATAAGTTCTGGAATTCTGGGGACATTTAAAGATTTGTAGAATTAACTACTGGGACACTATCATACTTTGTCTATATCACAACCAAAGATGATATTCCCATGACTGATTGTGTTTCAGCCACACAAATGATCTGGCTCTTCTGCTGCCACACAGACTTGAGCTCTGATTCTTCTCTTTGTCAGTTATTTTGGTTGATAGTTGAAAGAAGTACTATAAGAGCAGGTATTTCCATTCTAAGTACTTCTCTAAATACAGAGACTTTACAAACTTGCTTAGCTGGCATTTCAAGAGTTAGTAGGTCAACAAATATTTATCAAATGTCTACTATGTGCCAAACATAGGCCTGTTCCAGGCCCTGAGGATACTATGGAAATCAACACAGATAGAGCACCTGCCCATCCAAAGAGGGAAGGGAACTAGAACCCCTGACATACATACTCTACTGGAAGAATGCTTCTGTGGTCTGTACTTACTTGTTTGCTGAGGATGTGTTAGACTTCTTTTGAGCTGGCTATTTCCTCAAAAGTTCTACTCATGTATTAACTAGAGTCAGCCAAAGAACTTCTTACTCTAAAGTCAAAGTTAAATCTGAAGTTCTCTCTACTTCCTCTTTATATAACTTTACAGCATTGGCTAGTTTTATAGTTTTTCATCTTAGAAGTTACTTAAATTACAAAATGCTTACACATTTATGAGTCTTTCTTTAATAATAGCCTATAAAATAAATTTTGTCTGTGAGCACAATTTTAAGTGAGCAAACTAGCAGTAAAACCAGGAGTATTTTTTTGTTTTTCATTTTCATGTTTCTGATCTTTAACCTCTTTCAAAAAAAAGATGTGGTCAAAACAAAACCACAGATATCAAGAAGCTAAGTCCTGCAGCAATTGGATGGGCCCCCAAAGCCATCATGCTTCTGCTGTGTGATTTCTGTACCCTATCTTACCTAAGTCATTTAACTTTCAGTTTCCTAATCAAATAACGCTGAACTTTCTGCTTTCTGCTTAGCTTTCTGCTTAACTTCTTAAATGCTTGCCCAGATAAAAGCCTCTGCCTATTTAACCACATTTGAGCCTTACCCAATAAGATCAATGACAAGGTGAGATGTTTAGATTCCACTTTCCCCAACTGCTTTTGTAAAAATATACATATGTATATTTTTTGACATTTACCAGTTTATTATAAAAGGATATGATAAAGGATACAGATGAACATCCAGATGGAAGAGATGCATAGGACAAGGTATGTGGGAAGGGGTGCCTAGCTGCCATGTCCTCTCTGGGAATGCCGCTCTTGTAGCACCTCCACGGGTTCACCAACCTGGAAGCTCTGTAAGAATATTTTAATAGCGGATTGAAAGGGGGGTAGTAATTACGTATTTACAAAAACACAAACACACATCCATATATATGTAGATACATACACACATATATTTTATGTGTATATTAAAAGGTAATTTTCAGGGCTTTATCTTGACAGACCAGAAATTAAATTATTTAATTATAACATTTAAAGTAACCAAAAAAAAAACAAACCCCACAATTTCGGAGAATATTTAAATAAGGCTATAAGCCCGGGCCAAGTGAAAAGCTGGAAAAAATAAGAAATCCAGCTATTCTGGGCACCTGGGTGGCTCAGTTGGTTAAGCGACTGCCTTCGGCTCAGGTCATGATCCTGGAGTATGGGGATCGAGTCCCGCATCGGGCTCCCTGCTCAGCAGGGAGTCTGCTTCTCCCTCTGACTCTCTTCCCTCTCGTGCTCTCTATCTCTCATTCTCTCTCTCTCTCAAATAAATAAATAAAATATTTTAAAAAAAAAGAAATCCAGCTATTCTAAAAAAAGCTATCCCACAGTTGCTTATATCAAATAGTTACCATTGAATAAAAGTATGTTTAAACATCCTGATAGCTAGTAGGCAATTATGTTTTAACCAATCATTCAAACACCATTTATGGAACAACTAAGGATACAAAGATCAACCTTGTAAAGAATTAGCCTTAGCCTTGTATAAATTCATATATTTCATGGTATTGATGCTCTTAAATTGTTCTATTTTATGGGTGAATTTTGTATACCTACCTCGTTTAATATTCAGTAGTGACTTTCAAATTTGTTTTAGAAAAATACTTGTTATTAGATATTATTCACCATTTCCACATAACCAAATATATACTTTATGACTTATTTCATGCTTTTTCTTGATAAAATTAATGTACTTTTTGGGGGTAGAAATTTTGGGAACTATTCTACAAAGAAAAAAACCATGTGTATTTTTACTACTCAGTGGTATTTACTGTTGGCATTTTCTTCTAGAATTTTTTTCTGTACATTTGATTTCAAGCAACAGAAAACCCAATTCAACCTTGTTTAAACAATAAAGAAAACTGATTGGCACACATGAATGAAAAGTCTACAGGCTTCAGGCCAGTCATGGCTTCAGATGATGCTTGATTCTCTAACTCAATATGTCATCAAGGACCCGTTTACTTCCTTCTCTCTGCTGTGCCTTCCTTGGCGTCTACATCACTCTAAGACTGGCTCCTCTCATGGTCCCAAGATGGCTGCCAGCATCTTCCCGGGTCCAGCAAGCAAGAGAACTTTCTCAGCAAAAGTCCTAAGAGTCATGCTTCAAACTACCTTAGAGCCAATGCCCACCCTGACTCAATCACTGAGTCCAAAGGGATGGAAGGTACTTATTGGATAGCCGAAGTTGGTTTCATTACCTCTGAAGGCAGAATGATGTCAGCTTCTCTGGAATCATACGTATCCCTAAAGAGAAACTGGTGCTGTTGGAAACGTGATGGGGAGTTTTAAAGAAACTAAATATTTTTAAAGAAATCATGTTAGATATATGTCTTCCTCTTTGCTGATCAATTAGACTCTCTGGATGGCCCACAGTGCTACTTTTTCAAGGAAGATCATTCTCAGAATTTCAATAGGGAATACTTAATAGGTATTAAAAATTATATAGATCTAGATGTATGGATAAAATGTCAATTATACATTATTAAATTTAAAAGGTTAGGGACTCCTGGGTGGCTCAGTCAGTTAAGCATCTGCCTTTGGCTCAGGTCATGATCCCGGGATCCTGGGATGGAGTCTGGCGTCTGGCTCCTTGCTCAGTGGGGAGTCTGCTTCTTCCCTCTGCCTGCCGCTCCCACTGCGTGTGCTCTCTTTCTGACAAATAAATAAAATCTTTTAAAAAAATAAAACTTAAAAGGTTATTAAAAACCATATATAAAAAAAGTCATGTATTATATGATCCTATTTTTCTTAAATAATCTATATATGCATAGAAAAAAGATGCATACATAGGAAAATGTTAACAGAAGTTATCTCAGTTATCTGTAGGTGTGACTTTCACTTTCTTCATTCCTTTTTCTATTATGTGAATATTTTATAATTATTATTACTTTCATAATCAGGAAAAAACCCAAACATTAGAACTACTTCATTTTGGAAAAAAAGTACAATTCACCGGGAATCTACATCATACCACACTGCCTCAGCATATACCCTACATGACCCTTGCCATCATACAGACCATTTGGTTTATTCCTCCTGTCAATCTTGACCAGCTGGAGTTGAGGGAAATGAGGGTATCAGTGTGTATGAAGGTACAGGTCCTGTTTATTTACAAGTGGAAGTTAAGATTAATATACAGTTTTTCTCCATAAGTTTGAATAACTTTTAGTTTTTCTTCCCTTTTTTCAGTTAATAATATATGTAGATCAGCCTCTCACAGCCTGGTTTAGCAGATATGATAGTGAAATTAAATGGTTTTCTTATGGCATTCACCAGTAATTATCTAAGAATGACTTTTTAATGAGGTCTTTTCATCTCTGTATACACTTTGTTCCTAGAATTTCCCCCCACAACCTGCTCTTCTCGGAAAACTTATCCACTCCATACAGCTATCTCCAATCTCATCTTTAGCTCTATTCTTTCTCTCTCTTGAGCTTCTGTTTTCTTTCTAGGTGTCTATCAGAAATCTCTATTTACATGTGCTGACACCTTCAGGAGCAGTTAGTTCACAGGAGAGTGAGCACTTATATTTCCAATCTCTTGCACCAACTAGTTGGGTGTTCTTAGATCAACTGCTGAATCTCCAGGACCTCAGATGGAGAGGATGATGACAACTCCTTCAAAAAATGAGACTGAGGGGCACCTGGGTGGCTCAGTTGGTTAAGCTTCTGCCTTTGGCTCAGGTCACGATCCCAGGGTCCTAGGATCAAACCCCACATCAGGCTCCCTGCTCAGCAGGGAGTCTGTTTCTCCCTCTCTCTCTGCCCTTCTTCCCTGTTCATTCTCTCTCTCTCTCTCTCAAATGGATGAGTAAAATATTTTAAAAAAAGAGAGAGACTGAACTAATTTCTCAAGGTTTTAGATTTTAGACCTAAAATCAAATTCATTATTGTCTTCTTGTAACTGCTTCTCTCATTTGAAATATTTCTTCCTTTCATCTTCAGCTAATAGAATGATAGAAAATAATGGGACTTTAGAACTAGGAAGACTGTTAGAGGCTGTCTAGCTCAATTCCTTTTCCTTACTGTTCTGGAGTAAGGACTTCGGTTCATTATCTCCTTCCTCTTCTTTGGCTCTATCAGTAATCCAGTCCCATCAGCTCTTCTTTTGTAATGTCTCTCAGGCCATTTCCATTTTTTTCATTATCATCACTCTAAAGTACATATATCTTCATTTCCTAGTGTCTAGGTTCTTCCCAAAGTCATCTGCTTTTCTTACCTCCAGTCTCTTTTTCAACTAATCCTGGGAAAACTTCCAGATTGCCTATCCAAAAACAATGTAATCATTATGACACATTCCCATCAAAACATATTTAATGGTTTTACTGTGGTCAGAGGATAAGGCAAGGCCCTATTCTAAGACTAACCTAAAGAACCTCCTAGAGGCTGACCTTAACTTACCTTTCCAGGTATATCTTCATGTATTCTCCTAAAAGTCAAAACTCAGTTAAGTATTTATTTAATTGAACGAAGTCTTCATATTTTCTAAGCAGAAATCCTTTTAGCCTTGAGATAATATACTCAGATTAAAAAAAAAAAAAAGTAGCCAGGTTCAAGGGGAAAAAAAAGAAGGCAGTTAAGAGTGAAGATGGAGAACAAGGGTGAAGTGAGAACGGGAATAGAATGCATGACTTGTCTATAGTTTGTTTCTGCTCATTTTTCTCCTGCTTAGTTTTCAGAACCTTTAACCTTAGCTTACTGTGATTTTTCAAGCCATACATTTTTTGTATCTTCGCACAAAAACTACTAAGATGATAGGAAGACATCTACAGTTGCCAGACCACCCCCCCCCAAAAAAGTTGGATGCAAGGCAAAATAGAGGCTTTAAAAAGGACAGATGCCTGTGGAGATATTAAGTGGAATCATATCATAAATATCTTAAAATCGAAATAATTTTGATTCCGAAAGACTAATACAAATACCGAGTTTCTTTGGGTTTCAAAATGGAGCTCTGTATTTGGGACCCCTTCATTTCAATCTCAGTAAGTTTTCCACCAATGTAACAAATTTCTTCCCAGTACACTGAGGGGATAAACATGTAGTTTCCCCGACAACAGAGACACAAGTGGTCAGGGACTAGGCACTTATTCTATCCAAATCAAGCACCGTGCCAAAGCTTTATAGACATTTTAGTCCCTGATTTAGGAAGGTCAAAGTCACACTGCCTTGGTAAAGGGGGAAGGCAGGATTCTGGCCCAGATCTGATTTTTAAACTCTGTGCTATAAAACGACTAGTCAAACCCATATATGAAATTAGCGCATCACAAGAGGTTGGGCGTTAGGCAGAAAAACGAGAGGCTTCCGCATCTGAATTTAGGGCGAGGAAAACGAGACTGCAAACGTCTCCACAGCAGGCGCCATTTTGCGAGAGCTCGGCAGCCGGAAGTCTCGCCGCCGGAGTCTCGCAGCTGAGCGGCTCGGAGCCGGCGGCGCAGGGGCGGAGCCGGGGACCTTGTGTCCCCCACATCTTGACGCCGAGGGCGGGACAAGGGACCGTGCGGCTCTGAGCCTCGCGGCGGGGGCGGGGCCTGAGGTGGGGCCGAGGACGCGCGCTCGGAGGCTCGGGGCGGGGGGGGCGGGGCCTGAAGGCGGGACAAGGGGCCGTGAAGCTTGGAGGTTCCCAGGGAGGTGCAGCTTGAAGACTCGAGGCCGGGGGCGGGGCCCCACAGCGGGGCGGGGCCGCGCAGCCGGCGCGGGGAGGAGCTGACCTGACCACAGTACTCCTGCACCTCACTTTGCCGGAACGTGACAGAGCTGCTGCAGTCGGCCGCCGGCAGCCCGCAGCTCTCGGTGAAGAGGGCTGGGGTGGGAGATGACGGTGATTTCCTCCCTGCTTAGCCCATCACGAGCATCGACTCCTTTCTCGCGGCCCCGGGGCTGCAGACGTAGCAGGTGAGATGGAGCCCTGGGGCGCGGACCTGCCCCGCCCTGGCTCGGCCTTGCGTACCCTTGGTGCCCCCATCTCCGCCCCTCGGATGTGGGCAGGTGGGCAATGACCCGCCCTTGGCACCCCGGCGTGCAGTCCGCTGCCTGCGCCTGCCCCGCTTTTAGGACCTCCGGAAGATTTAACGTAGGGGAAGGGACCGCTTGTCCCCTCCAGTGACAGAACTGTCATACCCCAGTTTGAGGAGCGCCTCATTGCTCGTACGTCCATGCTGTCATTCTCGGACTCTTCCTTTTATCCCGAGGGGCTGGCCTCAGTATCTGCCCTCCTGGGAGCTTCTGCCCGGGTACCTGGAGCGCTGCACCAAATTTTCTTCCTTACTCCTTTTTGGAGCATGTCAGATACCATGATGTTGTGATTCCCATGCCCTGGGGAAGCTGAGAGACCAACTTTTTATCCCAGGCACAGACCCCTGTCTGCTGTCTGCCCAGGCTTTGGGTGACAGCTGGTCTCTGGGCAGCCTGCTTGGTTAAGGACTCCTCACATCCTTATCTTAGAGGGCCAAAGTCTGTCCCTGCTGACAAGGGAAGAGGCAGTGCTCAGCGCTCCCCATCCTAGGTCTCTAGGGAGGACATTTGGTCCTCTGCAAGTAGGTGGGAGTGGGCGGATGGTGTGATGTTGATGTTGAAGCGTGCTTTAATAGTATACTATGTCATGCTTTTCCCACAGGATAATGGATATTGGGTGTTTCAAAGCTTTCTCTTTGAAATAAATCAGAACCCTCTGCCCCATTTTCACTTAGCAATGGTAGTTGTTTACAGTTTCAGTGCTTCCTTCATGTCATCTCAACCAACTATCAGTGGCTAGAAGGGAGTTATATATAGCATTTCTCCACTCCTCACCCCAGTGAGTGGCCAGTGAGCGGTCTTTTACTGTGATAGGTCAACTTGTTTGTTCTGTTAGCAACCCTTGTTTTTAATGAGATGAAAAGACTGGATGCAATTTTTTACAAAAACTTCCGTTGCTGTGGTTCCTGTTCATTTTCAAAGAATGCTTTAAAAAGCATATACTCTTGGGCGCCTGGGTGGCTCAGTTGGTTAAGCGACTGCCTTCGGCTCAGGTCATGATCCTGGAGTCCCGGGATCGAGTCCCACATCGGGCTCCCTGCTCAGCAGGGAGTCTGCTTCTCCCTCTGACCCTCTTCCCTCTTGTGCTCTCTATTTCTCATTCTCTCTCTGTCAAATAAATAAATAAAATCTTTTAAAAAAAAAGCATATACTCTTCCCATTGAGGGTGGGTGGGGGAAAGGATGAGAAACCTTTGTAAGTGCTTTTTCAGTTGTTTCAACCTTCCCTCTATTAGCAAGTATTGCTTTTATAATGTTGAGGAACACTAAAAGTATCTTCCTGGGAAAGGGCAGATTACTTTTCAAAGTTTTTCTCTTTTTTTTTTTTAAGATTTTATTTATTTATTTGACAGAGAGAGACAGCGAGAACAGGAACACAAGCAGGGGGAGTGGGAGAGGGAGAAGCAGGCTTCCTGCGGAGCAGGGAGCCCGATGTGGGACTCGATCCCAGGACCCTGGGATCATGACCTGAGCCGAAGGCAGACGCTTAACGACTGAGCCACCCAGGCGCCCTCAAAGTTTTTCTCTTAATTTTTGACTAACTTAAAGTTAATCCTGGGCAGTGCTACAACTATTTGACCATCACCTTGATGAAAATTAAGATCTCTCCCTTCCCTGCTAAAAACGACTTAAGATCAAACTGAATTAAATTGAACTCCTCTCAGTTGCTTGGTATGAAACAAAAGCTGGTAACCTATGACCCATCCCATCTCTCTGTTTTAGGTGGAGAATCTTTAATACCACGTTTGAGGAAGGGGCATAAGACAATGAATTACATTTAATTTGTTACCATTCTCGTTATGACTACACTCCTAATAGCAGTTGCTACCATTTCTTAAAGACCTACTCTGTGAAAACCTGTGTATGAGGTCTCCAATCCTCACAATACCCCTTTAAGGAGGTTTTTACTCTCATTTTATAGTTGAAGAAGCTAAGGTTCAGAGAGGATATTTAACTTGCCCAAAGAGTTGATAAGTTATAAGTCCCCAAACTGGGTTCAGGTCTATTTGACTCTTTTCAGTGAACAACCACTATTTTAGTTAAAACTGTTGGTTAAAAAATTACTGTAATACATTGATTTGTGAGTGTGGTACAAATAAGGGGTAGTGAGCATTATGAGTTACTAATATTCCAGGCAAACAAATATGGGGAACTTTAAAGAAATAACATAAGACAGGACAAGTTTATCACCTTATTCTTTAGCATTGCCTTTTCAAGTCCGTACCTGTTAGGGGCTCCAAATGTTTAACACCCTTGTTTATCAGCTCCTTACTTCAACTAATGGTACCTATCCCAACCATTAGCTTTCCCAGGATATAATTTGATGCTTATTTGGTAAACTTCAAGTATGTGATTATTGTAGTTTTGTGTATATTAACCACTCCTGTCTAATCCTGGTAGAAAAATACTTGTCCTGATCCAGATTAAATGTAAGGTTTTTAAATGGTTCAGTTTATACGAGGGTAGCACAGAGAAAATTATAATGTCCACACCCCGTGTATCAGTTGTTGCTGGTCTCTGGCCTGCTGAGTCTTTATTATGTTGTGTGGGTGTTTGAAAACTTACCCCTTGGCATTGTAAATTTCAGGAATCATGGGCATTTTTACTTTCTACCTTATATAAGGCCACTTTAGATGGTCAACCCAGAATAATCACTTAGAAATTGGCAATTGTCACCATATTAATTTCAAGTTACTAATTAAAGCTGATTAGTTGCAAAGTTGCCCAAACCTCATATTCATTGTGTCCCTGGCAGCAAGAAGGGAGTCTGATAAGTATTGTAATGCTAGCATAAAATATTTTCTTGCTTTAGCATTTTCTGAACATCTTTAGAACATTTTACAACACATTTTGTGTTCTTAAACATTTATGAACAGCTTTGGGACATTTTAGAACACACCTTGGGGTCTTGGGCCTGTTGCTATAGTGAAAAACTTAGAATACTTTATCATTCAGGAAAAAAGATTTCTGTCCATGAACTAGATAGTTCCTAAAAGAGAACATTGATCCACTAAAAGGTGAAAGGTTTAAGAGCAGATTAGTATTTTAGTGATTCATCATTACATAATTAATTATATAATTATATAATATATATATATATACACGCATATATATGTAAACTCTAACATATATATTAGTGCCTCCTGTGTGCCAGGCACTGTGCTAAGTGTTAGGGATACAACAGTG
Source organism: Zalophus californianus (assembly GCF_009762305.2). Lineage (NCBI taxonomy): Eukaryota > Metazoa > Chordata > Mammalia > Carnivora > Otariidae > Zalophus > Zalophus californianus. The sequence goes on along the minus strand of NC_045597.1, from coordinate 137,593,157 downwards.
AGCAAAAACATGCAGAGTCTCTACTTCTGTGGCACTTAAAGTCTAGTGAAAGAGATAGACATAAATCAAATAGTCACTCTAATGCATAGTGTAATTACAAACTGAGAAAAGTAGCCTACAGGTAAGGAACATGATTCTATTTAAGAAAAACCTAGCTATGGGGTTAGTGAAACCTTATGTGGTAAAACAACTCCTGACCTATATGATTTAGACGGTGAATAGATGTTGTTATATAGACAGTGGCAAGTAGAGAAGAGAACATTTTACACTGAACGGCATGTAGAAAGTCCCTGTGACACAAAGGGACTATGGGGCATTCAAGAAGGCAAATATATGAGACGACTTTAAATGGAGCTAAGGGTAGCCTGGTGGGATGCCATCATTTTTTCTTTCATTCTCTTTTATGGGCTACTGAAAGTTGTATTTAACTGTTGTTAAGTGATTACTTTGTGCCGGATGTGATTATAAGGACTTGAATAATCTCAAGTCCCAGTGAGGTAGGTATTATTATTGCCATTTCACAGATGAGGAAAGTTACTGGATAAAATTGCTATGTGATAGGGGCGCCTGGGTGGCCAGGGCCACCGGGGTGGCTCAGTCGTTAAGCGTCTGCCTTGGGCTCAGGTCATGGTCCCAGGGTCCTGGGATCAAGCCCCGCATCGGGCTCCCTGCTCTGTGGGGAGCCTGCTTCTCCCTCTCCCACTCCCCCTGCTTGTGTTCCCTCTCTCACGGTCTCTCTCTCTCTCTCTGTCAAAAAATAAATAAAAATCTTTAAAAATAAATAAATAAAAATAAAAAATAAAGTTGCTATGTGATAGTCTGCTAAACTCTTCTTCCTGTCCTTTACTCAGGCATGACCACAGGCTAGACAGGACTCTCCTATCTGGTATGTAGCCTTGAGCACTGAAATTTCCAGAGAATTTGGATGCAGGTGGACATTCAGGAGAGACTCTGTGGGCCCCATGCTCTTACCCACTAGGTGGAGCTCAAGTTTGGATCATGGGAGAGAGCCAGGGGGTATCCCTGCAACTGTCATATTTGTAGATCTTATTTTATTCATGTCTGATACTGAAAATAGAAAAGCAACATAAATATTTTGAGCTGACCCACCTTTGAGAATAAAGAGATTATTGTTAGTAAACACTCTCAACCTTTTCTTTTCATTGTATTTTTCTCTGGTGGCTGTTGAAGAAAGTATATATATTTATTTGGCCATTTGATAAGTCTAGGTTTGCCAGTATACAGTGTATACTTTCAACTAGAATTCTTCTCATTATTGATTGTCACACTGAATCTTTCTTCCTTTCTTTCCAGAGATCTGGTTGGAGTTGGAGGGTGAAAGAAAATGGATTCTTTTTCTGATTTACCTGCAGAGAACTTAACCATTGCAGTCAATATGACCAAGACTTTGTCCTCAACAGTAATGAATAGATTTAATTCCACTAATGACCCACCTTCAATGTCAATAACAAGGCTTTTTCCAGCCTTACTAGAATGTTTTGGCATAGTCCTTTGTGGCTACATAGCAGGAAGAGCCAATGTCATAACATCAACACAGGCCAAAGGACTAGGAAATTTTGTCTCCAGATTTGCACTTCCAGCTTTATTATTCAAAAATATGGTTGTACTTAATTTTTCCAATGTGGATTGGTCTTTCCTATATAGTGTCTTGATTGCCAAAGCTTCTGTATTTTTCATTGTATGTGTATTAACCTTATTGGTTGCCAGTCCTGACAGTCGATTTAGCAAAGCTGGACTATTCCCTATTTTTGCTACACAAAGTAACGACTTTGCATTGGGATATCCTATAGGTAAGTTATTTTTTATTTTTCAAGTTTTTAAAAAAATTTAAGTGTTTTATGAGTAGCAAAATTTAATCCTTTAATTTATTTAGGCATTTGTTAGTGATAGATATTTACTTATATCTAAAAAAATTCTTTGGGGGCACCTGGCTGGCTCAGTTGGTAAAGCATGTGGCTCTTGACCTTGGGGCCCGTGAATTCGAGCCCCATGTTGGGGGTAGAGTTTACTTAAAAAAAAATCACAAGCCTCATTCCAAATCCCTGTACTCTGTACCACCCCACAATGCCTACCCCCCAAACGAATAACTCTTAAAAAAATTAAAAAAAAAATCTCTCATATTTTTTCTAAAATATTTCTTACTTAGGATGAATTCTATTTTTTCCTCAACTTCAGAGTTTGAAGCTCTTTCAAATGTCGACCTAAAATGAACAGTCATACCTAAATAAACTTTATAAATCATCTTTCTAATATATTCTTTTTCTTCTCAGAAATCACACGAAAGAAGTTCAGGTTCCAGAAGGGATCAGATTCTGATTTAAATTATATAAGAAAGATAGACATATGTCTGTATAAAAATAGTTATTAAATGTTAGCAGTGGAAATTTATGAATGACTTTTTTTCCCCTCCCTCATTTTTCTTACCATCTAGAATATATATTGTTTTACATTAAATCTTGTTGTTGAGCTTATTATTCAAAATGTCAACGTACTTCAGTTGAAGTTAATTTCTTGTATAAGAATGAAAATGTTGAGGGCTTTTTACCTTTTCAACATTTCCTTCTTAACCTTTCCAACTCTTTAAGCAGCCTAATTTTATGTTTCTATGTGTGTTTTCCTGATAAAACATACCAATTTAGGATATTGAGCTATCTTGAACGTATTCTTTTTTCCAGAACACCCTAAGTACATAACTACTTAGTAGCTACTTTTTATATTTTTATATTTTTATTTTTAAATTGAAGTTTATGTGCTTTGACCATGTATCATGATGTGAGGACCTGAATATTATGGACATAGTCATACATTCATTCATTCCTTCATAGGGACCTGTTACATGCCAATGATTGTGCTACCTGCTGGGAATACACCTGTCAGCAAAGTTCTCATACATATTGACTTCCATTTTAATGTGGAAATAAAATAAAAATTAAAATAATATCAGGTAATGACAAGGACCATAAAAATAAAGTAGTATAGAGGGCTAGGAATGAGGAGGTACTATTTGATGTAGGGGGCCAATAAAGGCCTCTCTGACGGTATATCTTCTGAGCAGAGACTGCAAGAAATTTATTGAAGTGGACAACTGGAAACTACCATTAACTTTCAGATTCCCTATTCAGTAGTTTTGAAACCCTCCCCGCCCCGCCGACTGAAACTGTTAATTATTTCACCTCTGGCACCAAAAGGATTCTACCGTGTATACTTTTCCTTTTCCTCCATCTTGCTTACCAGAAATGGAGCTAAATCTTAGAAATTAAATAACTCTGAGTGAAGCAGGTTTATGAGAGAGGACAAACTGGGCTCTTAGAGGACTGAACTATAAATAGTAACTGTAAAGGTGTTCCTTTAAGGTTATTGAATTTTAAAATTAAGAATGAACCAAGCATTTAAATAAAGACTTTGGCAATAAAAGACTTTGGAAATAAAAGTCCATCTCCTCAGGAGCATGTAATGTAAATTTGTCAAGGTATTTATGGCATAAAGACCTTATAAGTGGCTCAGTATCATAGTGTTAAGTATTTAACAAATATTACATTATCTTAATTTAGGCATAAACTATATATAGTTTCATGTTCTCGTAGATTAGTAAGTCCACAACTAAACAGAACTAACATTTGTAACTTTATACTTTATAGAGTATTTTCTTATATACTTATCTGAGGTAGGACAGATATTTTTAATCCTCATTTTCAAATAAGGAGACTGGCTTACAGAGATTTAATTGTTTATCCCAGGTCACACAGCTAATGTGACTGAGATCCAAACCTAGGTCTTTTGGTTCTAAATCCTAGGCATTCTCTTATGCCACACAGTTATGTAACATGCCCATTTAATCTTTAGAAGACCTAACTAGCCTGTAACCCATTAATAGCAGAGCGAATCAACGATTTTTTTTTATCTTTATATTATTCTAAAGGTATTCCATAAAATGAGTAGCAGTGGAAAAAGACCTATTAGATGAGCTCACGCATTTTCATGTTAAGGCAGAATCTCCAAATCAAAAATGTAGTCAGCTATTTTCATCACTATTTTTTTTTAATGTCCCACCTTGGATCACTGAATCTGGTAATAATCATGTTCCCAGCAGTGTGCTAGTCCAATTTCCCTGATGTGATTATCCTTGTAAATTTTGAGTTGTCATTTTTTGTTTTTAAATTACAAATAATTTAAGAGCTCTTGTAGTATTAGGTTGTAGACAATAACCTTACCAGAAACCAACAGTATACGCAAAAGTGCTTTCTCACATATCTGCAGATTGGAAGGTGGGGTACAGAGCTGTAGGGCTGTGTATCTGCTCCAGTGAGCTTCTTTATTATTGCTGCCCATGCCCATCTGCCTTCTGGGCTTTCTCGGGATGAACAGAGAAGACTGTGTCTCTAGAGAGAAGACCCTTTCTTTCTGTTTGTTATGTGATGTCTCCCAGGAATTCCCACTCTCTTGTTAACAGATAAGCATCATAGCTTATGAGAAATGTCCTTTTTAAGACTGCTTTTGTTCCAAAATATCAGTCCAATTTACAGGTGACTTGGGAGAAGGCAGATAAGTTAATGAATAAGAAAAAAGACATTCATTTTTCCTTCTTCTCTATATTATGCCAATTATAACAGTCTATGAACTTATGTTGAAATGATCTATCTATATTCAAGTGGCAGAATGCTACAGTGCATTTAATAGACTCATAGAGAAGCTTGCTATTTTTTAGAACAATTCTTTTCAAAGGTAACTTTAAGAAATACGAGTTCAAGAAGACACCAAGAATCTACCAAGGTGAAATGTAGATTTCAGAAAATCAGAGTGGTTCCCTACCTCTGTCATTAAAAGATACTAATAAGGCATATTTAAGTCCTATAATTTATTCTTCAAACAATGCTGATAGCATAAGTACCCTGACTAATCATAATTATGTTCTAGTGCTTGAGCTGTAAACAGAAAGGAAATGAAGCATTTAACTATATGCCATTAAATAATAGAATGATCTTGTCTGGGTCTTTGTGTTGTTTGCTAGGGATTGAAGCCCGGCAGGAATCAAAATAGGAGCCGCAGTGGGTGGCTAATTTTGTCTTTTAATTCCTCATAGTAGGATTCTCTCCTCTCCCCAAGAGCTTTATTTGTAACTGTTAATTAGTTAGAACTTAACAGTTGATATAATCATTATAAATCTAATTTGTTAGTATAGGTCACTGCTTTCATATATGTCTTTCATATTTGAAAAACCATCTTTTGATTGGTAATTAAAGCACTGCCAATTAATAGATAAATATTGTAACTTTATGCAAATGAATGGCAGAAGTGGACTGAAATTTCCACATTAAACCCTGTGCTTCTCGTGATTTGACCATTATTTACTTATTCCCAATTTTTGCTCTCCCAGTAGATTGTACCTTTTTTACCTTCATCTACCTGTTCACCTGACTCAAAATGCCCTACTAGTAACCTGCTTTATAAATATTCAGTGTGAAAAAAGAAAAAAAAAGGGTATAAAAAGAAACAAGTCTAAGAGAGAACAATTAGATATAAATTGCTGTGTGTTACAAAATACATTTTTACTTTGAAAACTTTGACATTCATTGATGTGCTAATTGCATTCAGCAAGTATTTTCAGATTTGCTCAGCCCTGTGCTGGGGCCTGGGGGCTCTGAAGCAATGCCTTCCAGGAACTTAGAACGGGATGAGGGGGCACTAATAGGAAACAAGGCGCCAGAGCCATCCAGAGGCGGGGAGGTCCATGACAGAGATTGAAGACTGGGGGGAAGCACTGGTACCTGAGACAGGCCTTAAACTGTAGGCAAGATTTAGGTAAGAAAAGAGAGACTTCAAGAAGTTGGGGAATGATGATCAGCATGTTGAACTCGTAATTATGAACCCGGTGTTAGTCCGGTGTAACAGTGGTATTAAACTGACTGCTGGAGGCTTTGCCCCAAGGAATAGTGAGAGATGAACTGAGTAAGGGACCCATTGCAGAGACTGGACTGTGAATGTCAAAAAAGCAGCTTTATAGCTGTTCTTGTGGGAGGTGAGAACGGTGGGAAAATCAGAAGTTTTGAAAGTTAAGATTTAGATGATATTGTCAGCAGTGAATAAAATGGATCAAGGGAGTGGTCAAGAAAAACCAAAAGAATATAAGTTGGTAAACACATTAGTCCAATTTTGAGATTTTTGACTAGTGGCTCAAGAGGAGAAAATAGAAAAGATCTGGCGAAAGAAGAGAGGACTTGGTGGTGGGTTAGCCATAGATAATAAGACTGCTGCTCAAATTTGCATTGAACTTTTAAAATAATCTAAAGTCCATTATCAGATGGTGATTAAGTGCTAGAGTGCCGGGAAAGGAAATTTCTAGAAAAAGGCATTAACCTAAGGGTCTCTGTGCGCTGAAAGTCGTCAAAGGAAACACCTTATGCATTTTATTTTGGCCACTTAGGGAAAATTCTTGAACTCAGACTGAAAACACAAGGCTTTTCCAAAATATATTCTCTATTTAAAAAATTGAGTGGGGGGGCACCTGGGTGGCTCAGTCGTTAAGCGTCTGCCTTCGGCTCAGGTCATGATCCCGGGTTCCTGGGATCGAGCCCTGCATCAGGCTCCCTGCTCGGCGGGAAGCCTGCTTCTCCCTCTCCTACTCCCCCTGTTTGTGTTCCCTCTCTCACTGTCTCTCTCTCTGTCAAATAATAAAATAAAATCTTTTAAAAAATAAAATAAAAAATAAAATAAAAAATTGAGTGGTGGGCAGGTATTGAAGCCTTTCTCTTAGAGATGGAATACCTGATCAGAAGGAGCGGAGCAATCTAGAAATAGTTATCAAAAGTGATGCTTTTTTTTTTTTTACTTAAAAGATGAAACCTTATGAAACATGAAAGAAAACCACTAAGAGATATAGAGCTCGTATATCTAATTTGGAAGTCAGTGGAAAGAATTTGTGAAATTTTATGTAATCAAATATGTTGTGTTTAGCCTCTGCTTCATTTCAGGGATATTATAAACCCCTGTATGTGCTTAGCTGATAAAAAAAGGGAATGGAATCCTACCCAAAAGTAAGTTTTAGCTAATGAGAACCAGGTAGACCTCTAAAGGTTATATAATCTAGTTACATAACTTTAACAGGACATGTGCCTGACATTAACTGAACCTACGTATCCTAAGTAAACAAATATATTTTCCTACCTGTGTAACTTTATCTTAATGTAAACTGAGAAATCTAATCTTTTACATTTTTTCACATGATTGCCTCTGTCTTTGCTAGTGACTGTGGCTATTCTTTTTTTTTTTTTTTAATCTTTCTTTCTCAGCCTCCAATCATCTGTGAATTATCCTTTGTATGTATTAGGTTGAATTTTGAAACTCATTGCCAAAAATGTGCCTGGAGACCAGGTTGCTTACTCCAAGGCTCTAAGTTGCTCTGATCAACCCAAGACCAGGGCACCAACTGTCATGTCCACCAACAAACAGCTAGAAATCTAATCCAACCCACCTACCCCCCTTCCAAGGAGACTTATTTTATGACTGGTTAGGTTCTAAAGTCATGATGTATGGTCACATCCTCGAAAAATCCCTTAAGTCACCCACAAAATACAGCACACATACTCTGTGTATATCGTGCCATCTCTCATAAGTCTAACACAGCCAGATTTTTTTCTCTAGCATTGTTTTTCTTCAGCGAACAAGTGAAGTATTTAGTTTGCATTTGGGAACATGCCTTATGGGGGGAAAAATGAATCTTTTGTTTTCCTAAGAGAGTGTAGTTGAATTTGTGTTAGCTAAATGTGCGCTGACATGACTCTACTATATTCCACTCCCGAACATTCCTTAGATCCACCTTTTCATTCCTAATTCTTCAGCATCTTCACTGGGTCTTCCTAAAGGCATTCATTCCTTTTCATTCCCCTCAAATGGAGGCTGTTTATTTTCTCTTCACCTGCATCCTGCATATGGGCGGAGCTGGCCTGCTCATAGCCACCATGTATCTGTACCTCTGCGAGGCCATTATTCTCTGCTCTTTTGTAGGAACTGCTTCTTTGGGGTTCATACTGCCTACCTAGTCTGTTCATCCTCACTGCTGTCGTCTGCTGACCTCATTCTGATCATTCCTCCTCATTTGGTGAAGACTTTAATATCTGACTCATTGTCATCTTCTTGACCCCCAAGTTTTGCCATTATCTTTTTTTTTAAAGATTTTATATTTTTATTTGACAGAGAGAGAGTACAAGCAGGGGGCGGGGCAGGCAGAGGGAGAGGGAAAATCAGGCAGAGGGAGAGGGAGAAGGAGGCTCCCCACTGAGCAGAGAGCCCGACACTGGGGCTCAGCCCCAGGAGCCTGGGATCATGACCTGAGCCAAAGGCAGATGCTTAACCCACTGAGCCACCCAGGCGCCCCTGCCATTAGCTTATTTGACTTTAGCATCCATGTGAACTACCCATTAAGCCCTGTCCCTTCTCAGTCCCTGACTTCTCCAACTCCAGTGATGTTTTCCTCTACTCCCTTTGAGCCACCAACTCCCACAGCACATCCTGGACCTAGGCATCTGGGAAATATTAAGTGCAATAGTTCAACTATCTGACTTAATCTCAACTCCTGACCTTCCGACTACTCGTCATTTTTGGACTTCGGAGGGACCTCCAGTCCCTGACTCCTCTGCTTTTTATCTGAGAGCCACTTGCCATCTTCACTTCTTTTCCATGATAGCTTGGACTCTATCCCTTCAGTGCTCTTTATTTCATTCATTGTCTCCTACTCTCTCCTCCACCCCCGTAGTGTGGCTTTGGTTCCCCACTCCAGTGAAACGTCTCTCAAGGGAATCAAACCACAACCACCTTGTTGCTATTACTACTTAAATGTTTAATTCCTTACTAGATTTGTATTTGGAATTTAAGAATTCTACGATTCTGCCCTTTTTTTGAGACTAGTCTTAGCCTCTACATAGTAAAAATCAGTGGGTTTCACAAACAATATATTTTTTTAAAGATTTTATTGATTTAAGAGAGAAGGAGAGAGAGGAGGGGGGAGGAGCAGAGGAAGAAGCGGACTCCCCACTGAGTGAGGATCCTGCCATGGGGCTCTATCCTCTAAGACCCTGTGATCATGACCTGAGCCGAAGTCAGATGCTTAACTGACTGAGCCACCCAGGCACCCTTCACTAACAATTTTTTAAAATCGATTATCATTTTATAGGCTAAATATCATTTAATATAGTGTATTTTTCTTCCTTATAAGCTTTATTACTAAAATTTACTTTTCCAAAGTAGACTAATGAGGTCATTGTGCACTATTTATATTAACTTATAATGTTATAATTAAGTATGAAAAACATTATGTACATAATTTATTAATGCATTTCTGTGGTAATCAGTTTTAAAGCAGTTTTAATTCGTGTTTTGCAGTTGAAGCTTTATACCAAACTACATACCCAGAATATCTCCAGTACATTTACTTGGTGGCGCCCATATCTCTTATGATGTTGAACCCTATAGGATTTATCTTCTGTGAAATCCAGAAGTGGAAAGACACTCAAAATGCTTCTCAAAACAAAGTGAAAATTGTAGGACTTGGACTTCTGCGTGTATTACAGAATCCAATAGTATTTATGGTTTTCATTGGTATTGCCTTCAATTTTATTCTTGATCAAAAGGTGCCCGTATATATGGAAAATTTTCTAGATGGACTTGCAAATTCTTTCTCTGGAGCAGCTCTATTTTATCTTGGTCTTACAATGGTGGGAAAAATAAAGAAACTGAAGAAGTCAGCATTTGTTGTACTAATTCTTCTCATCACAGCTAAACTGTAAGTTTCATTTATTTAACTGGGGGACTGTACTTTGTGAAAGTCTTATTTAGCCAGTTCATTAAATGTGTCTGCAACTATTTTCTCTTTTAAGTAATCTGATAGTAATACTCCCTCCTAACTGAGTAGTTGTGATTTAAAGGAAAATGTGATGTTGGTATATTGTGGAAGGTTGTTGCCTTATTCTGTGTAGGTTATTCTTTCCATTTTACTGCCAGAAGATAAAGACAATTGGTTTCCCTTTAACTTTTATATAATTTTACTTAATATCTCCTAATGTCCCAGTTTGATCATATTTTTAAAGGAAATTTTATAGGATTTCTGACTTTTCCAAATCTTTTAAAACCCTATTGGTCATGATGGAAACAATAATTTTGAATGAAGCCTTTTTTCATAAATTTGGGCAAAATATTCTATAATTCAGTGGGTGGTCGAACTTTCTAAATAGGAATGTCCATGCAAATGATTACCAACTATCTAATCCTAGCCTATCAAATAAAGTTTTTATTAGTTCCTTAATTAACAGTTCTTCAGCTTACTTAGTTCATTAGCCATGGAGTTATACTTCATGGTGTAGGTGACATGATTTTACTGCGACACTACCCCAAGGCACTTGGGGCATACTTAACTATTGAAATTAGTTCTTGTATAGGCAGTTAAATTCATGAAAGCAGTGCAATATGAAATAGTGTCTATATTTTCAAAATAATAAAAATGAATATAACTTTTGAAAATTATTTATGGTGTGGTGTTATGTTCATTGGAAGCAAAGTATTAGTATTGCCGCAGTAATAAATATGGTTCTAATGTTAATAGTATTGTCAACCTCAACTTAGAAGTAGTATTTAAATATTCTCATTTTAAAGATCTTTTTTCTTAAAAAAATCTTTTTTCTGTGTCTTTGATCCCTATTAGATATTTTTATCTATTTTTTAAATTAAAAAATACAGATAAGAGCAGTTTTTTTTATTCCATACTAGAGCATATCTCTAGGTGCTACTGTGACAATGTTACCAACCCTGGCCTCGGTCTTTTTAAAGGAAAGCTTCATTAGCTCAGCTTCCCTTATATGCTCTTTCTATGGAATCCTGAAGGATTTGTTTAATAATTGACTCTCCACCAGGTCTGGGTTTCACTACTTTTCTGCTCTAGCTCGGTTGTTTCAATTCCTCTGCCAAACCCTTCTGTCTTTACAGTGATGAAGAGGTAGTTGTAAGATGCCTGTTTTTCTACTGGCTTTCAGAGTCTAATCGAGTCGCACTGTTATCAACACCTGAACCATTTAAACCCCAAATCATGATAAAGATCAGGGGTTCTTTCCAAAAAGAAGTTTGGTAATTTTCTTGAAAAAAAAGTTTGCTCAGATTATCAATCTTTTTTTTTCTTTTAACATTTCAATTTTCTAGTAGAGGAAACAAGAAACAGCAACTACAGTTATAACTTTTAAAAATTTTTTTGAGAGAAAATGATTTGTAGAACCAAAGCTGAGTTTTTTTCTTCCTAATCCCTGATGTTGAAAGCATTTTTTTTTAAAGATTTTATTTATTTGAGAGAGAAAGAATGAGACAGAGAGAGCATGAGACGGGGGAGGGTCAGAGGGAGAAGCAGACTCCCTGCCGAGCGGGGAGTCCGATGCGGGACTCAATCCCAGGACTCCAGGATCATGACCTGAGCCGAAGGCAGTCACTTAACCAACTGAGCCACCCAGGTGCCCTTGAAAGCATTTTTTTAAGAATATTGTTACACCTAAGTGGCTCCAAGTTGAACTCTTGATTCTTTCAAAATGTTCACAAGTAGGCATGCAGAGAATAGGTGCATGCAAATAGATATACCTTCTGGGCAGGAGAAGAAGAATAACCTAATGCCAAGTTCAGTATAACAATCGCCCCCTTGGGGACCGGCATACTTTGATATCAAGTGAATGACCCATTTCTTGTTTTTTCAGCCTGGTGCTTCCACTTTTGTGCAGAGAAATGGTGGAACTCTTGGACAAGGGCGACAGTGTAGTGAACCATACAAGTTTATCAAATTATGCATTTTTGTATGGTGTCTTTCCTGTAGCACCAGGAGTGGCTATCTTTGCAACACAGTTCAACATGGAAGTAGAGATTGTATGTATATACTACTTTCTAAGTTCGATTGTATGGTTAGTAGAAAAATGAAATTTTAAAACACAGAAATCAGCCTTCTTTTATGAGAATTTGATAGGTGAAAGCTACTTCACTGTAAATAAGGAAGCATCATGTAACATCAGGTAATAGTTATTTAATCTGGGGTCTTTTCTCAGTCATCACTTTTTTCATTAGTCTTTTTTAGTTTTAAATATTTTATTGTTGTACTTCTGTGGAAACCTACGGGTTATTTATAGAATGGTAACTTTTGAAATTTTAGATAAAAGAAAATCTGTTTCATTCACTGTTAATTCACCAGATGTAAAACACCACATAATCAATTGCAGTAAATAGCTAAAATCAATTAACACCAAATTATTAACAGTGTCTAAGCATATTGCACGTTATCTATAGCATTAAATGTTTTTGAAATAAAACCTGAAGGAACTAAATTGTTTAACAAAGGTTAGTTCTGTTATTTAATCTGTAAAATGTTTACTGTGATTTTTTTTTTTTCAAATTGATTTTATTGCCCTGTATTTTATGAAATAGTGTGGAAGGAAACTGGTCATCAGTTTAATTAGATCATTAATATGGTTTACTTTCTAGAACCTAGAAGATAACCATCAGCTTGGGATGTTTAGTTCTGGTTATGTGCAAATATTAATTGAGCGTAGAGTGGAAGAGGAGCCAAAGGAACTTAACTGTGTTTTCTTTTAAGGACTCTCAGAAAGGGGGAATATAGTATTAGAGAACATGCTGGAATTTATGATGTCTTTTTCCCGACTCTTGCTTTTATTTTAGAATGCCTTAGTGTGCTGTGGCTATTTAAAATTTAGGGGTCATTGTTTAATTGAGACTATGACCCTTTTCTCAATTTGATTTCATTTTTTGCAGATAACCTCAGGGATGGTAATAAGCACATTTGTGTCTGCACCAATCATGTACGTTTCTGCCTGGTTACTAACCTTCCCCACTATGGACCCTAAGCCATTGGCGTATGCCATCCAGAATGTTAGTTTTGATATAAGTATTATCAGCCTTGTCTCCTTGGTAAGTACGTCTCACTGTAAATATGAATGAAAACGACAGAATGAGTTTGAAAATAGCTTGGTAACAGAAAGTTAGGGATTTAAAAATCTATTTTAAAAATCTCTTATGCAAGAGTGAAAGCTAAAGCCTGCCCATAAAATGTAATATCAGCCTTCTGAGTTGTGTCTTTCCTTTTGAAAGTTAGGGTCGTGGAGCAGACGAGGCATGAGATTTAGTCAGACCTGGATTGACTTTCGGTGCTATCACAAACTAGCTGTATATCTCAGCCTTTCTAAGCTCCAGTTTTCTCAGCTAGGACATAGAGATACAAATTTTACCTATTTCCATGGTTTTTTTTTTAAGGATTACATATGACAATATATGTGAAAAGCATCTGCAAATGGCACATCGCTCTACGAATACTATTAGTATTAGCTAATTGTAGAATCATGGGGTAGGGAGAGATGTCCAACCACCCATTTAATGCTAATGAATCTTTCTGGAGGAAAAAAAAAAAGGAGAGAGAAATCTAGTTCAAATTAAATACTTAAACATTTGACAACTAGAGTATCTTGTAGCTCGAGTTGCTTATGGAATTCAAGCAGTATTCTGGCTGGAAAAAAAAAACAACTTTATTGTTAAAGGAAGGAGGTAGAGGTGAACATGTATATGGACAACAAATAAATGTGTAATGTAATTTTTGGGAAATTTCACTTCTGTTACATATTCTTAAAATTTGTGCTCTTTGATAAGAGGACAGTCTAGGGAGAGAGATGATAGAAATTTTGATTGATAGGGAGGGGAGAAGAAAGAAGGAAATCACCCAGCATACTTAGCTGGCCACTTTAGAGGGAGAATAGAAACCCAATCCTTATAAATAAGAGGAATGCAAGACAATTCGTCTTAAGCTGGGCTATCTGCATTGTTTGAAGTAAGACTGCCTGGAATTTAGATAACCGCATGAGCCAATGGTGGAGTCAAAAGAAGAAAACTTGGAAGAATGCGCTGTAACTGTGTCTCCCACTAAAGATCTTTTCCTAAATAGTTGACTGTGAGCCTGTCCTACCCCAGCCACCCAAGGTAGGGGAAGTTAGAACATGGCCTTGATCAAGGCATTAGTCCTTAAAGACCCTGTCGTTTTTTTAAAAGATTTTATTTCTTTATTTATTTGTCAGAGAGAGAGCAAGCGAGCACAAGCAGGGGTAGCGGCAGGCAGAGGGAGAAGCAGACTCCCAGCGGAGCCGGGAGCCGGATGTAGGACTTGATCCCAGGACCCTGGGATCATGACCTGAACTGAAGGCAGACACTTAATTGACTGAGCTACCTAGGCGTCCCAACCCTGTCATTTTTGAAGAGTTAATTTACGATAGGATCTCTCCATGCTTTGATTTCCCCAAAATATAAATGACATATGATTATTAGTTTCAGGAGTACATCGTAGTTATTCAGTATTTTTATACATTATGAAATGATCCCTGTGATAAGCCCAGGTACCATTTGTCATGATTCGAAGTTATTGTGATGTTACTGACCGTGTTCCCTATGCTGTACATTACATCCCCAGGACATACTTGTTTTATAATTGTACTTCTCAGTCCACCTCTTCTGTTTCACCTGCCACCCAGCTCCTCCCCCTCCTGGTGACCAGCAGTTTGCTATATCTATGAGTCTGTTTCTGTTTTGCTTTGTTATTCGGATTCCACATAGAAGTGAAATCATATAGTAGTTGTGTTTCTCTGACTTGTTTCACTTAGCATGATACCCGCTAGGTCCATCCATGTTATTGCATCTCCATGCTATTTATTGTTCTTTGGGTATGGTAATTTACCTTAATATTATTTGGGGAACTAGGCAGATTAAAGTAAATAAAATATTGGAATTTCTTTCTGAACCAAGATAAAGAGAATCCTTTAAAGAAGCTAATTGATGAGTTATTTGATAAGTAGTTATGAAGGTTAAGGAGACTGAATAACTTTTGAACCTTTTGTCTTTAAGATCTGGTCTCTGGCTATTCTTCTTTTGAGTAAGAAATATAAACAGCTCCCTCATATGCTTACAACTAATTTACTCATCGCTCAGGTTAGTAAACATACAGATACTTAGAACTATGCTTTTTTTCATTGATTATTCTACTACAGAGGAGAAGATTATGTGGCTGGGTTTTCCCAGTTATAAAGTTGAAAGTATTTTTTTACCAATTGCAATCCATTACAACTTGATTACAATTAATTTATCCCTAACTTATTATACACCACCATAGGTCTTGAACTGTAGAAAGTTGAGGCTAATAGTGGCGTTCAGGGATAATTTTGCATTTTTTGATAGAAATAACTGAATCACTAAAAATTGAACTCTTACAATCTTATTCTTCTGTCAAATCTTTGCATGTCTCAAATTATAATGGGAAGAGGTTTAGCATTTTTTTTATGTAAACCATTACTAAATATAGGGTTAGTATTTAAAATGCTGTTTGTTTTAGTTGAATATGTATGCTGGTAAAGACTATAAGAAGGGCTTTTATCATAAAACTTGAAGTTTTAGTATAGCTAGCATGATAATTACTCAGCAGTTATTTAAAATGAATAATTACAATGAATTTGCCATGAATAAAACAGTTGTCTGACTCCCGTGAATATGACTGACTTTGTTCATAATTTTTTCTGCAGTCTATTGTCTGTGCCGGAATGATGATCTGGAATTTCGTTAAAGAAAAAAATTTTGTTGGACAAATTCTGGTGTTTGTTTTATTGTACAGCTCCCTCTATAGTACCTACCTGTGGACAGGTAAGATGGATCATGAACGGAAACTGAGGTCTTCCATCGTGAGAAGCTATCTGAAGTCTCGTAATCCAGGACTAATGCATCCTCTCAGGCCCTTCTGCTCACTAGCACAGGCAGTGTGCAAAGCCAAGTTCCGTTTCCACGGTATAGAGAAATAGTACTCTATTTCTGCCCGGATGCAGGGGGTTTCCAGTCACATGGGTCTTTTTCCTTGGAATCTTTGGCTCTTGGCCACGGTCAGCACAGCTCCCTTTTGGAAACAGCAAGAGATCAGGTACTAGAGGCAAGTGGAGAAAGGAGGGAGAGAATGGCAGAGATGTATGAGGCATGTGAGGTATGTCCGAGAGCTCACTATCAAGAGTGCAGCTGAACTGAGTGAAGAATTCTGTCTCTGCCTCCAGCAGGTAGCTTAACTTTTGCAATCTCAGTTTCCTCATCTGTGAGACTGAGTTATCACACCTTACAGATTTATTTGAGAACTAAATGGGATATGGATATTTATGCCTGGTATGCGGTAGGCAGTCAACAACAAGAACTATATTACTAAACAGCAAGGAAAGTGGTTATAGGAGAACAAGAAACGTAAGGAATAAAAGGGTATGGAAATACAAGAGTACCCAGTAAGAAAGACTATTTCTCATTTCAACTGGCTCCAAAAAAGACATTCAAATATTTCAGCATATTGTCATTTTGAAGTAGAGTGTTTAATTTGGATGCATACATTCTGGTATGTTTGTGAAACATTCTGTGTGGCTGTTTTGCATTCACACCACAAATGTGAACCTATGCAATGGCACATAAAAGGAAATTGTAGCACGGTAGGGCTGATTATAACCACTGTTAGGAGGCAGGTGTCAGGAAGTGGCTTCAAGGGACAAGCCTTTGATTTCATGCCTTCAAGATCAAAAGCAGGGCTCATCTAAGTCAATAGCCTTTTGAAGTGAAGCAACAATGTGGTGAGGAATTATAGAACGAAAAATTCAGTACAAACAGGAGAAGGTGTGTGCTTTTTAAAGGCATGTATCTGTAACCAAACCAACGTGAGTTCGCTCCTTGGTGAGTCACAGGTAGAAACTACACCAAGTGAGTTTTTGCACAAAGGAAACTTTATTTGCTACAAATAAGGAGATCATGGGGAATAACTTCCAAAACTGTGACTCCCCGAGCAAGGGTGAATGGGTTCCTTTTGTCTAGGGTTAGGGTGAATATTTAGATAGGGAAGACTTGTCATCGTATGTGTCGATGTGGGCATCAGGTCACACGTGCACGTTAAGGAGATGTGCCTGTTGGTCATCCCAGAGGTCCCTCCGTAGTCCATCTGCACAGGTGCGAGTTGGGGATTTTGCTCAAGCTGGTCTGGGTGGCCTGGGCCACCTGTTGCTTCCTCCATTGCTTGAGGGGTAGTTTCAGTTTGCATCATGCGATGTTATGCCTGTGGGGTCCTTTGCCTAAATTAAGCTGGAAAGAAGAACTTAAGGAAAAATGTGGGACAAAGTTATATGGGTACAGGCAAATGAGCAGTAAAGGTCAGGTCTTGGGATCTAGCTAGTGACACATCTTGTGTAGCATTAGAGTTTTCAGGAGATGTCAAGTAAAAGGGCCTGAAGACTTTTTTTTCCCCAGATACAGATGGGCAATTTGATCTCCAATACTTAGGTTTATTAAGGTTAATTAATAGGAGAGCAGCAAATAGATCAGTGTATCAAAAATCCCCAAGTGTTCCAGAGACCTTGTTCTGAATTCCTGGATCCCAGTGAAGGTGCCCTTTAACCGTGAGATTATTATGCTATAACAGAATTTTAGACCTAAAGTGTCATTTTAAATCATCCCATTCATTCATTTTCAGTTTCACTCGTTTGCATACCATCTTCACAATTTTTGCCGTGTCTGCATGCCACTTGTCCTTTTTTTATTTTTCCTTAAAATTCACTCACTTTTTTTACTTAAATAAATTGAGCCTTATATTAATAAAATCCCAGGTTTCGTGTGCTAGTTTTTCACATACATGTTAAAATAAATACAAAACTGGTCAAAAAATTTCACCCTTATACCACCTATAGTCCCTTACACTTTGGAAACACTGGTGTAGTGTAAGTTCTTTATTTTTCAAATGAGTTCAATGAGACCCAAAGAGTTTAACTGATTCAAGCAGGAACTCTCACACAGCTTCTGCCAGCAAACCAAGAGAGACCCAGGGCTAGTCTTTGCATAAGGCAAGAATGATGACCTTTAGAACTTCAAAGAGTGCCCTCACTACCATAACAGTTGGCACACTGTTGTGTACCTTGTTTCTCTGGCACTTTGAAAACCTAGAACTATAGAGTGCACAAATGTATTTAGGAAGGAGCAGGGGTATTAAAATACCTCTTGAGCTTGAGTAAGGTGTGGGTGCCCTGTAAAGAAAAACAATTCTCAAGAGCCTCCATGTTCATTTGTATTATTCTAGCACAGTGTTACTTAATCTGTACAATGTTAGGTCTGGGTATGAGTTCCTTATCTATAGCTAATATACAGCTTTAAAACCGAAGCAAATTCACAGATGAGAGTCCCAATTACAAACTCAGTAATTCTAATTAGCAACATTCATGACATGACAAAGGATCTTGTTTTGCTCATCTGAATCACAACTTGAAATGTAAAATGGAACTCATTTCTCTGGTTAGGATTTTTTTTTAGCGTGGCTTGCCTTTACTTTCTTGTGTGGGCTTATGACTGGTTCATCTCATTGCTTTTCTCTCTTCAGACTACCACAGAACCTTCACTTGGACCATGTGTTGTGATATTTGGCCTTCACTTGGCTCAAACTTAATGTTAAACCAAATGTGAGCTCTGAGATCATGAGACAGTGCTTTGGTTATAAGATGGGCATCTAGATGATTATCATTGAAAATATACCAAATACGGGGTGCCTGGGTGGCTTAGTTGTTAAGCGTCTGCCTTCAGCTCAGGTCATGATCCCAGGGTCCTGGGATCAAGCCCCGCGTCAGGCTCCCTGCTCGGCGGGGAGCCTGCTTCTCCCTCTTCCATTCCCCCTGCTTGTGTTCCCTCTCTAGCTGTCTCTCTCTGTCAAATAAATAAATAAAATCTATAAATAAAAAAAGAAAAATATACCAAATAGGCTTAAAATTTCTCACAGAAATTTCTAGATCCCACAGAATATGTCTTAAGAACCCAAGGGGGTCCATGGATCTGAGTTTTAGGAAAACTGATAGAGTTTGTAGTCCTGCTCTGCCCTCTGCTGGCTATGTGGCTTGGGCAAACCCTTGCGTACCTATCTATAAAATGAAGGTGTTAATTTAAAACAGTGATCTCCAACTCTGAAGTTCTAAGATTCTGTAACTATGTAGGATTTATTAAATAGGATGTTACTTGTATAAGTAATTGGGTTTAAGATAAAAGGAACGCTCAAGAGCTTTAAAACATTTGTTTTTGTATTATTAATATTATATTAATATTACATTATATTTGTATTAAGATCTGTCCTTTAGACTTGGGGCATTTTCCAAAAATTAAACCTGGGTAAGAATTGCCTATACTTTCTTTGCACCAGCAGAGTGAGGGTATTTTTATTTTTAGACTTGTTTGGTATCCAGTTAAAATTTTTTCTTAACAAATATATAGATTCCAACACCGGTCAAAAGAATAAGCTGATTTGGGATTTTGAAAACGTCTTCATATATAAAACAAGAAGATTTGAGTAAAGAAATAATACAGGAGGGAAAACACGAATGATTTTGAGACAAACTTGCTTCAAAATATTGGGGACAGTATTTATTTAGAAAGAGTAAATTCTAGGGCCTAAACCACAGACTATCATTGAAATAAGCTTGGTTAAAATTCTATGAGGTCTGACCAACATCGAGAGTAATTATCTACCTTTCAACTTCTGTTTCTTGTTCTTAGGCCTTCTGGCAATTTCTTTGTTTCTTTTGAAAAAGAGAGAGAGTGTACAAATTCCTGTTGGAATCATCATAATATCTGGCTGGGGGTAAGTTGATAGTTTTCTGCTGGCTTACATGTTTCCATATACATGGTTACTCTTCATCCTCTCGTTCTTTCTCTAAACCTTATCACAGAATTCCTGCTCTTCTTGTTGGTGTTCTTCTGATAACTGGAAAACATAATGGAGACAGCATTGACTCAGCCTTCTTTTATGGAAAGGAGCAGGTACGAAGAGGTTACAGTTCTGTTCTTGGGAACATCTCTTTTTCGCTTGTTCCTGTGTTTTGCTATACTTACATTAAAAGTTATTTTGAAAATCTTTTTTTTTAAAGATTTATTTATTTATTTATTTAAGAGAATGAGAGAGAGAGCGCACATGAGAGGGGGGAGGGTCAGAGGGAGAAGCAGACTCTCCGCTGAGCGGGGAGCCCGATGCGGGACTTGATTCCAGGACTCCAGGATCATGACCTGAGCCAAAGGCAGTTGCTTAACCAACTGAGCCACCCAGGTGCCCTGAAAATCTATTCCAATTTGCTGCATATCCCACTCTGCAGTCCTATATCACTTTAAGTCACAACTCAAACTGTGGTAAAGATTTTATAGGTCTACATCCGTTTTTGGTTTTTTATTTTTAAAGATTTTATTTATTTATTTGACAGAGCGAGAGAGCACAAGCAGGGGGAGCAGTAGAAGGAGAGGGAGGCTTCTCACTGAGCAGGGAGCCCAATGCGGGGCTCGATCCCAGGTCCCCAAGCCGAAGGCAGACGCCCAACCATCTGAACCACCCAGGCGCCCCTACATCTATTTTTAGCTGAGGATCTCCAAATGCTTGAAACTTACTGGGTCTTCTTAAACTCACTTATGAATTATGTTTCCTCTACTGGAGGAAAGAGTGATTAATTTAAAGCTATTTAATAAGTTAGCAGTAATAATAAAAGCCATGTTCTTGACTTTCAATCCTATTATAAATATAAATTTAAGAACAGTAAGTATCTGGGGAAAAAGGTGCTTGAGAAGCCATAGTGTATCTGCTGATGAGAATTCTCTAGGGTTAGGACCCAAGGATGTGTGTTTAAAACAAACAAACCTTCAAAAGATTTTGGTTTCTTATCCTCTTTTTTCTGTTTTGTAGTTTTGAATTTTATTGGGTTGTGAGAATAAATAAGATTACACATATAAAAGAGTTCGACTAGTGCTGCCCTTTGTTAGTATTCAATTAGTATTAGCCAGAATTATTTATGGTTAGTATTATTACCGTAACAGTCTCTAGTTGAAGTACGCTTGAATTACAGATTAAAGCAAGCAAACACTTTGAAATAAAAAAGGTCTGTAAGCAGTCATTTAGCTTACTTATAGAGGAAACCAGTGACACTGATGGATAGTGATGGATAGAAGCATCTAGAAATCTTAGGATTCCAAGCAAATCCTAATTTCTCTTCAAGTAACCTACTCCCTTTCATATTCTTACTCTCTTTGGAAAACCACTGTTCTAGAGCATTTATAGCTGTGGAGATATTGCATTTCCCACCAAACAAAAGTTCCCTTAAGCTACTCTACTAAGATGATCAAGCTGGGACTGTGAAAAGTGGCCTAATGTCTCTTTGCAATTTTGGCAGATGATCATCACAGCAGTCACCCTGTTCTGCAGCATCACGATAGCTGGCATATCACTCATGTGTATGAACCACACCACCCAAGCAGGACACTATGAAGGTTTCGACCAGTCTCAGAACCACAAAGCAGCAGAGCCTGGGAACGCCGCTTTTGAGGAGAGTCCAGTGCCAGCAAATGAACCAGAACCTTTTACAAGTTCTATCCCAGAAACAAGTATGATCCTGACATATAAAGAAATTCCTACGTGCCCGCAGAGCATGTATCCTAAATGTTTTGCTTCAGGGAACTCTCTTGAACTATATCTTGACTATCACGTGTATTTGTCAAATGAGGGACTTGAATAATAGTCAATAATAGAAAGAGCTTGTGAGTTCTTCATTAAGAGTCACATTAATAAATCTTTTATGAGGATAATCTTATGTTAAATCCTAAAACTTCTTTGGACCTGAGAGTTTAGGAGAAAGTAACAACTGAAGGAAGTCCCTTTCTAGGAAACTAAGCACTTAAAACACTTGTAAATTGGACAATAGTGTATCAGGTGAGCACCATCAATAAAATGAACTCCAGGAGATCTGGTTAAGCAGAGTCAGTAATAGTCAGGAATAGGCAAACCATAGTCTGCAGGCCAAATGTGATTCACCACCCGGTCCTGTGTGGCCCAAGAGCTAAGAATAATTTTTACATATTTAAAGGTTGAAGAAAAATTTCTAAAAATTTCTAAAACTTGGAAGCTATATGAACTTTAAATTTCCGTGGTCATAATGTTTTATTCGAAACCACCTGTGCTCATTCATTTATGTATTTTCCCTGGGCTGCTTTCACGCTATGTTGGTAGAGTTCAGTCATTCATCAGAGACCCAGGGGCCTGTAAAGCCCAAAATATTTATCATCTGGTCCTTTACAGCAAATGTTTGCCAATCCTCTAAGTAAACATATGTTCCTAACTAGTAACTTTGTTAATAAGTGTTAACAACTGTTGTGGGATTTGCTTCAATTTGTGAAGGGAACTCAGCAATAGAGTATTCATTTTGGATTCATTGGTGCATATGGAGATTTCATAGACATAAAGCATTGTGCCTGGGAGTGTAAGGGCCGGTACCTATTTTGTTCAGAGACTTTGTGGCATATAGGGATGACTGATCTCAAAACTATTAATTGTAAATGTCAATAAGTGAATGATTAAAAAAAGAGAGTAAGATTTTTAAAAATTATCTTTGTTGTAAAAAGAGGAAAATCCCACAGATCTTACCATTTTATGTTGCCTTCTCCGCCCTCTCTCCCTTCCTCCATGCCAAACTGAAAGTATAGAGGACAGTGGCTAAAAACGGGGACTGGAGCCAGACTGCCTGGGTTCAAGTACTGACTCCACAGTTTACTGCTCTTTGATCTTGGGCAAGTTCCCTCTGCCTCAGTTTCCATATCTGATGATGATAATCCTTACTTCATAGGACTATAAGGTCCTATTACACAGGACTGTAGTTTGCCACCTCCTGACTTACACCATTATCCCTGCCTCGGTCAGGACTCCTTTAGTTCATATTATTAATGGTGCTTGCTCATTTTGTTGTTAGATCCTTTGTGATTTCAGCATCAGAATTTCATTCTTTTGAGCCCTTTTGACCATTTTCCCTTTTAAAATGGAGGTTCAAGGATTCTCTTTATGATGTGTTCACTAAAATTTTACAAGTTGCTTTCTCTAAGTCTAGAGTACTTTTCTGATGCTGCCCAGTACCCTCTCCTTCCTCACTTCCTTTGTCGACAGCTACAGTGATCCTGGAAAGGATCCTGCGGACCACCGCTCTAGCTGGCTCTCTGTGTCTTCTTCCCCCATGAGTGTTTCAGAACTGGCTACAGAAGGCCTGACAATGTGTGTGGGGAACACAAAACAAAGTGTCTTAAGACCAGAGCCTTTTGCTGCCACCATTACCTGTATTTTATTTTTAAAGATTTAGTTATTTATTTTGAGAGAGAGAGTGCAAGGGAGCAAGTGCATGTGGGGTGGGTGGGGGGCAGAGGGAAAGAATCTCAAGCAGACTCCCCACTGAGCACAGAGCCTGACATGGGGCTCAATCTCACGACCCTGAGATCATGACCTGAGCTGAAGGCAGACACTTAACTGACTGAGCCACCCAGGCACCCCTCTATCTGTATTTTAAAAATAGCAAATAAAGTGCACCATAGATGTTCTTTAAACTCAGTCATCAGGGGGCGCCTGGGTGGCTTGGTCATTAAGCGTCTGCCTGGGGCTCAGGTCATGGTCCCAGGGTCCTGAGATGGAGCCCCGCATCGGGTTCCCTGCTCTGCGGGAAGCCTGCTTCTCTCTCTCCCACTCCCCCTGCTTGTGTTCCCTCTCTTGCTGTGTCTGTCTCTATCAGATAAATAAATAAAATCTTTAAAAAAATAAATAAACTCAGTCATCGTCATCTCCAGCCGGAAAACCAGCTTGTCCTATAATGTAAATAAAGAGCCAGAGGACAGCTATTGCTTGGTTCCATAGGAAATCTTCCTCAGTGTTTCAATTTCCCTCTCCTTGTATCTCACTGTTTTATAACTGCTGTTGAACCTATCTGTACAACCCACTAGACTATAAATGCTATGACTGATTTGCCCAACATTATAGCCTCGGCACCTAGCTTGGTATCAGTCTTACTGTGTTTAGTAATATTTGTTAATGGATGGGTAGATGCATGGCTGGATAAGTTACACCATGATTTTCTTTTTTTTTTTTTAAGATTTTATTTATTTATTTATTTGAGAGAGAGAGAGCACAAGCTGGGTGGGGGGTGGCAAAGGTAGGGGGAGAGGCAGAGGGAGAGGGAGAAGCAGGCTTCCCGCTGAGCAGGGGGCCCGACACGGGGCTCGATCCCAGGACCCTGCGATCATGACCTGAGCCAAAGGCAGATGCTTCACTGCCTGAGCCACCCAGGTGCCCCTGCACCATGATTTTCTGAAGCTACCCTACAAATTGCCATGGCAAAGTACTTGTTTATTTGCCTGTTCACCCATGTTCCGAGGGGAAGATCTGTGTGGTTATTCCCCTCCCGCAAATCCTGCTCTCTTCTGCTTTGCCAGTAGTGTTAACATGTAACACATTTGATGTCCAGCCTGGCTTCCCCAAATCTCAGTTATCCAAAATAGTTCACTCACCTCTACCCCTTGCTATGCATTTGTCAGAGACCCATGATTTGCACATGTTGTAAGTGTGGAATTATGACTAAAAGAGAAATTAACCTATTAACATTTTAATATGAGATCAAAGGCTTAGTTATAAAAGAGAAGGCTAATAGGCTAGTTATGTATCCTTCTTATGTTAGAAGATAAAAACTGCCATAGCACTTTTTGTGGTGGCTGTAATCATGTGTGAGTACGCGCGTGCATGCCCTGTATGTATGTCATTGCAATGGGCTGGCTTTATATCTGTTTTCTGAACAATTTCATCTTAGCTGACTTAAGCCTTCAAATTTCTGAAGATAGGAGGGCTGGGCCAGATGATCTCTGTATTTTCTTTTCTATTATTCTGTGGTTCTATTTTAACCTTGAGATGGCATCATTATCTTAAATTTAGAAAGACACTTGTAATAGCTTATTATAGATTGTAGTTTTTATACTTTGAAATCTTTTTCTGTTAAGAACACTGCTGAAGAATTAAGTCATATTATCAATGAAAATTTCAGCCTAGACATTATTCCTTTTTCTAGCATATTAAATTTTAATACAATTTATCACTGAACTTATTATCTATTATAATTCACATCAGAAAAAAAAGAAGAATCCATGTCAAGGAGCACCATGTCTTATATCTGTGTTTAAAGGACACTGTATGCATCCTCTGACTATGTAGGAGAGAAACTATAGCTCTCTAGCAGATGTCTCAGTGAACTTCCATAAACCGATCTACCTATAAAGCAGCAAGAGATTTTCAGCAGTGTATGTTTGAAAAGACAAAAGAATAGAATTGTTTTGGCTGCATTTTCTAGACTAGTAGGAAACACCTTCTTGGGGTGCCTGGGTGGCTCAGTTGGTTAAGCAACTGCCTTCAGCTCAGGTCATGGTCCCGGAGTCCCGGGATCGAGTCTCACATGGCTCTTGGCTCAGCAGGGAGCCTGCTTCTCCCTCTGACCCTCTCCCCTCTCGTGCTGTCTCTCTCTCTCTCTCTCTCTCTCTCTCAATCTCTCAAATAAATAAATAAAATCTTAAAAAAAAAAAGAAAGGAAACACTTTCTTGAAAGAAGCAAGTCTTGAGCTGAGCATAAAGGAGGAGAGGATTTCAAAGACTTAACAAGAGTGGGAATTGCACACATGTCTAACTAGGTCTGCAGACCCGAAAAGGCATGGGGTTTGTGGAGGACACTAAAGAATTGTCCGGAAAGAAGGAAGATGCCTTGTTGGACAGTGAGGATGGTTGGATAGGGTAAGAGGGGCCAAGTCCTCAGGAGCTTTCAAATTCAGGCCAAGGAGCTTCAATTAACTACAGTAAACAATAGAGCGTTAGTGCGTGTTTTTTTTTTTTTAAGATTTTATTTATTTATTTGAGAGAGAGAGAATGAGAGATAGCGAGCACGAGAGGGAAGAGGGTCAGAGGGAGAAGCAGACTCCCCGCTGAGCAGGGAGCCCGATGCGGGACTTGATCCCGGGACTCCAGGATCATGACCTGAGCCGAAGGCAGTCGCTTAACCAGCTGAGCCAACCAGGCGCCCGTTAGTGCGTGTTTTTAAGGAGTGATGAAAAAAAGCTGTTTTTGAAGAAAGTGTTTAAATTCTTAGTTCTCAAAGCACAGTGGTAACTAATAAAAGCAGCGTGGATTAAAACACTCTTCTTTGTCATGCAACGAGGAGACAGTATACAGAGGAGCTGGTCCTTTGTCTGCCACTCTTTAAATGTTAACCTCCGTATAAGCACATGTAAATTCTTCTTGATAGATACCGTGTGAACACATTTCCATTATGGCTGCATGGGAAATTTGTGTGTGTGTATGAGTAGGTGGGTTGTCTTGTTTGGTCTGGTTTGGCATCTCTTCAAGTTGTCCATTTCTGTTGTGGTTGGGCCTTATTCTCCTATGTTATTTTATCTATATAGGTTGCTGCTCCTGCTCAATGGGAGATGGTGGATTGCACTGCCCATCCACCGAGCCAGTAGCAAACACAGGTGCCAGTGGGCTTGTGACTCCTTCATTTGAGAAAAGTAAGTGCCTCCAGGCTATGAGGATGGGCCTAAGGAACAGAAGATTCCTCTCCTTACACCATAAAAGATTTCAGCTCAGGATTTCATAGAAGCTACACTGCTTATGTATTCTCAAATAAGATGGGGAAAAGTGCTAATAGGATAATAATTGTGCATAGATAGGATACTCATTTAAAAAAATAAAGTTTGGGGAACCTGGGTAGCTCAGTCGGTTAAGCATCCGACTTTTGATCTCAGCTCGGGTCTTGGTCTCAGGGTTGTGAGTTCAGACACTGAGTTGGGCTCCACACTAGACATGGAGCCTACTTAAAAAAATAATAATAAAAAAATTAAGTTCTTATAATATAGTAATTGGTAGTATTATAGACACATTCTCCAATGAATTTAACCCATGTGATAATTCCAAGAAGTTTGCCCCAAGTACCATTTTTTTGGGAGAGACTTTTTTATTTTAGCAGCTGAGACTTTTCCCCCACTCATCTCCTTCAGGGCCAGGACCAATTAGTGCTTAATTACATTTTGAATCTATAGACTTTAAATATACCCTTTCTTATAAAATAAGAAAAATCTTTGAAAGTAATAAACTTTGACATACAGAGTAGTAGAGTGAATTACATTTGTGGTCTGAATTTCAGGTTATTTATTTGTTTGAGCTAAAATTGGTATGTAACATTATATTAGTATAAGGTGTACAACATAATAGTTCAATACTTGTATACATTACACAGTGATCACCACAATAAGTCTAGTCACCATCCGTGACTATACAATTCACCCCCTTCACTCTTTTCACCCTCCCCTAACCTCCTTCCCCTCTGATAACCACCAGTCTGTTTTCAACCTTGCCCTAGCTCTTGGTTGTCTCTAGAACCTTTGTGATTGTCTAACCTGATTTATTCTTGATAGTCCCAGTTGTTGAGAGTGTGCTAGGACAGGTCCAAAGGAAGGGACCTAGATTCAGGCTGATTGGAAGCCAGATTCTCCAGGCAGCAGCTCTTAAAGTATGCAAATATATATAGTCCTGTGGGACCAGAATCGTACACCCTGCTGACCTCCAGACCAGGAGATCTGAAGGTATCCCCTGGGTGCAGTTGCCAAGAATCAGGGTTTCAGTCAAGTGTAAAAGATCCTTTCTGGGAGATACCAGTGAGCTGTGGCAAGGCCGAGGTGGGGGGTGGGGTTTGCATAGATGCTGTCTCTGCTTGCATCCTCCAGAGTGCTTCTGTAGCCTTTAGATGTGTGGCTTTAACCTGAAGCCTATCCCTCAGGTTAAAGCTCCTGGATGATCAAATGGGTCTTTTTCATGTGCACTCTGGGGGTGTATTTCAGTTTGCTGTCTGCGTATTGCCCAGGATATGGTATCCTGTCCAGAACTATCTTTCCAATTGTTACAGACCTGTGGAGCCTAGAAGCACAAGCCTCCCCAGCCACCAGAGGCAGGCAATTGGGTGGCCTCTGTGTGGACTGATTCATCCACCGGCTTTAGCAAGGCTGCGGGAGAGTGTTGGGTGTGGGACAGGCCTGTGCCAGGAAAGAGCATCTTGGGTGGGGCACACCTACTATTTTAGCAGAGCTGGAGTAGAGCATTCTGGGAGGGACATGCCTTGGTTTGAGCCATGTTATGTTTGCACGCACCTGCTTGCCCTGGCAAGGTAGAGGGAGAGTGTAATAACTGGCACTCTCCAGCAGCTCCATCCACAAGAAAAATTCCAGTGAATCTTTTAAGATTTAGCAGGTGAGTCTCTTTCACATATAATCTAGTCACTTCTCAAACAGCTACCTTTGTGCTGGTTCCCCAGACGGGTGAGTCCATGCATGAGCCCCTCAAAAGGAGTATCTCAGATCCCCATAGCCCTTGGGCTCCCTGGACATAAGCCCCATGTTTCGAGAAGCAGACTTTTTGGGGGCCTCATATGTCTGGTACAGGTCCCAAGAGTTGGGGTCCTGATGTGGAGCACAATCCCCTCACTCCTCAGGAAGTTCTAAGCCTGTGAGATCCTTCCCTATTGTGAGTCACTGTACCTAGGGTGAGCTTTTCGGTAAGATTGCATTTCTGCCTTTCCTACCTGGCTTGATGTGGCCATTTTTCCCTTGTTTTGGAGGAAGCAGACCAGCTAGTTTCAGTTCTTTTTAGGTGGGAGTTATTCCATATAGAGTGGTAGATTTGGTGTATCTATGGGAGATGAGTTCAGGGTCTTCCTATGCCACCATCTTGGATCATCCCCATGCACGCACAATGGAATTCAAATTATTTAAAACAACTGAACACACTTATGTGAAATTGCAATGCACTTCCAGTTGATTAGGCTTATTTGTAATTAAGTTAGAAAGGGAAACCCCCAAAAGCCCTCTTAAGACATGGTGAAATATATGTCAACTGTATTGTTGTCAAAGGCATTTCACTTTTATATAAGAAATGTGAGGATTATAAATAAGGATGTATGCAAATCACTTAGCACAGTGTGTGGAATACATAGTAAATGCTCATTAAACATAGTTGCAGTAGTAGTGGTTGTTATTAGTCAAGCAGAGTTTATATTTGGCTGCTGTCTGCTGGCTAGCAATGAATCTTAAATAGTGGAACTCACATTTCTATAGGAAGAAGTGAAAATATATCAGATGTTGGGCCTTCACTGACTTTCTGCTAGGAAACCCCATTTGGCATTCAGTTAAACTGTCTTTTAGTTTTTGTATGCCACTTTCCTAAACTAATGTTTCTTTACTTTACATCATAATTCCCAAGGCTTTCCTCCTTATGTTTTTCTCCCTACGCAATATACCTAATAGTAAAGTCTGTCAACAAATTCAATATGTAATTTAACATTTTTTTTTGTCTCCGGAAATTACATTATGCTTTTCTTATCTGGCATTTTCTTCATTAATAATGCTGATTCCTGAAAAGTCTTTTATATAGAAGCTTCATTCATTTTCTGATCCTATTTTGTAAAAGTTATATAGAAAGACCTAAACCCTAAACCCTAACCCCAACCCCAATCCCAACCCCAACCCGATCTACTCATATAATTTAGTATCATTCCTTACGCCTGAAATAAAGAAAGGCTAAAGGAAATCAAACCATGAACAAGTGAGAATTTTTAGAGTTTAGCAGTATAATTAATTCCTCATCCCCAAAACACTGGCACAGCACAAAGGCAAAATCAATGTTGCAATGTGTAAAAAAGGCAAATGAAAGATAATACAATTTATTTTTATCCATTTCTGTAATATCTGTATGCAGTATTTTAAGGCCAGGTTTATTATATATACTGATAGAATTTTTGTACACTAAAATATACACAAATAATTTTTATTAAAGTAGGATCATACTAGAGAGACAGTTTGGCAGCCTGCTTTCTTTTCACATAGCAACACTGTGCGCTTCCCCTGTGCCGTTAGCCGCAATGTTGGACCATGTTTAATGACTGCATATGTCCCTTTTTGGAAAGGGGCTCTAGGAAATACAGATTTTTATGGTTACCTTAAGGGTTAAGAGCTATAAAATTGTGGTTTTCATCTTTGACATTTTAAAATCAGACTGTATGTTAGACTAGACATCCATTTTGTAAAAAATGTTTTCCCCTGCTTTGGGGGCCATGGACATAGTGGAGCTGAGGCAGGAGAACACAGGATTCTTGAGAAAGGCCCCTCCCCTCTAGCTAGTCTAGGCCAGAGGGGGGTCATACCTGTGATTTGGACTTGCTTCTGTATGTCAACAGAATGGTGTATAACAGTTTTGATTTCTTAAAGGTCTTTTCTAAGGCAGATTTTAAACTCTTTAATGAAAGGCAAGGGGGAGTAGTACATTTGTGTTACAGTTAGCCAAACTAGGATATCCATGACCAATATGTAGATTTGTTACAGATGAAACATGAGCTATTAATTTAGCCTTAAAAAAAGAAATTAAGATATATATATTTATAATATGTAGCTAATGGCTATAATAACAGCTAATGGCATGAGGTAAGTACCCAGTGTTGCTAAGTAAAAAAAAAAAAAAAAAAAAAAGCAGGCTGCCAAACTGTGCCTTTGTATGATCCTACTTTAATAAAAAGTATTTGTGTGTTCTTGGTGTAGAAAATTCTATAAGTAGAGGGGACGCCTGGGTGGCTCAGTCATTTGAGCGTCTGCCTTCGGCTCAGGTCATGATCCCAGGGTCCTGGGATCGAGCCCCACGTCAGGCTCCCTGCTCAGCGGAGAGCCTGCTTCTCCCTCTCCCTCTCCCCCTGCTTGTGTTCCCTCTCTCGCTATCTCTCTCTCTGTCAAATAAATAAATAAAATCCTTAAAAAAAAAAGAAAAGAAAAATTCTATAAGTAGACACAGTAAACCTGGTCTTAGAAAATATATGTTACACTGTTAAATAGTGTAGAAGGGAACTATGACATCCTACTTGTATTTTGTCAGATGAAACCACTTGACAAGTAGAACTCTCCTGAGACCACATGAAGGAGCCTTCCTCAGATTTCATCTAAAATAATATACTGATGCTGAGCTGAATGTGCATATGCGCTGGTTTGCTTCGAAAGTCATTATGAATTTAAAATGCATTCAAATAAAAAGCTCTGATTACAAATTGTTGTACTTACTGTCTTATAGATGATCATTGTGTGAGTCGCTGTAACTCCCAGAGCTGCATGTTAGTCCAGGAAGAAGAGCAGTATCTACAGAGTGGAGACCAGCAACTGACTCGTCATGTGTTGCTATGTTTACTTCTCATTATTGGCCTGTTTGCTGTAAATGTTTCTTCTGATTTTTGTTTTGGGGCCATTTCTTTAAATGTTTGGCAAAGATTTTATTCAGGCATCTGGGGGAAACTTAGTTGCTGCTTCTGGGAGGGGTGGGTGGCAACGAGGCCAATCTGAATCCTGATCTTGAGCTGTTTTGGAGAGCAAGGGGAATGAAGAATTCACAGCACTCTGCTGCCTAAATGCCCCAATAGCGTCTTTTGCTTAGAGTCGTTTACTCTATTCTCTGAACCTAAGTTTCTGGTAAAACCAGGTATCCCCACGCTGTGTATGGGGCCGCTTATTCTAATGTATTCCTTCCAGGACTGACCTCAGTGGATAAATGCCTACATGGTCTCGCAGCAGACATTCCTCAGATAAATAAGCTTTTAAAACAGAATTTTTCATTATGAAAATAACACAACCACTTCATACAGTAGATAGTTATAAGATTACCGCCTTCTATTTTGAATACATTTTTTCATGGTTCTAATTGTCATACAGATTTATACCCTGCTTTGTCACCTATGTCTACCATTTTCATCTTGCTACATAGTTGTTCCTAACTGTTACTTTAAATGGCTCCTTAATAAACCATAGAGGAGATACATTATAATTTTCTCAACCACTTTCTTGGGGATGATTATTCCTAGTTCTTCAAAACGCTTAAATAAACATCTCCATGCAATAGTTCCGTATGATAGACTCTCAAGGTTGGGAAATCTGGATCAAAGAGTACAAATATTTCGGTGCCTTTGGATGCATTCTATCAAATTGTTTTCTGAAGGAGTAGTATAGATTTGTAAAAGTACTCTCACCAGCACTGAATGTTATAAATTTTAAAATTTGATAATTTTATAAGTGAAATACAGCACTTTATTTTTTCAATGCATTTCTCTGATTACTGGGGCTTTTAGAATTAGTTTTATGTCCTCTTTTGTGAATTATCAGTTATTATTATATAATTCTTTGAGATGGTTCAAGTGTAACTTACCTAGAGATGGGAGATGGACCATATAACATATGAAGAAACCTTTTTACATGGGGATGCTTGTTACATAGAATGCTGTCAGCCAGCACCATTTTAACTGCTGCTTAAGAAAAAAAATCAAAAAGTAAGAAATGCTGCCAAGAACGGCTGCTTAGCGATGTGATTGTTTTCATTGTGTAGAACTAATTTTAAAATCAGTCCTGTCTTAGGCTAGTCGGCAGTCCTGATGTATTATGTAAGCTTCTGTATTATGGCGCATGTCTTCTTGCTTCAAGTCTGATCAAATTAGATGCTGTTTGAATGACATCTGTCAAGAGGAGAGGTTGAAACCTCTTGTTCAAAAGACAAAGCCTCTATTCTGTCAGTGTTTTTCCTTTTAGTCTTTTTCTGCCTGATTATTAAGCAGATAAGTTATTGTACTGTGTTCTGGATAGAGAGAAATGATTAGCTAGCTTCATTTTAAAACACTATTTTCACCTTCCTTTACAGAATCTTTCCAGTTGTTTGTGGTGGCTATTCAACCAAGAACCTGGAAGACTCTATGTTGAGTTACAGTTTTTCTGTGCTGTGTTTAACTTTGGCCAGGTATTTATTCCCTGAGAACTTGGAAGGCTTTTTTCTGTTTTCCTGGATGGGCTGTTTGGGGGGCAGTGGTCCGGATGTTGTTTTCTTTTAAATCGAAAGGGTTTAGTTGGTTTGCTGGCTGCTGGTGCATGACAGCTGACAGTGGCTGCCAGTCTCCATGTTGGTTCAAGTCCTCAGAATGCACCGGAGTGTTTCAGTCAGAAACACCAAATCGTTTTTGCTTTGGTTTTAAAATTAAGAATGATAATTTAAGCAGGGACAAGATGTTCCAGCTTCTTTTTAAACTTTGTGATGGTCTTAATAAGTCACTTTGGGAAGAAGACTTACCTTCTCTGAGCCTTTAGTTTCATCACTTAAATTGATGAACATCATTTCATTTACATTTCAATGTTTCTTGAAGAATAGGTACTTAAATCTTTTTAGAAAATCATGTGGTAGATAAATAAATTTTGGCCAGGGATAGTTAGTTACCATTCCTTGAGGACCTACTACTATATGCCAACCATTATTAAGCATGATACATTAGTCATCTTGCTTAAACATCTCAAGAATACCTACAAAGTAGACATTATCATTCCCAGTTTACAAATTAGAAACTAAAATTCCATGAAGAACTAATATAATAGGTGCTATTGTTTTTATGTCACTATTAAAATGGATATTTAAGGATAAGTGATGTTTTATGTATTGGGAAGATCTTTTTATGTGTAAAGTCCAAAATGTGATTCTGTTTTTAATCCCTTACCTTTTAATTAGAGAATATTAGTCCGCAGATTAAGTATCGGGTTGAAGAAAATACTGTGTTTGAAATCATGGGGTTTTAATAATCAACTGAGTCAGTTAACATTTATCAGTAAAGAGTCCCGCACATTTTACCCTAACATTAATTTCCTTTTTTTAAAAAAAAGATTTTATTTATTTATTTGACAGACACAGCGAGAGAGGGAACACAAGCAGGGGGAGTGGGAGAGGGAGAAGCAGGCTTCCCGCGGAGCGGGGAGCCCGACATGGGGCTCGATCCCAGGACCCCGGGATCATGACCTGAGCCAAAGGCAGACGCTTAATGACTGAGCCACCCAGGCGCCCCTAACATTAATTTCTTGAAATATTTCCATTTTGTTTTGCCATTATTGTGGGAGCAAAATGACTCTGTCCAGATAGATAAGTGACCCATTCAGTTTGTTACAGATAGACTTGAGTATCCCAAGCTACTCGATGCCCACCTCACTTTGTGATTCTGTGTAAGATCTGATTCTGTTCCCAAGACCTATAAAATACTAGGTTGAAAACTCATGGTCTCACTCAGCATTTTGTATTCAGGAAAGCCACTCCAGGCTGAGTCACCCCAAGACTGGCACTGAGAAGGCTTCACAAAGAAGCTAATGCCAGGAATGTTGCATTTGAAATGATGCCCCCACAGCTAATGGCCCAAGTGTTTCAAAGGAGAGAGAGAGATATACAGCCCCCACACACACACCACCACCACCACATCCTATATAGGTGTTGTAGTAAGATCATTCCTTTTTGGTTGTTTGTAGTTTGGGGGTGAAGAAAGGTAGATCCTTCGTGCAATATATTACATTCTCCATCCCACCTCCCACCAGCTTGCACTTAGATCCTTATGCCACTGTGCGTGACAAATGGCAGCTCCTAGCCTCCTGCCTCTCCAAGCAGTCCCAAGTGTTCTGATCTGTGGCTGACTTCTGGTGCCATTTTGCTTCATCACCCCCAGATCCTTCAAAGCTTTTCCCTAAGCACCTAGCCAACTTCATTTCACATAAAGTTTGTTCGGTTACTTCATTATAACCAGATACTATATAATTCTGTAATTTCTCAAGTGTTAACAGAAAAATAATACCTAAGCACAATAGAAGCTAATTTATTTTCTTTTTTAAAAAGAGGAAAAAAAGACATAAAGCTTTTATTTATTTATTTATTTATTTATTTATTTATTTATTTATTTGACAGAGACACAGCGAGAGAGGGAACACGAGCAGGGGGAGCGGGAGAGGGAGAAGCAGGCTTCCTCGCTGAGCAGGGAGCCCGATGTGGGGCTTGATCCCAGGACCCTGGGACCATGACCTGAGCTGAAGGCAGACGCTTAACGCCTGAGCCACTCAGGCGCCCCATCATAAAGCTTTTAAATATTTTCATTTTTCTTCAGTAAGTTAGCATGAAGATGTGGTTGCTCAGTACTGGTTTAAATCGGTTATCCAACATAATTCGTAGGATAGGTGACTGGAAAGAGACAGCCAAGTATCATAACTGCCTCCAGGCATTAAACTTTAGAGGGCCTGCCTTACAATATTGCTCTAATCACTATGGGTTTGCTTCCCTCAGCACTAAATATGGTGACTTCCATAACTTCCCCGTCTTAACATTCTAGTGTTGAATTCATAACTATAACTTTTCTTCTTCCATAGGGATTTATTTCCTTTGGCATCTTTGGATTGGACAAACATTTAATCATTCTGCCTTTCAAAAGAAGGTAAATTGAGTTTTGAAATTAATCTGTATCTGTAAACGTAATGACAAGGCCATTCTATTAAGATACTGATATTTTTAAACCTTTAGTAACTGCTAGGAGACTACAGAAAGGGTAAATTAAACACTGCAGAAAGGTTATATGTTGATTCACATATCTGTTGTAAATAACTGCAGAGAAAATACTGGAAGAACTCTTATTAATCCAACATTGTCATTTGCATTTTAACAAGAATTGATGGATGCTGACTTCTACCTATGCCATTAACTACATAAAGTAAAATGAAACTTGAAAGTGTATTTAAAAATGGAAATAATAGATGGTGTGCCCCCAAAGGTCTATATTTGACAATATAGGTTCTCCTTTGACAATAGGATTTCTCTTTCTATCAAACTGACAATTTATAGAAAACTTAAATTCTCTTCTTGCTAAATTTTTGGGGTTTTTTTTTGCTTGGTGAAGAGTTTCTTTAGATTCCGATTGGGAATTTCTTTATAATAACAATGATAGTGTGAATATAATAATGAAGTGGGAATTCTCCAACTTGGGAGTGGCAGGAAAGGGGGGCACAAGTCTTTGTATATCCTCATTTGTTTTCAAAGTCAAAATTAGTAGAAATTAGAAGTACTAGTGGAATTTATCCAACTATATAAAAAGTACCCAATATATGGTCACTCTTCTTTCTTCTCCTTCTTTTTTGTCATCATTAACATCATCACATTATTAAGATGTAGTTGCTAGGGTCATAATCATTTCATTAAGGAGGAAAAGTGTAATAGGAAAGTCATTGAACTTAGTTAACAGCTTTATAATGTTGATCAGATAAAATAGTCAACAGATCTATTGTCCGAGGTGACAGAAACAGAAATGTGCTGTATTCCAGATCCTAGTATTTGTCTCTTTGGTACTGAAATTGGAAAACGATTAAATAAAATACTTGATCTCTGTAAGTAATTTTTGCAACTTAAAACAGTAGAATGTAGAATAAGAAAAGAACTTCATTTATTGGCAGAAACTGAAATGGATCAAATATGTCAGGAGGGTTTATAAAATGTTCAAGTCTCAAGTCTCCCACCCTGCCTCACCTCACCCCCATCCTACCTGCTTGGACCAGGAAACCAAGTGCAGGTTATGTCTTTGCCTCGGAGACTAACGATATCTGGATGTTGTAGATGTTGGCTTTGGAAGAGCCATGTTGATGGGGTGATAAGCAAGAAGGGGTTTTCTCTCAGTGCTTTCCTTTCCTTAAAAGTGGCCTCCATAAATTTTGGTTTTTAGACTTGAATTCCTATGGAATAATAAAGAATCAGCAGAAAACAGGGGTTCTCCTGTTCCTGAGGAAATAAAAATGACCTGTCAGCAATTTATCCATTATCACCGTGACCTGTGCATCCGAAACATTGTCAAGGAAAGAAGGTAAGTACAAATTCCAGATAATTATATTTTAAATGATTAATTTTGGTTTGTAACAGGCTAAGAATGTGGTTGTAACTAACTACATGGTTGTTATTTTCAATAGCATGTTTACATGTAAAAGTTAAAATAGCTGTGGGTCAGTTTATAGTTTAAGAAACAATATATAAGATTTTTACACTTTCTAAGTGTTATATTAACTGCCAATTTCCATATAAAATGTGAAAACTAATTTAGAATGAACCAAGATGTCGTGAAATATTAACATTCACTTCACGTTGGCCATTAGTGTCTCTCACAGAGCTATGAGATACACTGGATTTAGAAGTGGCTTTCTATTCTCCATCTCCTAGCGGTATGTTATTTCATACTATTAATGACACTGTCAGGAAAATGAAATGAAATTTGTATTTTAATTAATTTGGCTGCTTATTTTTCCCTTCAAGTCCTAATCTTCAGTCTATGACATCATATTTATTCTTCTAATCCTCAAGGTATGGAGGATGCAGCAGGAAATGAATGTTAAAGTGCCATGATTTTTGGTTGTCATAAATGAGGAAAAAAAAAACACAACATAAAGAACCAAATACGTTTATGTGTATAACTACGTATTTGAAAATTTATGAAGATTACCATTCAGGGTCATATATTTACACTTATTATGCCAGTATATTTAATTATAACCGAAAGGAGGCCTGGTATAGCCAGTGGAAAGGGGACTCACTGGTTGCGCACTGATACCAGAGGCCAGGTCCTGAATCTGCCACTTACTAGCTATGTGACGTCGGGCCAGTTCGATTCTCTGAACCTTTGTTTTCCTCTTATTTGAAGTTAGATAACATGTCTTTGAATTGGATAGCAAAATCTATATGATGGTCCAAGCTCAGTTTCTGGAAATGGTAAACTATGAGGAAAAGTTAGTTTCTTACCCTTAAAGAGCCAAACAGAATTATTTCAAAGTTCCATCTGTGGCTAGTTCCAAGAATTTACAATTTTTTTTTTAAAGGAAGAAAGGGCACTCCACTTCAGAAAGGCCCCCCTGACTGTGACTGCCTACTGTCAGAAGCATGGCTCTTGCTTCTAGCTGAGCGGACACTGGCTGATGGTGCTGCTGTGCATCCTCTATGATGGCACATTCTCTGCATTCTGTACAGTTCCATGCACCGTGCTTGGAGCTTCCTGGTCAGTCATCAGGAAGCAAGTGCTATTCAGTTGGTGTCTGGGATTACAAGGTGTTTGTTAGGCTATAAGTTAAAACTCAACAAGCAGGGAGAAGGATCAGACAGAGGTGGTAATATTCAGGCTTTTGTTCAGAGTGATGTTTGTCGTGGCAAAGCATAAATTAAGATATCTTATTACTAAGCAAAATACTGATGTTAAAATATTTTGATTTATGTACTTGAGAAGATTTTTCATGTATATGAACCTCTTTTCTAATTTTTCTATGAAACGCTATATTCCTTGGTGGTTAAATGGTCTAAAATGTTTGTCACCTATTGCTCATTTCATCTTGATTTTCATCCGCTGTTTCCTGTTGTCAAGCACTTCAGGTTTTACAGCTTGACTAATGCTTGTGGACAGATTCATGTTGTCTCTTACATATTTGTATGAAAACCTACAGAATTCATTTAATTGATTCTTTAACATTTCCCTTCCCCTTGTTTATTTGTTCATACGTGAGGTACCCCACATTTGCATTAGGAAGACAGATTTTTAAATAATCAAGAAATAGATTCATCATCAAAGTACATTTTGAAGACCTTACATTTGTAGCAAGACAGATCACACTTGTTCTTTCCTTACTTCCTAATGCAAATTCTTGACAAGCGTTATCAGTAAGAATGTCTTGCTGCTGAAGGCAGGAAGAAAGACTGTTTGTGGGCACTGTGATAAACAGAAAATAATGACGTTTGATTTGAGTAGTTTAGTAAAAATAGTCACTTCTTAAGAGCTTGTAAAAAATATTATTTAATGTTCCTGAGACAATTAAGTTATTTATTATACCTGAGTATAACATAAAATGAACACTATTCAGCTGTCTACAGAATGGATCTGATCATAAAAGACCAGCTACTATAAAAAGAATGCTTCTTCATAGATGCATTTACATTATGTCATTTTTTTTTACATGTTTCTGTTTTCACAAGCATTATTGGCATATTTTATTTTTTCCTGGTGGATCTTTCTAGGGTCAGGTGAGTTAACAAACCCTTTATATTCAGAAGAGTTTCATTCCTGCCACACTTTTAACTATCATGCTGTGTTTCCCTGTCTCCTGTTTTTCCTTGCTTGTCCTCTATCATGCAGTGCTGATACCGGGTTTACAGAACATATGGGTGAATCATTCCTTTGACACACAGGTGTGGTGCAAAGACATCCGTTGGGACCTTCTGTGGCTGTGACCTGGTGAACTGGCTCATTGAAGTCGGCCTTGCCTCCGACCGCGGGGAAGCTGTGATATATGGAGACAGACTGGTGCAAGGGGGAGTCATCCAACATATTACCAACGAGTATGAATTTCGGGACGAGTACTTGTTTTATAGATTTCTTCAAAAGAGCCCTGAACAGAGTCCTCCTGCTATTAATGCAAACACGCCCCCACAGGAAACCTATAAAGAGATTGAGCATTCATCCCCATCCCCTAAGACCTAAATTATAAAGGAGACAACCCTGGGCCATATTCTAGCCCCAGATCTGTTTCTTATTAGCTGTGTGACCTTGGGCAAATCATAACCTCTCTGAACCTCAGTTGCCTCTTCTGCAAAATTTGGTGAGATGTGTTCCTACCCCGTGCGAACATTTTGTGATTTCATGTCTATGGAAAACACACAGGAAACTGACTTAGGAAAAAGAGAAAACCAAGTCAAAATTTAAAGTTCTGATGATAAATATAATAATTACTATAAACTAGTTATGCCAACATTTTAAAACATTGCTCCCCACATCTGTTTGCTATAATTTCAAAGTCAACATCTAATGTACTATTGCTTTAAATTGCCAAATTTGGCAGGTATACTGCTAGCAGGAAATGGACCTTAAATTATGACAACTTTGCACTTATTGATAGCACCTCCTGAAAAAGAATTTTAATGATTCTGATAAAAGGCCTTATTCTGTTTTTCCCATTTTCTTGACAAATAGTACTCATTAAAAACTGGAAGCCGTATTTTTTTAAGGTTCATCTTTTCTTATTTTTGTATCCAAAATACTAATCTGTACCACAGGAGGTGAATAAGAACCACCATAAATATTATCTCCAAAATCCATCAACAGAAGTCTAATCTTTAACTTTTGTACTAAAAATAATTTCAGCAGTTTTGTTTAAATTTTATCAACAAAATTATTGTCATATATCAATTCTGGTGTTTGCACAAAGCATCACAGTGCAGAAGAATAGCCCTATCACTTTATTCCCTGTAGTTAAAAAAAAACAACTATATAATTCAAGTTAAGATTTAAAAATTCTAAACCTAACATCCTACTTTTACATCTAGAATTTAGTCTTTTTAAAGTATCCATGTATAATAATCTATAAACTTGAAAATTATTCAGTGTTGCCCTCAGATAAGCTTTATCTTCAATAAATTAAAAAGAGATCTATTCACATGACCTTTGAACCTCTACTTGTTAGGTGTCAGTGCTGGTTTAACTTATTTAAGACATGTTTCAAGTATTTATTTTTCTCATACTTTTAATGTCTCATGTAAAAGCCATTTAGAAAAATAATTTATAGATTTAAATCACTGCCTTTTTAATGCAACAAATATGTAATTTTTTTAAAAAACCTGCATGGAAGCCTGGTGTATTTAACAAGTAAATTATACTTTATTGTGTAGTATTAACCTGTACCAACTTTATGTTACGATTAGGGAATGGGGATATTTTTTCAGCAGAACTATCTTGCTGCAAGACCCTTTTTTTCATATGACCACATTATAAGTCTCAGAATGCTCAGGAGTAAGCATAAAGCCTCACTGTTATACCAGGAGACTTTTATAGTGACAGCAATACAGATATTAATTCACATGCATGCAGGCAACTCAAACTGGAGAATCTGTTTTGTGAACAAGTCATACTTCACATGTTCTGTTATTTGCATGAAGGGAATAGCAGCATCTTTTTCCATGGGAAACACTAAGAGAAAACCCTGGGTCTGAATGATCTGTTTCAGATAAGCAAAGGCTTTTTAGGGATGTTTTTAGGATTATGGATATGCTAATTTTGTTAAATGAAAATATTTGTAACTTTTACTCTCACTGACAAAGCAAGTTTCTCAATAAAATACCTATTTTAACTTGCATTGCCATTATCTTTTCTTTGAGTAATCTGAAAAATGCAGAAGCCATCACAGAGGTCTTTTCTATACGTTTTCAATTTTTTTTTTTAAGATTTTATTTTTTTGAGAGACAGAAAAAGCACGAGCAGGGGGAGGGGCACAGGGACAAGGAGACTCCCTACTGAGCATGGAGCCCATCATGGGGCTTGACATGGGGCTCAATCCCAGGATCCTAAGACCATGACCTGAGCCAAAGTCAGACATTTAACTGACTGAGCCACTCAGACGCCCCTCAGTGTTTTGTTAAATGGGTCTCCTGAGATTGTTCCATTTTTCATGACTCTATGCACGGGGATCTATATGCACAGGGCCTTGCTCAATTATGCACTCAGTAAGCACTTTTTGTTAATGAATCAATATGACAGAGTCCTTTGCACATTTCATAATATTTAATATGCAGGGTCACAGCTGAGAAAATTACCTGATAGAATTTTGATTTAAATCTACCCCTTTTAGGTGCCTGGCTGGCTCGGTTTGTAGAGGAGGCAACTCTTGATCTCAGGGTCATGAGTTCAAGCCCTACATTTGGTATAGAGACTACTTAAAAAAAAAAAAATTACCCTTTTAGGCTAATATTCAGTATGGTAAGTTGTTCATTTCTTTGTTCTGATTAATTCCCTGAATAGCTTTTGTTTAAACTTCAATAATTTTGGGATAAGGTAGAGTGTGCTTGGAATTTTAAGAATAACGATTAATGACATTAAGTTTGTAAAAGCAAGAAAAATGTAAAACTATTATTTTACATGTTTGCTATGTAGGATATAGCTCTTAGTTTTTGCCCCTTCAATTCTCATATGACATAAAATATTAAATTACTTTAGACTACTGGTCATAGGTAGTCAAGTGATGTCTGATGGTTAGAAACATAGTTCAGGATCAGAAATGTTATCACCATTCTTCAGGAAAAGGTGAGATGATAAATTTCTATGATTGGTATGAGAAAAGCCTGAAGTAATTAATTAAAAAGAGAAAACATTCACTCTGTTGAATCTGTTTTTGGCAAATTTTACAAGTAAGGGAACTAAATTTCCAAAATTCTAGGCTGCATAATTATTTCTAGGACAAAATTTTTGGTAGATCAACAAAACTAAAAGACAATCTACTGAATGTGAGAAGATATTTGCAAATAACATAACTTAAAAAGGATTAGTATCCGAAATATATAAAGAACTTACACAACTTGACACCAAAAACCAAATAATCCAATTAAAAAATGGGCAGAAAACACAAACAGACATTTCTCCAAAGAAGACATATAGATGGTCAACAGGCACATGAAAAGATGCACAATATCACTCACCATCAGGGAAATGCAAATCAAAACCACAGTAAGATGTCATCTCACACCTGTCAGAATGGCTAAAATCGAAAACACGAGAACAAGTGTTGGCGAGGATGTGGAGAAAAGGAACCCTCGTGCATTGTTGGTGGGAACGCAAACTGATGTAGCCCCTGAGGAAAACAGTATGGAGGTCCTTCAAAAAATTAAAAATAGGACTACCATATGATCCAGGAATTGGACTACTGAGTATTTACCCAAAGAATACAAAAACATGAATTTGAAAGGATATATGCATCCCTATGTTTATTACAGCATTATTTGCAATAGATAACCAAGTGTCCATCATTAGATGAATGGATAAAGAAGATGTGATATATATATATACACACACACACACACACAATGGAATATTATTCAGCAATAAGAATGAAATCCTGCCATTTGCAACAATATGGATCTACAGAATATAATGCTAAGCGAAATAAGACAGTCAGAGAAAGACAAATACCATATGATTTCACTCATATGTGAAATTTAAGAAAAAAACAAAGGAAAGAAAAGGAAACCAAAAGAGAAAATATAACATACAGAGAACAAACAGATTGGGGATGGGGGAGAGTGATGGGTGAAACAGGTGAAGGGGATTAAGAGTACACTTATCTTGATAGCACTGAATAATAGATGGAATTGTTGAATGCCTATATTGTACACCTGAAACTTTTTGGTTGAAGATTAATATATAAATTGATGCTTTCACCAAAGATCAAACAAACTAGCTTTCTCTAAAGTACTCAATTTATTAAACTATTCCCTGGGTTTATTACACAGTGGTAAATAATAAACCACACCATTTAAGGGTTAACCAAAAAGAAAAAAAACAAAAGCTTAATTTCAGCTACTATATTTTTTACTTAAGAAATACATGAAATTTAAGAAAACCTTAAATGTTCTAAGATATACCACAAGGCATTAATTACCCACATGATTACCAAAACCCAAATACTGTATCGGATTTACAGAGTCAAAGCCTCCCAAACTGTTTCTTAATTCACATATCCTTATAATAATCCTTGTATTTAGGGAGGTATTTATTCCCATTTTGAATATGGAAAAAGGCAACAAGTTGGACCTGTGGCTTTACAAAGGTTATCAAGTAGTACAGATAGTTTGTCTCGGTAATTTGCTCAGCTTTACAGAGGACTGTACAAGTTATTTCCATCACCACTCAAATGCTCATTTAACAAATATTTATTGAGCATCTAGCTTGTGCCAGTGTTGAATACTGAGCTCACAATGGTGGGAACAAAGATGGTTCCTAACCTCATAAAGCTTCTAGATTACTGTGAAGGACAGATGTTAGACATATAATTACCCTTCTGATCAGGATCACATGTGGCTCTGAGAGTATGTAACAACAGACTTGACCCTGTGGTATTGGGGAAGACTTTCCTAAGGAACTCATGTTTCAGCAAA
This sequence comes from Zalophus californianus, assembly GCF_009762305.2. NCBI lineage: Eukaryota > Metazoa > Chordata > Mammalia > Carnivora > Otariidae > Zalophus > Zalophus californianus. The sequence continues at coordinate 137,549,413 of NC_045597.1, read as the reverse complement.
ATTCTAAAGGATGAAAGGAACTACTGACACAAAGAGGAGTACATGAAATGAATGGTGCAAGGAAAGGGTACCGCTGTTGTGAAAGAACTGGGCACATTCGAGGATTTGAAACAGCAGCATAGGAAGAGCTTTTTAAAAAGGGGAAAGCAAATTGATGCAGGCACTGTGGAAAACAGTATGGAGGTTCCTTGAAAGTTAAAAATAGAATTACCATATGATCCAGTAATTCAACAACTGGGTATTTACCCAAAGAAAACAAAAACACTAATTCAAAAAGATATATGCACCCCTCTGTTTATTGCAGCATTATTTACAATAGCCAAAATGTGGAAGCAACCCAAGTGTCCAACCATAGATGAATGGGTAAAGAAGTTGTGGTATGTACATATACAATGGGATATTATTCAGCCATAAGAAAGAATGACATTTTGCCATTTGCACCAACATGGATGGACCCAGAGGGTATAATGTTAAGTGAAATAAGCCAATGAGAGAAAGACAAATACTGTATTATTTCACTCATACATAGAATTTAAGAAACAAAACAAATGAACACCAAAAGGAAGAAGAAGAAAAAAAAAACAGACTTAAGTACAGAGAACTGGTGGTTACCAGAAGGGAAGTGGATAGGGGGATGGGTGAAATCGTTGAAGGGGATTACGAAAAAAAGAAAAAACATTGGCAAAACTGTAATAAGATATAGGTGGGGAAGATCAGCAGGATCTTGTTGATAGTTGTTAAGGACTGGGACTTACTTCAATGACTCTTTAAGAGTTTTAGACTCAGCAATAAGAAAATGAACAATCTGACTTTTAAAATGAGCGAAAGAGGGGTGCCTGGGCGCCTGGGTGGCTCAGTTGGTTAAGCGACTGCCTTCGGCTCAGGTCATGATCCTGGAGTCCCGGGATCGAGTCCCACATCGGGCTCCCTGCTCAGCAGGGAGTCTGCTTTTCCCTCTGACCCACTTCCCTGTTGTGTTCTCTATCTCTCATTCTCTCTCTCTCAAATAAATAAATAAAAAATCTTAAAAAAAAAAAAAGAAGGAATTAAAAAAAAAAAAAGAAAGAAAGAGGGGTGCCTGGGTGGCTCAGTCGTTAAGCATCTGCCTTCAGCTCAGGTCATGATCCCAGGGTCCTGGGATCAAGCCCCACGTTGGGCAACCTGCTCTGCGGGAAGCCTGTTTCTCCCTCTCCCACTCCCCCTGCTTGTGTTCCCTCTCTCACTGTGTCTCTGTCAAATAAATAAAAACTTTAAAAAAATAAAATAAGGGGCGCCTGGGTGGCTCATTCGTTAAGCATCTGGCTTCGGCTCAGATCATGGTCCCAGGGTCCTGGGATCAAGCCCCGCATCGGGCTCCCTGCTCCGCAGGAAGCCTGCTTCTCCCTCTCCCACTCCCCCTACTTGTGTTCCTCTCTCGCTGTGACTCTCTCTGTCAAATAAATAAATAAAATCTTTAAAAATAAATAAAAAAATAAAATAAAATAATAAAAAATAAATAAAATGAGCAAAAGATCTAAACAGATATGTCACCAAAGAAGATAGATGGCAAATAAGCATATGAAAATATGTTCTGCATCATATGTCATCAGCAAATTAAAACAATGAGATACTACTACACACCTAGGAGGTGGCCAAAATCCAGAACACTGACAAATACCTAATGACAAGGATGTGAAGCAACAGAAACTCTCATTCATAGCTGGTGGAATGCAAAATCGTAGTCACTCTGGAAGGCAGTGTGGCAGTTTCTTACAAAACTAAACATACTCTGACCATACCATCCAGCACTCATGTTGCTGGGTATTTACCCAAATAAACTGAAAACTTATGTCTACACAAAAACCGGCACACAGATGTTTATAGCAGCTTTATTCATAATTACCAAAACATGGAAGCAACTAAGATATCCTTCAATAGTGAATATCAGCAACCAAGATATCCAGACAATGTAGTATTATTCAGCACTAAAAAAAAAATGAGCTCTCAAGCCATGAAAATACACGGAGGAAACTTAAATGCATATTACTAAGTAAATGAAAGAGCAAATCTGAAAAGGCTAAATACTGTATTATTCCCAACTATATGATATTCTAGAAAAGGCAAAACTATGGAGACAGTAAGAAAGATAAGTAGTTGTCAGGGATTAGGGGGAGGGAGAGATGAATAGGTGGAGCACAGATGATATTTAGAGGAGTGAATCTACTCTGTATGATACCATGATCATTAATACATATCATTATACATTTGTCCAAACCCAAAGAAGGTACAATGAGTGAACCCTAATGCAGACTATGGATTTGGGGTGATAATGATATGCCAATAGAGGTTCATCAATTATAGCAAATGTACCATTCTAGTGTGGGATGTTGATAGAGGGCAAGTTGGAGGTGGGACAGGAGGTATGTGGGACTCTGTACTTTCTGTTCAGTTTTGCTCTAAATCTAAAACTTGCTATAAAAAATATTTTCTTAAAAAGTTTTAGAGGGCAATTCATGATTAGATTTACATTCCTCAGAGATCACTCAGGCTGCAGTGACCTCTGTGAATGGAGATAAAGAAAAAAATGGGTGTAGAAGACAGTTAACTGCAGTTGTCAGGTGAGAGATGGTGCTAGTTGAGTCTAGGGTGGTGTGGGAGGAGAAAGAGAAAACATGTTGGCCCTAGGGAGAGAGATAAGATTCAAGTATGTGTCCCTGGATAAATGAATGGACTGCTTACCCTTAGTTTCCTCATATATTAAGAGAGAGAAAAGAGGTATAGGGGTTGGCCAAGGGTCTTCATGATTTGGGGAGAACCTAACACTGAACCATATGTAAGAGAAGCACGGAATTAACTGAGTACTTGGGACAATTATCTTTTCTTTTGTAATGGCAGCCCTGTATTAGACAAGAGCAAAATGAGGCAGATTATGGTTGTTATGAGAGAACTTTTAAAAAATTTTTCTTTTTTTTTTAAAGATTATTGATACGAGGAATTCTTAATCTCAGGAAACAAACTGAGGGTAGCTGGAGTGGTGTGGGGTGGGAGAGATGGGGTGGCTGGGTGACAGACACTGGGGAGGGAGGGTATGTGCTATGGTGAGCGCTGTGAATTGTTTAAGACTGATGAATCACAGACCTGTACCTCTGAAACAAATGGTACATTATATGTTAAAAAAAAAAAAAGATAGTAGGAAGGGAAAAATGAAGGGGGGGAAATCGGAGGGGGAGACGAACCATGAGAGACTATGGATTCTGAGAAACAAACTGAGGGTTCTAGAGGGGAGCGGGGTGGGGGGATGGGTTAGCCTGGTGATGGGTATTAAAGAGGGCACATACTGAATGGAGCACTGGGTGTTCTATACAAACAATGAATCATGGAACACTACATCAAAAACTAATGATGTAATGTATGGTGATTAACATAACATAATAAAATAAAATAAATAAAAAATAAAAGATTTTATTTATTTATTTGACAGAGACACAGCCAGAAAGGGAACACAAGCAGGGGGAGTGGGAGAGGGAGAAGCAGGCTTCCCGCCAGCAGGGAGCCCAGTGCTGGGCTCTGGGATCATGACCTGAGTGGAAGGCAGATGCTTAACAACTGAGCCACCCAGGCACCCTTAAAAAAATTTTTCTTGGGCATTCTTTAAATATAATGATCCACTACTTTAGTAATAATCCTAATTACAGTGATAGCAACCAATAAATATGATAATATAATCAAATATCTAAAATAGATATTTCTAGAAACCAATAAATAGTGTTATTTTGAGTTGGATTTTTCTTTTGTTTACATTTGCAACTTTGAGTCTTGGTAATCTCTATGTAACTTTAACAAAGTTTTATAAACTGGGTAGATATTACTCATTTATAATATTCATAATACGTTATATACTCTAATGTTCATAATACACTGGCAATCCTATCATTTGCCCCTATCTCACTCCTGTTACTATTTTTCCTGAGTGAACAGAAATAAAATTTGAGAAAGATTTGAGACACAGAAACAGTATCACCTAAGGTCTTGGTTCCCTTATCCCATTCCTAATCCCCAGACAAGCTCTTCTAAAAATATTAAAAGCTTATAAAGGTGCATACCTGAAAAACTGCTTGATAATTAGAGCTAAAAGCTCACTGGTCAGCCATGTCTTGACAAAAAGCATGTTTGAATTTAATAAAAGTGTATTTGAAGAATTAATACACTATAATAAGATAATGTGTAAATCTAGAATATTTTGTTAGAGATGATTAACATGTACCTAATGAGAAAAAACTCATTAGTTGAGAAACAATATTTTCCATTACTAAAGAAAAATCTACTTTCTTGCTGTAAATGAGAAAATTATTTGAGGACAATACATAACTATAATAAACATAAATCCATGCATTATTTTAATATTTTATGCTTCATAAAGAATTGAATATTAAATTATTATAATTTTTAAAAAGGTATTATGGCTAAAAAAAAACAACACAAGTAAATACCTGAAATACCTCCTGGCTATCCCATGATATACGTGCCTAATTCCAATGTTACTTTCTTTCTCAATATTTCAGCAAGGCTGTATGTAGTTCTAATAGGCCATTAATGTAAATGCTATTAAAGAATAATCAGGTCTGCTAAATGAGGTTATATCATTTACCAAGATGACAGATTCTGACTTTGAAGAAGATTGCTGACCATTTATATGACCACTAAGGACTAATGTTTGACTTATAAATTCTAATTTCATCTTTTGCACACTGAGGAAAGAGATTAACAACTTTATCCACATCGAGATGCTTGTTTTGAAGAATTGATTCCATCTCTTTGAATAGTTCTTTCTCCAGTTTCCTCATGTTGTCCAACAGGGGTTTGGCTTTTTCCTAAACAATTAAAAAATAAAAATAAATAAACACATACACACACACGTATAAGTCTAACCAAATTCCAACTCACCTCTACAGACAAGATTTATTCATTCTTGTTTCCACTTCTAGTTTGGTTCCCCTCCTCTTATTCTTTAGACATAGAAGGAATGAAATTCTTTGGGAAAAATCATTGTTCTAGATTGAATTAACCCCAATTTATTAGGTATTTTTAGTAGAAAAGATAAGAATAACTGTGTAGGATTAGTCTATAAGCAAGAAACTTAGAAGACAGATAACAGGACCATTGAAATTATGATATTATATATGGGGAAGGTTGCTGAAAATTGAGGCTAAGTTTTTTTTTATAAATCTTTATTTTGAAAGCTTTATGATATAGCTACTACAAATAGTTGACTTAAACATCTTATTTTGATAGTATAGCTTTAAGCAGCATTTTTGTCATAAGTAATCAATTTTCGTGTCACCAATGTTCCTTATTCTTCGAGGCTAAGATACTTTTATGAAGTTGGATCTTCTATATTTAAAATCAGGATTATCAGATTCAACAAAGGAAAAAGAACAGCAGTATTCAAGGGAAAGAAACTAAAAGACATTTTCTCAATGATTCCTCCCTATGATTTCTCTCTGTTTCAAGAAGGGGGCAAATGGTCATGACTTTTACAGAATGAAGCAATTTTTAAGTTATTGATGAATTACCACAACCAGTTACAGGGTAGGTACTGAGAGAAAAAGTGTGTAAGAAGAAAGTTATCAGAAAATGAGCTTGGGGGGTGCCTGGGTGGCTCAGTTGTTAAGTGTCTGCCTTCGGCTCATGTCATGATCCCAGGGTAGTGGGATTGAGCCCCACATCGGGCTCCCTGCTCGGCGGGAAGCCTGCGTCTCCCTCTCCCCCTCCCCCTGCTTGTGTTCCCTCTCTCGCTGTGTCTCTCTCTGTCAAATAAATAAAATCTTTAAAAAAAAAAAAAAAGGAAAGAAAGAAAGAAAGAAAGAAAATGAACTTGGAAGTTTTCCTTCCATTTCTATTTTTTGGAACAGTTTCAGAAGAATAGGTATTAATTCTTCTTTAAATGTTTGGTAGAATTCCCCTGGGAAGCCATCTGGCCCTGGGCTTTTGTTTGTTGGGAGATTTTTGATGACTGCTTCAATTTCCTTAGTGGTTCTAGGTCTGTTCAGGTTTTCTATTTCTTCCTGGTTCAGTTTTGGTAGTTGATACATCTCTAGGAATGCATCCATTTCTTTCAGATTATCTAATTTGCTGGCATATAGTTGCTCATAATGTGTTCTTATAATTGTATTTCTTTGGTGTTGGTTGTGATCTCTCCTCTTTCATTCATGATTTTATTTATTTGGGTCATTTCTCTTTTCTTTTTGGTAAGTCTGGCCAGGGGTTTATCAATCTTATTAATTCTTTCAAAGAACGAGCTCCTAGTTTCGTTGATCTGTTCTACTGTTCTTTGGGTTTCTATTTCATTGATTTCTGCTCTGATCTTTATTACTTCTCTTCTCCTGCTGGGTTTAGGCTTTATTTGCTCTTCTTTCTCCAGCTCCTTTAGGTGTAGGGTTAGGTTGTGTATTTGAGAACCTTCTTGTTTCTTGAGAAAGGCTTGTATTGCTATATACTTTCCTCTTAGGACTGCCTTTGCTGCATCCCAAAGATTTTGAACAGTTGTGTTTTCATTTTCATTGGTTTCCATGAATTTTTTAAATTCTTCTTTAATTTCCTGGTTGACCCTTTCATTCTTTAGTAGGATGCTCTTTAACCTCCATGTATTTGAGTTCTTTCCGACTTTCCTCTTGTGATTGAGTTCTAGTTTCAAAGCATTGTGGTCCGAAGATATGCAGGGAATGATCCCAATCTTTTGGTACTGGTTGAGACCTGATTTGTGACCTAGGATGTGATCTATTCTGGAGAATGTTCCATGGGCACTAGAGAAGAATGTGTATTCTGTTGCTTTGGGATGGAAAGTTCTGAATATATCTATGAAGTCCATTTGGTCCAGTGTGTCATTTAAAGTCTTTATTTCCTTGTTGATCTTTTGCTAAGATGATCTGTCCATTTCAGTGTGGGGAGTGTTAAAGTCCCCCACTATTACTGTATTGTTGTTGATGTGTTTCTTTGCTTTTGTTATTAATTGGCTTATATAATTGGCTGCTCCCATGTTAGGGGCATAGATATTTACAATTGTTAGATCTTGTTGGATAGACCCTTTAAGTATGACATAGTGTCCTTCCTTATCTCTTATTATAGTCTTTGGTTTAAAATCTAATTTGTCTGATATAAGGATTGCCACCCCAGCTTTCTTTTGGTGTCCATTAGCATAGGAAATGGTTTCCATCCCCTCACTTTCAATCTGGGGGTGTCTTTGGGTATAAAATGAGTCTCTTGCAGACAGCATATCGATGGGTCTTGTTTTTTATCCAATCTGATACCCTGTGTCTTTTGATTGGGGCATTGAGCCCATTTACATTCAGGGTAACTATTGAAAGATATGAACTTGGTGCCATTGTATTGCCTGTAAGGTTACTGTTACTGTATATTGTCTGTGTTCCTTTCTGGTCTATGTTACTGTTAGGCTCTCTCTTTGCTTAGAGGACCCCTTCCAATATTTCTTGTAGGGCTGGTTTCATGCTTGCAAAGATACAAATGTAGGGATCCGAAGGGGTACATGCACCCCAATGTTTATAGCAGCAATGTCCACAATAGCCAAACTGTGGAAGGAGCCCAGATGTCCATCGACAGATGAATGGATAAAGAAGATGTGGGGTGTATATATATATATATATATATATACATACACACACACACACACACACACACACACACACATACACAATGGAATATTATGCAGCCATCAAAAGGAATGAAATCTTGCCATTTGCAACGACATGGATGGAACTGGAGGATATTATGCTGAGTGAAATAAGTCAATCAGAGAAAGATATGTATCATATGATCTCACTGATATGAGGTATTCTTAATCTCAGGAAACAAACTGAAGGTTGCTGGAGTGATGGGGGGTGGGAGGGATGGGGTGGCTGGGTGATAGATATTGGGGAGGGTATGTGCTATGGTGAGTGCTGTGAATTGTGTAAGACTGTTGAATCACAGACCTGTACCTCTGAAACAAATAATAAATTATATGTTTAAAAAAAAAAGAAGATAGCAGGAAGGGAAAAATGAAGGGGGGGAAATCGGAGGGGGAGACGAACCATGAGAGACTATGGACTCTAGAATTCTAGGGGGGAGGGGGTGTGGGGAGGGGTTAGCCTGGTGATGGGTATTAAAGAGGGCACATACTGAATGGAGCACTGGGTGTTATATGCAAACAATGAATCATGGAACACTACATCAAAAACTAATGATGTAATGTATGGTGATTAACATAACATAATAAAATTTAAAAAAAAAATGAGCATAATTTTAAACATTTGAACCATTATGGCACAGAACTCCAAAAAACAAAGATTCTTAACCTTAATGTGCACTTTAAAATCAAATTGTATCTACTTTTTCTGAAGAAATGCTACTTTACATATCAGTGGGGAAAATGTATTTTGTCTACAAATGGTATTGGAATAATTTAGTCAGCTCTTGGAAAACAGAATCCCTATTTCATAACATACAGAAAAATAAATTTCAGACAAATTTAAGAACTAAATATTTTTTTCAAACACACATATACATACTGAAAAAAAATACAGAAGTTATCTTTTTATTTATTTATTTGACAGAGAGATACACAGCAAGAGAGGGAACACAAGCAGGGAGAGTGGGAGAGGGAGAAGCAGGCCTCCTGCGGAGCAGGGAGCCCAATGCGGGGCTCGATCCCAGGACCCTGGGACCATGACCTGAGCTGAAGGCAGATGCTTAATGACTGAGCCACCCAGGCGCCCCAGAAGTTATCTTTATTTTGAGGTGAGGTTGGCCTTTCAAGCATAAAATCAAGATGCCTTAATGGAAAAGACTAACAAATGTAATTGACTAAACTTAAAACTTTTCTGTCAGACAAAAAAGTTAAACAATAAGCTGATGAAAAATCTGCAATATAACAGACTCAAAATTCACATATTTTTGCCTCTTTGAGGCAAAAGACAAAAACAACCAACAAACAATTGAACAATAGGCTAAGGAAAAGAAGAGGCAAGTCATTTAAGAGGAAATACTAATGGCCAATAAACATATGAGAAGATTTTTAACCGCATTAGTAATCAAGAAATGTAAATTAAGGGGCGCCTGGGTGGCTCAGCTGGTTAAGCAGTTAAGCAGCTGCCTTCGGGGGCGCCTGGGTGGCTCAGTTGTTAAGCGTCTGCCTTTGGCTCAGGTCATGATCCAGGGTCCTGGGATCAAGCCCCACATCGGGCTCCAGGCTCCTCGGGAAGGCTGCTTCTCCCTCTCCCACTCCCCCCTGCTTGTGTTCCCTCTCTCGCTGTGTCTCTGTCAAATAAATAAATAAAATCTTTAAAAAAAAACAAACAAACCGGCTGCCTTCGGCTCAAGTCATGATCTCAGGGTCCTGGGATGGATCCTCCCATTGGGCTCCCTGCTCAGCAGGGAGCCTGCTTCTCCCTCTCCCTCTGCCCCTCCCCACCGCTCATGCTTGTGTGCACGCTCTGTCAAATAAATAAAATCTTTTAAAAATGTAAATTAAAAGTAGCATTGACTCTCTCTAAGACATTAAAGTAGATTAGAACCAGAGAAAGACAAATACCATCTGATTTCACTTGGATGTGGAATCTAAAAAACGAAACAAACAGCAAAAATAGACCCATAAATACATAGCAAACAGATTGATTGTTGCCAGAGGAGAGGGGGGTGAGGGGGTGAGCAAAATGGGTGAAGAGGCTAGGGAGATACAGATGTCCAGTTATGAAATGAATAAGTCACGGCGGGTAAAAGGCACGTAAGGAATATAGTTAATGGTATTGTACTAGCATATGGTGACAGATGGCAGCTACACTTGGGGTGAGCATAGTATAATGTATAGACTTGTCCAATCACTATATTGTACACCTGAAACTAATGTTAACATCATGTGTCGACTATACTTAAATTTTAAAAAAAAAGTAGACTAGAACCCAGCTCTTTGACACTTCCCTCAAATTCTATTGTCTTTCCACTACTTTCTGTTGTCATTCAACATTTACTGCCTATTAAGTAAAGCCTAAAACAGTAACAACAGCTTTTAAATTTTAATTTCAGTATTACTTAGAAAAATGTCAATCAGCAATTTAAACAAATATTTAATAATAAGTCTACAAAACCAACCTTCCAGAAGCAGTATTGAGGGGAAAAGGAAGCTGACAACCCTTGAGAACTATAGTAAGCAATTAGTGCAGTGTGGAGGCTGCTCAGGGAGGAATGAGGGAAAATCCCCCCAGAGCAGAGAGTCTTGAAACATATCACTGAGAAACTTGAGCATCAGGGCAAGAGGAACCAAAGGGCTCATCATTCTTCACAGAGCTGTGCTGAGTCTGGAGGGTAAGCCAAGCTCAGACAGTGTATGACACCATGGCCAGTGGATTGGGCTCTCATCAGCACACTTAATGGGCTCCTGGGACAAATTGCTTGCCTCTCACTCCAGGCCACCAGGCTACAAAAAGTGTTTACACTCGAAGTTTTTTTTAAGATTTATTTGAAGGAGGGGAGGGGCAGAGGGAAAGGAAGAGAGAGTCCTAAGCAGACTCCTCGCTGAGCACGGGGCCCACACGTGGCCGATGCTGGGCTTCATGTCAGGCTCAATCTCATGACCCTGAGATCACGACCTGAGTTGAAACCAAGAATCAGATGCTGAACTGTGTCACCCAGGTGCCCCTACACTCAAAGTTTTAATAAATAAATAAATATAATATAAAAAATATATTATTTTAATAAAATAAATAAATATAATATAAAAAAATAAAGCAAGAATAGTGTCAAGAATTCACAGCAAATACCAGGTCTGGACAGAACTATCTGCTTTAAGTGTAAGCAAAGCAGGTGGGGGAATGGCAACCATGCAAACATACTACAGACAAAAGTCAATAAATAATTACCTGGAGGACAATTAATTTAATTCACTTTATGTAGAAAGAATGCAAATGTATATACCTTGATGAAGTACAAGGAATTATAGGCAATAGAGTATAAACAGGTGAGAAAAGGTGTAAGATGGCCAATATTTTCCTTCATTGAAGGAAGTGAGTTGATGGTTCTGTAAAAAACCTTTAGGTAGCCCTTCCATTTCCTTCTAGTCTATTTTTTATCTCTGGGGCAGAGAGGGAAGAGGGCAAGAGAGCTGAAGAAGTATGGATATTATAAAATTGTCAATCTATGTGTGTATCTATCTGTCTCCCCCAAAATATATCTGCTTATTTCTAGAGATGAGATTTTGGATGACATGTTAATCTTCTATAATGCTTACATTTAAAAATCACAAGCATTTATCATTTTTTTTAAACTCCAACTCATTATTATTATTTTAAGTCTAAGGGGTGTTAAGCACTTTCCATTAAAATTAATCTAAGGCTATATGATTCAGAATGTTATGTAAGAGACTATGTTAACTGCCCTCCAGTAGCTTTGTCATTTTTGGTGTGAGATATAAACGATGTAAGCTGCTTAAACTCCCTAAGTCTCAGATTCTTTATCAGTAAAATGGACATAATAATAGTAGCTACTCATAAAAATGGACATAATAACAGTAGCTACTCATAAAGAATGTGAAGATTAAATAAAATATTCTGTGTAATGGTACCATGATGCTGTTGGATAGTAAGTGCTCAGTAAATATTAGGTACTGTTATTACATTTAATATATTAAATTTCCCTAAAAGATTCACAATGCATTTTTTTTTTACTTTTACAAACTTTATTTTCCGTCAACCTTTCCCATTTCTATTTCCATTTTGTTTGCTTTGTGGAAGAGCAGCTTAAGACCGCTCAGTGGTTGTTCCTGCCCATTCAGTGGCCTGAGCAGTGGGAGCTGCAGACCAGTCTTCAGTGGCCGGCTGGGCGCTCCAGTCCTCAGTGGGGAACTGCTGAATAGGCACCGGGGTCACCTGCACGCCTTCAGACCAGTCTGCGACTTCAGGCTGAGTAGCAGTGAACTCAGGAGTTGGAGCCGTCCATTCACCCTGAAATTCCTCCTTGGTCACAGCCTGTTCAGCAGAGGCCTGCTCTTCCTTTTCCATCTCTTCAGGATCTCTGTAGAAGTAGAGATCAGGCACGACCTCCCATGGGTGTTCACGGGAAATGGTGCCACGCATGCGCAGAACTTCCCTGGCCAGCCTCCACCACATCAGACCCACCGAGTGAGCTCCCTTGTTGTTGCAAGGGATGGCGATCTCCACATAGTGCAGAGGAGAGTCGGCGTTAGAGCGATGGCAGGCAGGTTAACATAGGACGCCTCTGTAAGAGGCTGGTGGTCAGCCCTGGGCTCAGTAACCACCAGCAGTCTCGGCTCCCGGCAGGCTGCCTGGATTGGGTTAGTGAAGGTTCCAGGAGTGAAGCGGCCGGCAATAGGAGTGGCTCCGTAGCAGCAGCAAACTTCAGCACAGCTCGCTGGCCACTATCCCTGGACGATGGGACACTGACATCAGCTGGGTTTTCAATGGCAACAGTGGCACGAGCCACCAGCAGAAGCTTCTCCCAGGTCCTCTTCAGATTTATGATGTAGATACCGTCACTTTTCCTTTTGTAGATGTACTGTTCCGTTTGAAAGTCAAGGTTGGTACCCCCTAAATGGGTTCCTGCTGCAAGGAATTTGAGGACATCTTCCTCCTTCATTTGCAGGACATCAAGGGCTCCGAACATTGTGAAAGTTTCCCTTTAAGTTACAACAGGAACGCAAAACAACGCTGTATGAACACTTCCCTAGGTAGCGCGGAAAGGCTCACAATGCATTCTTAACCATTATTTTTAACCTTCAATTACAGGTCTATAATCTAAACATCTAAACTATTTTTAAACCTATTTTTAGATGAAGGAAGGAAAGAAAGCTGAAATTCCGAAGTTCAAAATGTGGATTGAATCATACTTGAAATCATTCTTAATGATAAAACAGAATATAATTTAATCATACCTCCTTTTTATCTATTATTTCCAAAGCCTGTTGATGTTTTTGGTAGAGTGGGTGTCTTCTGTCAGGCTTAAACTGAAAACGTGGCTTCTTTTTAACTGGATCTTCAAGTGCAAATGTTGGTGAACTGGTATCCAATAGTGGTGGAATATTTGGTACAAATATGAAAGGCTTAAAAATGGATCTAGAAGAAAAAGTCTTCATTAAATTGGCTTGTGGGGATATAAAAATATTCAGCATTATTCTAAATCTTTTAAGATTTCCTCTAGTCTCTATTAATTTGTTACATACTAGTCGTTCCTGTCATACTACTTATACCGTGTCTGTCTTTCCTGGTACACCGGGCTCTCCTTTGGGGCTGGGGAGCACACTTTATTCAGTATCCCCATGAACCTAACAAAGGGGCTGGCACAGAAACAGTGCCAAGTGAAATTACAGTTCATCATTTTCTACTGCAAACTCCACAGTTGAAGGGTAAGAACAAGCCTCAGTGTTACAGATTGAGGATTAGGATTTGGAATGAAAATCAGCAGCAGTATTAAGGTATTCATGAGTCTCATTCCATCTTCTTGAAAATATCTTTAATAACATGAAAGACCATAACACTAGGAGATAGTGACTATAAGATCATTTCTAAATGTAATGTACATTAAGTTCTATGAGACACTAATGACTAAAGATAGTCTGTACAAATCCTGCTTTAGATATAACTTCAACTACTGATAGCTTAAATTTTATATGCATGTATTTTATAGATATGAGTAGATAAGTAACCATCTAAATCCAGCTCAGCTACATCATTTAATCTTTTTACTGTTATTAATCATCTAATGTTGTAATACTGAATCTGCAAAAGAAAACCATATACTTTTCTTGACAATTTTAAATATATTTGGGGAAAGAGAGTAGGGATAACTGCATACAAGAATCTATTAACATATTGTCCTATAAAAATGAGAATAGTTATGGCAGTTATGTACATATGGAAATGGCAAACTACAACCTGAACAGAAAATGCATCCAAAAATTATTGTCATATTTGTGTAAGAAAAATTTAGCCTGGCAAAATCACCAACAGACTAATGACTACCCCACTCCTTGACCCCTTGCTGGTTTACAATATTCTATGACTTTACCTCTCAGGATCAGGAGTCCCAGTAAAGAAATGAATGCAAGGAAGGCTGGAGTCTTGAGGTAAAATAGAAACCATGCTTGCAGTGGTCAGGAATTCTCCCTCCATATTAATGCCACTTGGTTTATCTCGGAGAATTTCCATCATTGTTTCAAAAGTTATATTTCCTAGGGAAATCATTTTAAAAATCATCAAATACATATGAATTTGTAGATTGATATACTGTTAATATGAACTGCTTTCTCTATTGATAATATATAACATGAGATAATGATCTAGGTATAAATTAGAGATTGACTCTAAACGAACCCTGTATCATAAATATTAGATTAGCTTCATTCCACTGTTGTAATGAAGATTTTTTTAGAAAATATAAAATACAAAGTCTCAAAACCATTTATCAGGTAAAATCGTAACTTCTTAAGAAGGAATAAAAAATGCAAAATATGCTCAGTCTTGTTGCCCTTAACAAAAATTTTTAAGATGTATTTAGTTAGCAGTGAACTGACAATATCAGTAACTACTATCTGAGTCTATTCATTCTGGGAACAAACTATTAAGAGAATATTGTGCTTGGTTTCCAATATTATACAAGATGTTCTTTATAAAATAATATACTACTTTTCCTATAATAATTTCTGTACCTGACTTTAATACCCTTATCTGAAAGTGTGAATTGTAACCAGAGTGGGAATGAAGGAGACAAAACACATTATTGGTTAATGGAATTTTTATGAACATAATTCTGCTGGACTACTTAAAAAACTTAAATGTCCATTGTGTGTGATGAAAATAGATGGCATTATATTTTGTTTTCTGTTTTCATATGTGAAGTTTGATATTTTAAGGAGTTTTTTTATTTTAGAAAAATAGAAAAAATCTATTTTATCTCTGTAGCAAACACAACATGACCATTGTTACAGAGAGCCTCAGAATTCCATATTTGCAAGGTATTTCCACCAAAAAATTTAAAAAGCCAATCATGCCTTCAGACAGCTCTGCTCCCTGCTATACATTTCCATAGTCAAAGATGTGGTTCCAGATCTAACTCCTAATGACAAGATGAATAATCTTATCCCTACACAATGCAGTCCTCCAAAAGTAGCCCAAATACCTTCTTCTAACATGTCATAATTCTCTTCCCAAAAATTTGACTCAGTTCCCCCTGAATCAAATTAAAACTCCTTCAAATGAAAACTTACCATTAAGCTTAATTGGAATAAGGTTTTCCTTTCCTATAAGCATTCCTGATCTTTTGTATATATTGGTCCTATCTCTGCCATTAGATTATAAATTCTCTAAAGACAAGAATGGGATTTTTCTCTATTTAGTTCTCAATCATTCAACACATACTTATTGAGCATCTACTAAATGCCACGCACTGTCTTAGGAAATGGAGAGACCAGAGAGATAGATATTGATGCACTTTGACATAGATATGTAGCTCTGTGAATGTAAAGAAGTGAAAGTCCCCTGGTCCAATTTCAGTTGGGATGACCACAGTTAACAATTCAAAAAAGGATCTTTCCTGAAGAGTTTCAGAATAGGTTTAAAAGCCTTCCTCTGAATAAATACAAGAAATTCTCATTATTGAAAGAAAATGGTACTAGAAAATAGCCATTTAAAGCAGCACATTTAAAATAAGAATCAAAATTTCATGGTAAATAGTGGAGGAAAAGGACTGATTAGGTCTTTAAAATGAAATAATAATATTACAAAAATAAATTTATATAAGCTTATAGTTAACAAAATTTAGGTTAGAATTTTAATATGCTAATTCTTAGAACAATGACCAAATCCAGTGCAATTTTTCCAACAAAAGTGGTAAGAGAATGTAACTTTAACTACTGCAACATGATCATAAAGATAATTTTTGAAAATTATTTATTGAGAAAGTGAGAGCATGAGTGGAGGGGCAGAGGGAGAGGGAGAAGCAGACTCCCCGCCAAGCAAAAAGCCTGACTCAGGACTTGATCCCAGGGCCTTGAGACCATGACCTGAGCCGAAGGCAGACAGTTAACCGACTGAACCACCCACTCGCCCAAAACATACTAATTTAAGTCTTTGTCTGATGAAGCTAGTTTGTGGATACCAGTGGGTCACTTTCTACTGTCTGCTTTCTCTTGGTTTTTCAGTCACTTAGTCTTATTCCTTGGCATGTCTGATAATTTTTTATTGAATGTTGGACACTATGGACGAAAGTCTGTAGAAGTTCTTCATGATGTTTTCCTCAACAGAAGATTTAATTTTCTTCTGGAAAACAGACAGAATATAAGTAGATTACCTATTGATCCAGTTGAGACTGGTCTATTCCCTATGGTAGCTTTTCTGCGGTCTCAACTGAAAGTCTGGGATGTTTCCCAGGCCTCTTCCTGGTTGGCTATTAGATCTAAGTTTTGTCCCTAAGGCCTTGTGAGATTCTCAAATCTCTACTTAGCTTTTTAGGCTCTTAGCAACTACTTTTGTCTTGATCTCTCAGTATCTCATCCTACATTTGTGCTGCTTAGAAGTCAAAAATTGCTTTAAGGAGAAATTGTGACATAAAAGGTCAGGTACTTCTCAGAGTACAGCTAATCTTGTCTCAATCTCTTGGATCTAGGCCCTCATATCCTAACTGTTTTGGGTGTTCACCGATACCTTCAAACAGTTGTTTTTATTCCTCCAGCTTTCATAGTTATTCTGGGGGGGAGGTTAGTGTAATACTAGTTATTCCTTGATAACCAGAAGCAGAAGTCCAGCTCAGTGCTTTTAACCACTCCACTACTGAGCCTCCCATCAGTCCTTTTTTACCCTCAAGTAGTATCAATTTTTCAATAATAGTAACGAACATGATAGACCCATATTATAAAAAGTTGAGCTAAAAAAAAACTCCCATAAAACATATAGTTCCTGCCATCAGATATTTTCACATACTTTATATTGGAAATATTTAACTATTGCATTAAAATTCATTCTAAAGAAACAAATAACTTTCATTTAACACAGTTCGTTGACCACAGGTATTTGTCTCCTCTCTCCTAATACCCTAATACAATGACAGTAAAGGAATAAAAAATGAAATAACTCACAAAGACAAAGAGAGCATGAAAAGCAAGAATTTCCTCCCTCCATTCCCATGATATAAAGGAATAATTAAAAGAAAAACGCTTACAGCAAGTCTGTACTCAAAATGTGATTCTGTGACATTTAAAATTAAAATAAAATTGACTTCCATATAAAATAATCTAATGTTACACCCTCAGTCAATCATATACGTTACTATTTCATGTTAATAGCAAATTTTCCATTTCTCCTTAGGATAGCTATGACTTCAAATTCAAGAAAAATAATTTATAGATAACTTGTTATAAGAACAAATCTTTCATTAATTTTGAGAAAATGCAGGAAGAAAAAAAGAGGGTGTATCTGAAAACAGCCCTTAACATTAAAACTAAACAATAAAGCAAAAGCCTACCATCCACACCTATCTATCAGACACATAGCTTCTGCACCTAGTGAGATTTTAAAATGATTCAAATCTAAATTCCTATAAATGGCAAGTTTTAATGAAAACAGTGTCAGAACCATAACACTGCGATAATACAGGTATTATGAAAATGTTTTCTGTATTCAAAACCTACAATTCTCAAAATGAAGGGAGGATTTACATGATCACTTGAGTAGGATAGCTATAAGTAATCCACTAGCAAGCATTGAATAAGTACTGAGACTGCAGTAGCAGGGTTCAGTAAAATGAATGCAAAACACAGGGTGCAATTTCACTGCAATTTAAACTAGTTATTTAAAATACATGAGTGAATATAGATACAATTTGGATATACATGCAGCACAGTTAATAGCTATCAGGTAGCTGGAAAGAAGAAGGGTAGGCTCTTCCATCTAGAAAAATCATGGGAAAAATTAACTATAATGTACTACTAGACAATTTTCTATGAAAGTATTGGAAAGACATTTATTCTTTTGGCAAGCACAGAAGGTTGGATGAACTGTACATTATACTTGGGGAGAAAAAGAAGTTTCAGGTCAGATGCAACTCTTGCTATAATCATGCATTCATTTTAAATCTATATATAATCCAGCTATTTTGTAGTTAAAAATAACAGAATTAATTACTATGATGCAGTGGCTAATTAATTTATAGTTACCTCTATTTTTTTCTTTCTTTTGTCCAATTACCCGGTTAAACCCTAGGATTCTTGACATTTTCCTCCTCACCTTAATTATGTATTGTTGTTCTTCATTTTTTTAGGAATACTTCCTAATTTATGTCC